>NW_005435085.1:2252791-2275040 GCF_000147415.1 Chlorella variabilis | reverse complement strand
CCATTGCGCCGCTCATGCAGGCCTGCAGAGCCTCCCGCCCCAGCGCATGGCTCGGTGATCGTGAGTATGTGCCCGAGCAGCTGCCCTCTCGCTCAGCAGGCGCCGGAAGTGGTGCACTGCAGCATACCGACAGTGACCCCAGCCTGCGCGAAGGGGACATCATCTCTACTTGCATTCATTCATTCATTCATTCAGCACACAGCCCGGCCGCCTCTTGCTCGAGGGCGGCCCACTTTGGCCTGGGCCGCCCGGGCCGCCCTCCCCCCCGGGCGCATGTTCGGTGTTGGAGGGGTGTGCCCAGCGATAGGGGGCCCCTGAAGGCATGCGCCGAGGCCGGGAAGCGTGGTTCGGCGCTGCTGCACGCTTGGCGATTTGACCAGAACCACGTGCCGCCGAGCTGCGGCCGCAGTTTCCGGCCCACGGTCTACGGTCGCAGCCACGGGACTCGGCGGCACGGCGTTTGGGCCCAAGCTTGCTGCCGCCGCCGCCGTGCCCGGGGGGCAGCGCGGCGGCGGCGGCGGCACGCTGCGACGCCCCCGTGCTGCCGAGCTGCGGCCGTAGTTTCCTGCCAGAAGCCCACGGCCACAGCCACGGGACTCGGCGGCACGGAGTTTCGGTCCACGGCTTGCTGCCGCCGCCGTCGCAGGGGTGCTGCCTGCGGCGGCGGCGGCACGGCGTTTGGGTCCACGGCTTGCTGCCGCTGCCGCCGCCGCAGGGGTGCTGCCTGCGGCGGCGGCGGTAGCGCACGTGGCAACCCCCCGCGTTTCCTTGCCTCCCATCCACCGGACCCCGTCCTGCGCTTCACTTTGTTTAGGGAGGGGCTGCTCACTGCTCATTGCTCATTGCTCATCGCACACTGCTCAACGCTCATTGCCCTATATCCCACCCAGCCGCAGGACTCCACTGCCGCCCGCGCCCCGCCCCATCTGGCCGCTTGCGCGCCCCATCCCCCCTCGATGGGGCCCGCCCACACCGGGGCCTCCCCCCTCCCGCCCACTGCTTTCTCAACGGCCCCGAGCCGGGGCTGCCCTCATTGCATACATAGTGCGCCTTTCCCTGCTTTTCTAGTGACCTAGCGTTCCGCACTGCCGTTTGGCCAGCCCATGCTCCCGTACCGTTGCGTTTCTCCCCAATGCGCCATGCCACTTTGCCAGTCATACACACGTTTCGATGCGTGCCCTGTCAGCTGCTTGCGTTGCATGTCGCCTTGCTCCACCCCTGTTTTATTGCTTTCTCTGCTTTCGCCCGGTTCCCGTCCCGTTTCGGCGGGGAGTCTATGTTGCAAGCTAGTTCTTGCTTTACCAGACTTTAAGCCCACACAAGCAAGCAAAAGCAAGCAAGCAAGGGCCGCCGCCGTGTGCCTGCTTGCCAGGGCGCCCGCGCCAGTGGAGCGGTCACTCTCCCTGAGCAGCTGCAGGCGAGCTGCAGGCGCGATGTAGGCCAGCCTCCCAGCACGTCTTGGGTGAGGGTGGCGATAGACGACCGCGGCAACTCCCAGCTGTTACCGCTGCGGGATGAGAAGCAGCGGACAGGCGCCCACAGAGTGTGGCAGTAGCGGCGGCGCCGTGGTCGAGATGGATGCATCATACCGGAGGTCAGTAAGGCCTTATCTTAAACGTGTACATGTGCCACCTGGACGGCTAAGGGATCCAAAGTAATTAGTAAGGGAGTGGGAGGTAGGGCGCGGGGCGGACCGGGGCGCGCCACAATGCAGGCGGCGCCGGTGGCCCACCGAGAGCATGGGTTGGGTTGGTTCAAAATGGAGGGGGTATGTGTGACGGGGAAGCAATGAAAACAATAAAGATGAAAGTGACGTACATACACAGTACATAGATTGCGTGGAACAGAATGCACGCTGCATAGGGGGGCCGCAGCACATAAATAGAACGCACACACTGCTCATGTGTATTCTTTTGTTGGGACACTGCTGCCTCTGCCGCTGCGGCCGAGGGGCCATCCACCCGCACTGCTGCCATGCCACTGGCCGGCTGGCAGCGGCGGCCTCAGCGGCCAGCTGCCCTAAGTTTCTTTGCCCTGGCCAGGCGCTGGGCGTAGTACAGGTTGGGCTGGGCGGTACGTGGCAGCCCCGCAATGTACCACTTGACGGCGGGGCACCGCGGGCCGCCGAAGGGGCCCACGAAATTGAGCAGCGCGCCAAAGGCGCACTCTGGCAGCGGCACCCTTGTCTTGTTGTCAAGGCCGGGGTCGCGGCGAAGGTTGTAGTAGGTGTTGAGGATGCCTGCGGTGCATCAGGCCAAAAGCAGTGCATATGCTTTTTGCTGGGGGGGCGCACTGTCAAACAGCAAAATTGCGCATGCACAAGCGTAGCTGTGCTGGATTGCGCTGCACCGAGCTGCTGGTGCTCGCCGCTCCCTCTCTGCTGCCGCCCCACAGCACATCCCGCCTGCGCACCCGAGTAGGCGCCTCGCGTCTTCTTGCCGCCGCTGGCAAAGGGGCGGGTGCCGCACCCCAAGTGCAGGTTGGTGAACAAGTTGCCCCAGGGGGCGGTGCGGTGGTGGTCCAGATTCAGGTCCACGCCTGCATGAGTGGAGGCGGCGGCAGGGGGTGTAATGTGCAATGTGCTGCATTTCTGCCACACAGCGGCGGCCACTGCGTGTGGGGTGGCACGCCACACCATACCACACCACACCACACCAGCCTGGTCCCCTCACCCTTGCCGTCCATGATGACATTCAGGGAGCTGCCGCTGGTGACGGTTACATCGTGAATGTAGGTGTTGCGCAGCTCGAACCTGCGGGGTGGGATACCCAGGGCGGGAAAGCGGCAGGCAGGTGTGGGGCACTGTCTGTGAATGAGGCCAGCTGGCAACCTGCGTGAATCGCCCAGCGAGTCAGTACGGCTCATGGCGTGAGCAAGGCACTGGGTTCGCTCGACGGCTGCTGCCTCAGGCTGCCCCACACCAGCCGGCAGCTCGCCTGCGCAGCATGACTCCCCGGCTCTCGGTGATGCTGAGCGGGTGGTGGCCCTGGCGGGCGTTAGGGTACTGGGGGTTGGTGCGTGCCGCCGTCACGCCGCACCTCACGTCGCTCATTGTGGATTGGTCGGCCCAGGCGAAAAAGATGCCGTTGTCGGCATTCAGGATGGTAACCTTGCTTGTGCTTGTGTGGGCTTAAAGTCTGGTAAAGCAAGAACTAGCTTGCAACATAGACTCCCCGCCGAAACGGGACGGGAACCGGGCGAAAGCAGAGAAAGCAATAAAACAGGGGTGGAGCAAGGCGACATGCAACGCAAGCAGCTGACAGGGCACGCATCGAAACGTGTGTATGACTGGCAAAGTGGCATGGCGCATTGGGGAGAAACGCAACGGTACGGGAGCATGGGCTGGCCAAACGGCAGTGCGGAACGCTAGGTCACTAGAAAAGCAGGGAAAGGCGCACTATGTATGCAATGAGGGCAGCCCCGGCTCGGGGCCGTTGAGAAAGCAGTGGGCGGGAGGGGGGAGGCCCCGGTGTGGGCGGGCCCCATCGAGGGGGGATGGGGCGCGCAAGCGGCCAGATGGGGCGGGGCGCGGGCGGCAGTGGAGTCCTGCGGCTGGGTGGGATATAGGGCAATGAGCGTTGAGCAGTGTGCGATGAGCAATGAGCAATGAGCAGTGAGCAGCCCCTCCCTAAACAAAGTGAAGCGCAGGACGGGGTCCGGTGGATGGGAGGCAAGGAAACGCGGGGGGTTGCCACGTGCGCTACCGCCGCCGCCGCAGGCAGCACCCCTGCGGCGGCGGCAGCGGCAGCAAGCCGTGGACCCAAACGCCGTGCCGCCGCCGCCGCAGGCAGCACCCCTGCGACGGCGGCGGCAGCAAGCCGTGGACCGAAACTCCGTGCCGCCGAGTCCCGTGGCTGTGGCCGTGGGCTTCTGGCAGGAAACTACGGCCGCAGCTCGGCAGCACGGGGGCGTCGCAGCGTGCCGCCGCCGCCGCGCTGCCCCCCGGGCACGGCGGCGGCGGCAGCAAGCTTGGGCCCAAACGCCGTGCCGCCGAGTCCCGTGGCTGCGACCGTAGACCGTGGGCCGGAAACTGCGGCCGCAGCTCGGCGGCACGTGGTTCTGGTCAAATCGCCAAGCGTGCAGCAGCGCCGAACCACGCTTCCCGGCCTCGGCGCATGCCTTCAGGGGCCCCCTATCGCTGGGCACACCCCTCCAACACCGAACATGCGCCCGGGGGGGAGGGCGGCCCGGGCGGCCCAGGCCAAAGTGGGCCGCCCTCGAGCAAGAGGCGGCCGGGCTGTGTGCTGAATGAATGAATGAATGAATGCACTCTGGCACAGCAGGCTCAACACCGTTTCTTTCAAACGTTTCCATTGAAAAAACCTGCAGGCGGTGTGGTGCCGGAATGTGTATGCTTGATGGAGGAGGTGGTGGTGGCAGTTGGGAGAGGCATGCATCCACTGCGGCAGCCCAGGGGAGGCGCTACTGCCGTCCATGCCAGGGCGGGGTAGCACGCCGAGAGCTGCCCCTCCTCGGCATTGCCTCCTCCCTTCCAGCGGCTACGGCTGCCGCTGCATTGCAGCTCGCTGGCGCAGCTGTGGCCAGCGACAGCTGGGGCAGCCAGCAGCTCACGTTGCGGACCCAGCAGTTTGCCACGTGGCTGAACTGCAGCGCGTTGAAGCCGCGGTCGGCGTGGTGCTGCTGGTTGATGGAATGCCTGCGGGCAGCGGCAGAGCAGCAGCAGAGGCGGCCAGCCGCGGACTGTGGCACGCCGGCAGGGGTTGCGGCCCAAAGGCGCGGCAGAGCGGTGCCGAGCTCTGCTTGCGAATGCATCCTATGCGCTGCGGCAGGCGGCACCCACTTGAATCGTATGGTCAGCTTCTCCACGCCGACATCCTGTACCGTCGGTTGATCCAGGTGGATGGAAGCTTCCCATTGCGGGGCAACTGCACCCAAACAATCCACGCACCACACGCAGCGGCAGGTGAGTGGCGGCTACCTGGCACCATGCAAAGCGGGGCAAGCTTGCTGCCTGCTCCCACACGCATCAAGGAGCAGACGGCAGGACCCACCTGAGAAGCAGAGCGGCCTGTCCAGTGTGATGCTGCGGTTGCCAACAGCCGCCACCCTGGCGGCAGCAAGAGGTGCGCAGCGGGCAGCAATGAGGTGCTGGGCGGGTGGCCGCCAGTGCAAGCAGCAGCAGGGGTAGCGGCACTGGTGAGGACAAGAGGCAGCAGCACGATTCAGGGATGCTGCCAGCCGCTGCTCCAGCCAACTCACACGGCCAGGCACTGGATTTCGTCCTTATCTATCACCTCTGTCTCTGGGCCGCTGTCGACTAGGTTGCCGCCATACCTGCAAAGTAAGGCGCACGGTAACTTGCCTGATCTGCAGCCACCACCACCGGCAGCAGCGGACGCAGATGCCTCGAGTCGCAGTGCTGCCGCCTGCAGCGGCAGCCACTCACAGCCAGGCCACCACCGTCCCCGGGGCCGCAGAGATGCCCACTTCTCCGTTCTGCGATGCAAAGTCTCGGTCGGCTGCCAGCGCCTGCGAGCCGGTCAGGCCCTCCCCAAGCTCCCCCAGCGCAGCAGCCCCCTCCATCGCCGCCCTGTACACAGGGCTGTTGCGGACTGCGGGGGGCGCCACGCGATGCACCAGCCGCATGCTGCTGGCGGCCGAGGCGGCTGCCCCCGCAGTAGACGGTGCGGCCTGCAGCCGGCGCTTTGCTGCTGACGGGGTTAACACAGGGGGCAAAGGGGTGATCGAGTGAGCGAGCAGGTCACCGCTCCACATGCCACACCATCCGCCACCACACATGCATGCGCAAGGAACACTTCCAGCCACCGCCACACATACGAGCAAGAAATAAACTCACACGCTGTGGAATTGTCATTCAGGAAGATGCGGATGCGCTGCCCCGCACGGAACTTGGCTGAGGAGCGGACCTGGCAGGCACAGCAGGCACAGCAGGCGCGGCAGGCACAGCACGTCAGCGGCAGGGCCGACAGGAGCAATCTGTAAGGGAGCAAGCACGTGGGGCAGGTCAGGCAAGCAGGGGGCACAAGGGAGAGCGCAGCATAGGCCTTGCTGTCCAGCCCGGAGGAAGGAGCGGCCAGATAGATCTAGAGCACAGCAGGCACAGCACAGCGTGCACATCATGCGCGCAGCGTGCTCACCGGGATGACCCTGCTGCCGCGCAGCACCACCCCGGGCCCCCGGATGTAGCTCAGCCGGCTGTCGTCATTCCTGCTGCGCTGCTTGCTGCCTTGGACCGTGATGAACCCGCCGCCGGAGTTCCAGGCGGACTGGTAGGAACCTGCGGGGCGAGGTACACAACAGGCGTCGCGGTACACAACAGCGTGGGTGGCGGGTTTTTTTTGCTGTCCCAGGGGAAGCGGCTGACAGGCGGCAGGCTGCGAGGTCCGCAGGCAATGATGGCTGGCCCAGCCGTGCGTCCACCCAAGCACTGCAGTACACTACACGCGCGTTGCAGGCTGGGCCGCCAGAAGCAGCAGCAGGAGGAGGGGGGCCTCACCGTTGGCATACACGGCCCACGTGCCCTGGAAGACGTGGCTGAGCGAACGAGGGATGAAGATTATCGTCTTACCCTCCTGCACCGCACCAGCCGGGGCCGGGGCATGCATGAGGTGGCCGAACCAGCCTGTGGCGGGAGCAGCCGGCAGCAGCGGCAGGAGGGGGATGCCCGGGGACGGCCACCTCCAGAGGCAAGCGCAGCCCGGCGCAGCCGGCTGGCAGCTGGCAGTGCTCACCCCCTCTCCGCGCAGCACCACCCGGCTGCGCGTGATGGTCAGCGGCGTGCGGAGCAGGTAGGTGCCGCGGGGCAGGAAGATGACGCCGCCGTTTGGGTTGGCGTTGGCGGCGGCCACGGCGGCTTGCAGCGCGCGTGTGTCGTCTGCCACGCCGTCCCCCTTGGCGCCAAACTGCTTGAACCGCACGTTGTAGGTGATGGGTGGGTCTGGGATCCGAACGGCTCCTTCTGCAGCAGCCGGGCAGGTAGCAGCAGAAGGCGAGGGGGAGGTCGGTGGTTCCCGGGGTGCTGGCGGCCTGGGGGGGGGTGCTGGCGGCGGCAAGGGCAGAGCAGCGTCCATCCCACCTCGGTACCCCGCCCGTGTCCAGTCCATGCCCCGCAGCTGCGGCAGCATCACTCGGGTGACGTCTATGGGAGCAGCGCTGCTAGCAGCAACGGCAACAGCTTCCTCCTGCGGCCCGTCGAGCGCTGCCAGCCACCATGGCGCCGCCGCCGCCGCCCGGGTGCGGGCACATTGCCCTGCGAGCGTCGCAGTGGGTTTTGGTGCGTGCGTGGGCGTTCCTCTGGAGCTCCCGGAAGGAGGGTTGGCCCAGGCGTCGCGCCTCGCGATCATGGGAGCACTCACATCCTCTCCATGTCGAGTGCCCCACCCCGCCTTGCCCCACCCCTGCTCACCTGCTAGAAGGCTTGCAAACACGATTGCAGCTGCAGTGGTGGCCATGGTGTGGTGCTGTGCCCAGCTGCTGGATGCCCATGTGGATGGCGCTCTTGACCTGCGCCGACTGCTCCGGACTCGCCAGAAAACCCTGAGCCGCTAGAACCAAACGTAAAAATCACCGGCTGGAGCCGGAAAGTGCCGCGGCCCGGCAGCAGCTGCTGACCGCGAAGCTGCGCTTACAGGAAGGGGCTTATGCCTCCGGCCACAATTCAGGTTCAAACAGTTGTTGGGGGCGCCGTTGCAGGGTCCCATCCACCTTCCCCCGGGCCTCCCCCAGCCCCCGCCGGAAGGGCCGCCAAGGAGGGCCCAATGGCCCCTCAATTTCCCCCCCCGTTGTCCAAAAAAGGTAAGCGCCGGCCCGCCCCGCCCTGGCGCCGGGAGCAGGAATCCAGCCAGGGGGCATGGGGGGGCACGGCAGGGGGGCCGGTTGGCCGGCAGCAGCGCACCGGCAGCTTGCCAGCTCCGGCCTTAAACCCTGCTGTGCCAACCCTCCAAGCTGGCAGGCCAGGCATCGCAAGGCAAGGCCAGGCAACAGATGCACACGCCGCCGACAACAGATGCAATACACAATACAGATACAATGCCGCCGCTCAAGGGACACAATACAGATACAATGATGCCGCTCAAGGCCGCCCAAGCTCACCTCCAAATCGAACAGCGGCGCCTCTATGAGCTGCAGCTGCGCCAGCTGCGGGTCGTCCCGCAGGCGCTGCAGCGCGCGCTGCTGGTCGGCACGGCGCGTGGCCAGGTACTGCTCCCGCAGGCCGGGCTGCAGTACCTGGTTGACCACCAGGGTACGGATCGGGACCTGGGCAGGGCAGCAGGGTGGCAGAAGGAGCAGCGGGTGGGGGCGCGGCCGCGGCGGGCGGCTGGTGCTGCTCGCGTGCGGCCGCACTCCGCAACACGTGTGCGCTGTGTGCGGGGAGCCACCCGCCGGCCCCTCGCACCCCAGCACACCAACCGCCCTCGCCGGCTCAGCAGCCGCCAGCCCCAGCCGCGCGCTGCCCGCAGCCCAGCCGGGCACCCGCCTTCGGTGCCCCGCCAAGCAGGTAGGTTCGGTGCCCCCCAGCCCCCACCTGCTCCTTGCGTAACGCCTTGGCCAGGCGTATCGACTCCGCCGCCGCCATCTCGGTGGGGATGGTCACGATGACAAACTCGGTGGTGCTGGGGTTGCGGAAGACGTTGCGCGCCTCAGCCATGTACTCTGCAGGGGGCGGGAGGTGGGGGGGCAGGCAGGGGTGGTGCTGGGGAGGAGCGGGGAGCGTGTGTGGGTACGGGGCAAGGGAAGCAAGGTGGCCAGGCAAGGCAGGGGGTGGAGTGCCGCGGTGGGGCCAGGTCAGGGCAGGTGCAGAGCAGTGGCCCGGAGAGGAAGACGCTCGCTGCTGGCCAGCCCGCCGATCCGGCGTGCGGTGCCGCCCCCAGGCGCCCGCCGTGCCAGGCGAGGTGCGCCTCCAACACCGCAACCTACTGCACCCCTGCACCACACGCACCCTTGAAGGAGTCTAGCTTTTCGGAGGAGGCGTCCTTGCTGCCGCCAAACAGGCCGGTGACCTGCAAGACGGCAGATGATCGAGCTCATCAATAAGGCTGCTTCGGCAGCCACGCCTCGCCAGCAGATGCCTGCCAGCGTCTGCCCGTCCCATCCTTGCGCGAGCACTGGCTGACTGCAAGCCTCCAGAAGCAGCGGCAGCTCTGTGCAATCCAGCTCTTTGCAATCCCGCCAGCACCAGCACAGCTCTGTACAGAAGGGCTCACCGAGTCCTTCAGGTTGGTGAGCTTCTGCCGCAGCGACAGAATCTTGCCCACGCTGCGAGGCAGGCAGACAGGCGTACAGCATTCCAGCATGCTCTTGAAGCGAGGGAGGTGGGGGGGGTGAGGGTGCAAGCCTGGGGACAGGGAATACCCACACACAGGCACCCGCCCAAGCAGCCCCACATGCTCAGACCTCCAGCCACCATCCACCGGCAAACAGCCTCCAGCAACCACATCTGCCCACCTTGTGTCAAGAAAGTCGGGCAGGGCCAGCAGGCGCAGCGTGTGGCCGGTGGGCGCGGTGTCAAACACGATGCGGGAGAAGCGGGCGTAGCGAGGGTCCTGCGGCGGTATGGGCAGCGGTACAGGCAGCAGTACGGCTGAGCCAGGAACCAGGCATGGTCTGGCCGGCCGGCCGCCAGCTGCAGCCCGCTCGCCGATGCTGCGCTTCCAGCGGCACGCCCAGGAGGGGCAGACACAGGACAGCATTGTACGAGGGAGGGGAGCGCCGGATGCTCCCACCTCCCACGTCTGTCACTCCACCACCACACACATCAGGCAGCAAACACCGCCACCACCACACACATCAGCGTGCTGTGGGCTCCACCTTGAGGAACTGGATGACCTTGGCGATGGCAATGGCCTCATCCACACCCGGCGGCGGCGTGTCCAGCAGCTCGCCTGCAAGAGTGTGTGAGTGTGTGTGTGTGGTGGTGGTGTGTGTGTGGCGTGGTGTGGTGTGGTGTGGTGTGGTGTGGTGTGGTGTGGTGTGGTGTGGTGTGGTGTGGTGTGGTGTGGTTGGTGTGTGTGTGTGTGTGTGTGATGGTCGGCACACGTAGAAGGCAGCGCGTGCTGCCCGCCGCCGCGGCGCTGCAGCGCCACAGCGCCGAGGCAGCAACAGCCAAGCGACAGCCCAGCCCATCCACCCATAGGGGGGATGCCACACCACCCTGCCACCACTACCACCACGCTGGCCAGGCCACACCCACCCAGGCGCAGGTCTTTGAGCTGCTCCGCCACCCCCGCCAGCCCGACGCTGCCCAAGATGTCGTCCAGCCGCCGCCCCTCGTCCTGCCCGCTCAGCTCCCGAAGCTCGGCGCGCGCCTGCGGGCAGCGGTGGCGGCGGCAGGGACGGGGGAGGTGGGCGGGCACAGCACACGGCTTCAGGCAGCAGCACACGACGGCAGCAGCACCGCTCTGCTGCCTCTCCCTCCCTCCCCCTCTCTGTCTCCACACCAAGCCGCAGCAGCAGCAGCGCGCCCACGCCCAACGCACCACCACCACCACCACCACCACCACAGCAGCCACAGCCAAGCCACCCATCGCGCACCCGCCCTCTAGGCCACACCCCCACACCCCTCCAGCTGCCCCCACCTGCTCCAAGTCTATCTCCATGCCATACACCTGCCCCTCTGTGCCCTCCACCTCCACAGGAAGCCCGCCGCTCACATCCTGCGGGCGCGGCAGGGGAGGCGAGCGCCGGGTCCCTGAGTGCGGCGGCGAGAGGCAGGCCCATGCGGATGGCGCGGGCACACACTCATAGGGCATGAGCAGCTGGCCACGCTGGCTGCCTGCCCACCTGCGATGGTTTGCCCCCTGCTGCCCCCGGCACGCAGGCGTGCTGCCCCAGGGCCCACCTGATCTAAAGAGTCGCTGAGGGAGTGCGCCGGGTCAGTGGAGACGACCAGCGTGGTGTGGCCCGCGCCCGCCAGCGCCGTCGCCAGGCTGGCGCTGCAGCTGGTCTTGCCCACGCCGCCCTTGCCTCCCAGCATGAAGTACTTTCTTCCCGTGCCCGCCGCCAGCTCGGGCAGCACCTCCCGCCACAGGATGCCGCCAAAGTACTGGAGGGCGGGCACGCCGCGCACCTGCACGCCACGCACAGGCGCGCTGCATCCTCACAGGCCTCACCACACCGACGCATGAGCTACTGCAGCTGCCACCACGCACATGCCCAGCTGAAACAAACCCAACACGACACAGCCAGCCGCGGGTCCAGACAGTGGGCTGGCGGGTAGGCGCGGGTGCCCCGGCGCACACCACCCCAGAATCCAGGACAGAAAGAAGGAAAGGAAGAGAAAGAAGGAAAGAAAGGGAAAGAAGGAAAGAAGGAAAGCGCGGCGCACCTCCAGGTCGAGGTACGGCGCCCGCAGGTGGCGCAGGTCCCGCAGCTCGGCGTCACCGTCGATCAGCGCCAGCGCCTTCTCCTGGTCCCGCACCTTCATCTCCAGGTACCTGCGTGGTGTGTGGTGTGTGTATGTGTGTGTGTGTGTGTGTGTGTGTGTGTGTGTGCGCGCGCGCGCGCGCGGGTGCGTGTGCGCGTGCAGTGTGTGTGTGAGCGTGTGTGCGTGTGTGTGCAAGCGTGTGTGCGGTGGTGGTGAAGGCGCAGCAGGCCAGGACGGCCAGGCTTGCGCTGGTGAGGTGCAGGCGCAGCCCCGCCACCGCCAGCTCAGCGCCGCCAGCTTGGCTCACTTGGCGCCCATGCCCTCCCCGATCACTTGGTTGACGACTATCCGCTTGCAGGGGATGCCCTCCTTGCGCAGCGCCCGGATCAGCCGCCCGCTCTCGTTCACCCCCAGCACTGCGGCAGGCATGGGGCAGGGCGGGGCATGGGGCAGGGCAGGCGGGCGGGGCGAGCACTGGTGTGGATGCAGGGGAAGCAGCGGCCGGCGAAGCGATGCGAGTGGATGGCACCGAGGGCGCACCTGTTGGGATGGTGGCGATGATGAACTGCGGCGCAGGGAGGAGGCGGCAGGCAGGTTGAGGAGGCGCAGGGAGGAGGCGGCTGGCTGGGCGGCACACAACCAAAGGAAAGCATGGGAGCCGCAGCAGCTCCCTGCATGGCACAGCGAGCGGGACAGCGGGACCATCCACCTCTGTGGCCTGCTGGTCCCGGAACAGGTCCTTCACCAGCCGGATGCTGGCCTGCAGCTGCTCCAGCTTGTCCACAGCTTCCTCCTGGCTGCCGCCCGCCCCAAACAGCCCCCGGACCGCCTGCGCATCGCATCGCACCAAGCAAGCAGGGAGGGGCGTCGGGGCCGCTGCATTGCCGCCGTGCCAGGCTGCTTGTTTGACATTTGAATTAATTATTACACCCGGCTACTGCCCTGATGCAGCACCGTCCTGTGTGGTCCTCGCACCCCAGCCACCATCCCTTCACCAACCCCCGTCCGATCCCCACACCACACCCACAGACACCAGCGCTCCCACCCCCCGGAGCACCTGCGACGCGCTGCCCAGCCTCTTGCGCAGGCGCACGATGCGTGCCAGCGAGGCCTCAACAAAGTCTGGCACCGTCAGCAGGCGCAGCGTGTGGCCGGTGGGGGCGGTGTCAAACACGATGCGGGAGAAGCGGGCGTACTCCTCACCCTGCACAAATTGCAGCACCTGCGGCAGGCAGTCGCCCGGGGGTGGGGTGGGGGGCACATGTGGAGAGTGGGTGGGGTGGGTTGGCAGGGCAGGCAATCAAGCGGTCCAGGGGCGTGAGATGAAAGAAATAACGCTGACGGTGCATGATCCAGGCAGCCGTCGAAGCAGCAGCCACCGGACCATCACCACACCCGCAGCCAGAGGAATGCGCCAGGGGTCCTAGCCAGGTGCAGCTCCCCTTGGAGACCGCCGCCCCACCCCACACCACACCACACCACACCACAACGCTCCACAGCCCCCCCACACACACGGGTCCTAGCCGGGCGCGGCCCACCTTGGAGATGGCCACCGCCTCGTCAAACCCGGGTGGCGGCGAGTCCAGCAGCTCGCCCAGCTTCAGGTCTGCCAGCTGCTCCACCACGCCCCCCAGCCCAAACCCGCCCATGAAGCTCTCCGCCTCCTTGCGGCCCTGGCCTGCGGCAGGGGGACGCGGGGGCGGGTGGTGGTGTGAGGAACAGACATGAGAAATGCCTGGCAGACATGTATACGAGCAAGACCAGCCGCAGCCCCCGGCTCCTTCCCTCCCTGTGACCCCGCCGTGTACCCCCCTATTTGCACCGCCCCTGAGCCCATATACCGCGACCCATGTACCGCTGGCCTGCTGTACCGCACCATGTACCGTCCCACCCCACCTGCCGACCACGCCTTGAACTTCTCCTTCTCCCGCTCGGTGTCAATCTCCATGCCCCACAGCGGCAGCGCCGTGCCCTCCACCAGCACCGGCAGGCCGCCGGAGATGTCCTGCAGGCGGTGGTTGTGGCGGGGACGGGCAGCGCGGCGTGGGGTGTGAGGCGCTCGGCGGGGCGATGGGCAGAGCTGGGGATGGGCAGGGCGGGGAAGCCGGCGCCCGGGCGCTGGCAGCACATCAACAGGCGACGGGCGCGGCGGCTCAGCCGGCGCCTGCTGCTGCCGCTGCTCCCGCGCCCTCCCTGCAGTGACCCACCTGTGCCAGCGAGTCCCCCAGGGAGTGTGCCGGGTCGGTGGAGACGACCAGCGTGGTGTGGCCCTCCTGGGCAAACCGCACCGCCAGGCTGGCAGCCAGGCTGGTCTTGCCCACGCCGCCCTTTCCAGACACCATGATGTATTTTCTTTCCGTGCCCGCGCACAGCTCCTCAAACGCGCCAGCACCCACAGCCGTGTCGGCGGCTGCAGGGGGCGGCGGCGGAGGCGCGGGGGGAGCGGCCAGACGGGCAGGTGCGAGTTTTACCGCGGCGGCGGCCCGGGGGCCGGCTGTGGCCAGCACCCACCACATGCATGGGTGCTGCTTGGGGCCGTTGCTGGTGAGGCGCAGGGCTGGGAAGCCCTGGTGCCCAACCTCCCTGCAGATGTGCAACCAGCTTGCCTGCTGCGGCTGCGGCCCGGACGACGCGAGCGGTGGCGGCGGCGCGGCGTGCCGGTAGCTCGGCTGTCTCGTGGCGCCGGGCAGCCTGCAATCGGCGATCGCATAGTGGGTGCGGGGCGAGTGCCAGTGGACAGGCGGGATTGCTTGCCAGTCTCGCACCTTGAGTCCACAGTGGCTGGGCTGTGGCCGCGGCAATGCTGCCATCGGACGCTGCGATGCCACCACATGGCTAGGGTGCCCCAGAGAGGCCGTACAGGTGACCATGGTGGAGCCACCCACCGCTCCCCGCCAGGCTCCTCTGTAGCAGGACTTGATCTCTAAGACGGCGTTGCAGGTAGCACCAGGAGGTTGAAGAGTTCAATAATCGATCGGGCCCAATCCTCTGACATCAGCGGTCGCTGCTGACGGGGCGGCGGTACCCGGCAGCGATAGGCTGTGGCTGGGTGGAGCAACAACTGAAATGCACAGCTGCGACCCACGTTGTTATGTGCAAGATAGATCGCGGCAGCAGGCCGCGGCACCTGTGGCTGATGCCCCCAATCCTGTTGACAGGTCCGCCCAACCGCCGCCCGCTCCCCCCCCAAACTGCTGCCGCTAATACAGGTTCAGCGCACTTGCCTCCCAAGCAGTTTGGAGGGAGAGTTTGGCTACATTTTAAATGGATTGTGGCCGCATTCACGGCGCTCAACCCGCTGGGGAACAACATTTCATTTTGTGCTGCAGCTGTAAACGGACCTGCAGCTTCGCTGTTGCCGCCACCACCGCCGACCCCCATGGGGGTCCCCGTGTGGTTGGGGTGTGCACTAGCCCACCTTTCATATTCTAAACATGTTGTAAATGGCATGCGCACCCTTCTTGGCAAGGGGGCCGCGTTAGCCAGCTGCGAGGAGTTTTGGACCTGTACTGCGGCCCGCAGGGACGCTCGCTGCGCGCTCCCCGTGCCGGCCTGTTTCTTCTGTCGCGATTCAGCTTCTACGCCTAGCCCTGCCACCCGTGCTCTCCCCTTTTTCAAGCGCCACCTGCGCGTTTGTCTCCACTCTTTGAAACCAAGTCGGTCGTCGCAGGTTGGGCATCGCTTGAGAGATTGGACAGTGGGCAGCGACAGGCCGGCGTGAAGCACCAACAGCGCCGCAGGAGCAACCGCGTCACCCGCCTGTAGCCAACGAGCACGCCAGGTAGAGCTGCGGCAAACACACGCTGGCACAGCCATGAATGCCGGCAAGCAGCCTGCGTGACGCGGGCCGGCACCTGCAGGTGCTCCCGCCCGCTCGCGCCCGCCCCGCGCTGCAGCTTGTGACGTTGCCGCCCGCTCTCCCCTCTACTGTGCCCTGCCCGCCTTGCTGCGCAGCGCCCCGGCAGGTTGCGGCTGCCAGGGCGATGGCGGCCCGCGGCTACACGCCGGCAGCATCGCCCACGGCAGGCCGCGCAGACGGCCACCTGCACCGCCTGCACCACCACGCCCGCCTGGCCGGGCTGTTTTTGGCCATTACGGGCTGCTTCCTGGTGAGGCCGGCCAGCGCTACTGCACGCTGGGCAGCTGCCTGACGCCTTTGCAGCCCAGCTGCTAGCCGCCTGGCATCCGCCTGCCCCCAGCTCCTTCCCGCGCCCGCCACCACCACCCGCGCCGCGGCCCCTCCTGCCCGCAGGTTTACTCGCTGATCCAGGAGCGGCTGATGACGCTGGGGTTCGGCCCCGAGCGCGAGCGCTTCCGCCACAGCCTCTTCATCATCCTGGTCAACCGCCTGGTGGCGTGCGCGGTGGCGGCGGCCGCGCTGGGCCTTGCGGGCAAGTCGCTGCAGCCGGGGGCGCCGCTGGCGATCTTCTCCATCCCCTCGGTGGCAAATGTGCTGGGGTCGGCCTCCCAGTATGAGGCGCTCAAGTACGTCAGCTTCCCGCTCCAGGCGCTGGCCAAGTGCGCCAAGACGGTGAGCGGCCGCGCGGGAAGGCGGCGGTACGCCCACGGGACGCGGGCGCCGCCGGCACAGCAGGCCGATTGTTGCTGTGGCCGAACAAGAGACAGGTGTTGCATTGGTTGCTGGCTGCTGAGCCGCCGTGGCAGGCATGCGGCGAGGCGGCTGCTGCCTGCCGCGCCATGCTGCCGTTTCCGAGCTCACTTCGCTGGTGGCGCCGCCTGCCCCCTGGCGCCCCTGCGCAGGTGCCGGTGATGGCCTGGGGGCTGCTGCTGGGCAGGCGCAAGTACGACGCTATAGACTACTTCTGTGCTGGCACCGTCACCTTTGGCTGCGCGCTCTTTGTGCTGACCGGCAGCATCGCGGCGCCGCAGCAGCTGCGCGCGGCCCACGCCGTGGCGGCGCTGTCTGCGACCGAGGCGGCGGGCGTGGGCGCCGGCGAGGCTCGGCCCTTTGCCTCGGCTCTGCACGGCGCCGCCGAGGGCGGCGTGGGCAGCTGGCTGGCCTACGGGCTGCTGCTGCTGGGCGCCTTCCTGCTGTTTGACGGCCTCACCTCCACCACCCAGGACCGCCTGTTTGCGCAGTACGAGATGCACAGCTGCAACCAGCTGCTGTGGGTCAGCGTCTGGTCGGCGGCGGTCAGGTGGGCGCCTGGCGCTGGGCCCCGCATGCCCGGCGCCGGCCGCCTCTGCCTGGCATGCAGCAGTCGCCGGCAGGCTGCAGCGAGGGCTGCTGGCGCTGCCCGCAGCGGCCTCGCCTGCTGCCCTCTTCCCCGTGTCCGTCACTCACTCCCCGCCTCCCCCTGCCCCCTCCCCGCAGCTTTGCGCTGCTGGTGGCGGGCCGGCAGCTGGTGCCGGCGCTGGAGTTTGTGGCGCGGCACCCCTCGGCGCTGCTGTACATCCTGGGGCTGTCGCTGGTGTCCACCGCGGTACAGCTCTTCATCTTCTACACCATCCAGCAGTACGGCGCACTCCACTTTGCCCTCATCATGACCATCCGCCAGTTCCTGTCCATTGTCCTCTCCTGCCTCGTCTTCTCACATGACCTCTCCGCCAGCCAGTGGTGGGTTGGGTGGCCGCCCTGCCGCCGCGGGTGCCTGCCGCTGTGGGTGGCCGCCCTGCCGCCGCCCTGCCGCCGCTGGTGCCGGCTGCCCTGGCGCTGCCAGGAGGCAGCCAGAGCGCCGGTGCCAGGCAGGCAGGCTGGCAGGGCGGCGTGTGCGTGCTTGGCAGCTGCGGCGCCCCACACCCAGCCAGGGCAATGCTTGGAGCCTGGCCCCTATCGTTGCCTGCGCACCGAGCGTCGACAATGTTGATGGTGCAGGCTTGGGACGCTGCTGGTGATTGGGGGGCTGGTGGCGCGGGGCATGCACCGCGGCGGCCTCGCCCGTACCACCTCTGCTTTAGGTGCGGTGTGCTGAGCTGAGCGCGTGGCTGTGGCGGTAGCTGAGTGCAGCATGCCCTGGGCTCTGCCTTGCAACCCTCGGGCGCGTCTGTGCGGTTCTCGGCGCCCCTGGCCCGACGGATGCCTTGTCCGCTGCGCCGCCCGCTCCTGCTGCTGCTGCAGCAGCGGTGCGCGGCAAGCCGAGCAGCATCGGCGCTGCGGCCGCGCGCCTGCTGCCGCTCAACGCCATCCCTGTCGTCGACCAGAGCGGCGGCGGCGACGGCCGGCACGCGGCCGCCGACGCGCTGGCGGCCCACCGGGAGGGCCTGGCGGCGGCGGCGGCAGCGGCGGCCAAGAAGTTTGGAGAGGGTATCCCGGTGGACGTGCAGGCCGGAGCGCTGGTCCCAGGCCTGCCCGACAGCGCCACGGTGGCGCTGCGCCGCGGCTCGCCCATGGCCTCGGCCGGCGGCGGCGGCGGCGCCAGCCTGGCGCCGCGCCGCAAGGCGGCCGAGGCCGTGTGATGGCGGCACGTGCGGCGGTGGCGCCCCGGCCTCCTCCCAGCTGTTGCCGTTGTGTGTTGCGTTGCTTCAGGCCACACTGCACAGCCTGGCGCCCAGCTGGCGCTGCCGCTCTGTATGCATCTCCCTCCTCTTCTCTCTGTCTCTCTTCCACCTTCCGCCGCCTTTCCTGTTGTCTTCGCTACCCTTCCCTCACCGCTGTGACTGCCGGCAGCCAGAATTTTCCTCCCCTCTCCCGTGAGCCCACAATTGCACTTTTTCCCCGCCTGCACCGCTGCCCGTGACCTTGTGACGCATGCTCTCTGGCCCTCGCGCCTCCTTCCTCCCCCCTCTTCGCTCCTGCTCTCTCTTGCTGGACCACATTTCGCCATCCTGCAACAATGCTACTGCTGGCACTGCTGATGGGGGGACTCCGGAGCGGTGAGAGCGGCGGCGGGCACGTCAGGACGGGCATGGGGGACATGCGGGCGGAGGCTGGCATCGAGTGATGTGTGTGATGTATGTTGCAGCATGCCAGTGCCCTTCCAAAGGATATTCACCCGCAATCGGCTGTTCCTGCAGCAGTGTTTCTGGCCCTCGTGGCAGCTTTGGCGATGGGCGGGCGATGAGGACTGCTGTCGCGTCCAAATTTCGCCAATCAGCTGGCGATGGCACATTGAGGATTGGCGAAATGCGGGGGAGCCACCCTTGCGCCTGGCACAGCGCAGCGGCCACATGCGGCGCCGCTGTTGCTTTGTCGGCACTTGCCTCCCTTTTGGGGGACTGGGGGCGAAGCCCCCAGCAAGCTGGCGCTTGTTTAACACTATGGAATGAAGTTCCTGAGGAAAATTGGCCATTTCTCCTCAAAATATTGGCGATGTCAGTCATGGGGGCTGGCGACGCGCTGGCGATGTCGCCCCGCCGCCTGCCCTCATTTAGCCAGCTCTGGCTGGCGATGGCCTTCGGCCAATCGCCAGCCAGAGCCGTTTTTTGGCCCGATTTCGCCAGCATTTGGCGATTTCGCCAGCTTTCAGAAACACTGTCCTGCAGAACGCGGTCGCCCTGCTGGCAAGGCCGACATCGCCAACTCCCTCTGATTCTTCTGATCCCGCGTTCTAGCAACAACCCATTGGCGTGCGGTCCTAGGGAGCAGCTTTGCGGCGGCAGCCGTATTGCCGTGTATGAGGCCGCGACAAGGAGGCCGCTGAGCGGAGCCATGCGACCAGCCCCCGCTCTGGTGTGGGCCGCGGCGCTGCTGGCAACTCTGGGTGAGCCGGGTGGCTGCAGGGGACGGCCAGGCGCGCCATCCTGGTTGGGGGGGACGGACATGTGGGGGATGTTCTTCCTGCAGGCGCAGCTGCGGGCGAACCTGCACTGATGCGATGCCTGGACGCACTGCAATTTGCGTTGCAGGAGCCGCGGCGCCCGCAGCAGCCCAGTTAGGGACGGCGCGGTTTGTTGGAGCGGCGGCGGCGGCGGCCAGCAACAAACGGCCGCCCCCCCGCCCCAAGCCCAGGCCCAAGCCCCCCTTGCCGCCGCCGAAACCCCCTGCACCGCCAGCGCCACCCCCAAGTCCGCCCAAGCCTCCCTCCCCGCTACCCGCCGCCGCGGCCGCCCCTCCCGCCCCGGCCACGGCCACCGCAGCGAGCGCCGCCGCCCAAGAAGCCGCCGCCCAGGAAGCCGCCGCCGCCGCGGCGCGGCGGCGCCGCCGCCGTGTCTGGCGCCGGCGCGGTGGGCGCGGGCCGGCCGCTGTCGCCGCCGCGGCCGCGCCGGCCGCCCGCGCGGCCGCGGCCCACACCCCGCGTGCAACCCATCCAGCTCCCCAAGCCGGTCACGCTGCCGGGGGGCAACACGCGGCCGTGGAGCGGCGGCAGGCTGCTGCCCGCGGACCGGGCCCTGGACTGGACGCACGCCGGCTACAGGGAGGGCCGGCTGGCCATTCCCACCCCACCCATCCGATACAACGTGCGGGCCTTTGGGGCCAAGGGCGACGGCGCCAGCGACGACACCGAGGCGATACAGGCGGCGGTACGCGTCGCCAACCGCGCGCCGGGCGTCATCTTCTTCCCCCCCGGCACCTACATCCTCACACGGCCCATCTCGCTGTACCGCGGCCGTACCGTGCTGCGGGGCGCCGGGGTGGGCACCAGCTTCCTTTGGGCTTGGCGCTGCCGTCCTGTGCTGTGCTGTGCTGTGCTATGCTGTGCCGCGCCGTGCCGCGCTCGTGCTGTGGTGCGCTGTGCTGAGCTGTGTGTCACGCCGTGCTCATGCTGTGCCCATGCCCTGTTCATGCTGTGCTCATGCTGCGCGGCGCCGTGCTGTGCCTTGCTGTGCCGTGCTCACGCCGCGCTGTGCCGCGCCGCGCGCCGCCTGCAGCCCGGCCAGTCCATCGTCCACATCCCGCTCTCCCTCTCCGAGGTGTACCAGGGCACCTGGACCAGCGACGCCTCTGGTGCGCGCTGGCGTGTGTGTGTGTGTGTGTGTGTGTGTGTGTGTGTGCAGCCGCTTGCTGCAGCCTCGACGCGGCGCGCCGCCGCGCAGCTGCCTGAGAGGGACACTGCCCGGGCTGGCGGCTGCACAAGGAAAAGTGGGGGCAGGGCAGCAACACACGCGCCACCTACGGCAGGGGTGTGCAAGCAGTGGCAGCGGCTGCAGCCTGCCCCTGCCGCCCTCCTGTCACCCCCCGCCGCTTCCCACCCCCTGCCGCCACCCCCTGCCGCCCCCCACCCTGCAGGCAATGTCAAGTCCGCCTGGAGCTCCGGGGGCGCCTTCATCACCTTTGCTGGGCGCCGCCAGCGAAGCGACAACGCCCGCACCCTGCTGGCGACAATCACGGGGCCCGTGGCGCACGGCAGCAACCGCATCCCGGTGAGGGCTGAGCCGGCGCTGCTGGGCTGGCGCTGAGCTGGTATGCTGAGCTGGCACGGGCCAGGCTGCCCTGCAGCTGCGCCGCTGCCGATGGCGGCTGCTTGGAAGCTGCCGGCTGCAATGTACGGGGCCAGCCAGTGGCTGCAGCTTCTGCCGGGGCTTGGTACCAGCAGGCGCAGCGTGGCAGCAGGCGCCAGGCAGGCGTCAGCATATCTGACCCGCCGCCGCCGGTCGCCGCCCGCCGGCCGCCTGCCCGCAGGTCGGCAGCGTGGCGCGCCTGCGTGTGGGGCAGCGCATCCGCATCTTTGTCAACGACGCCTCCACCCTGAGTGAGTGAGGGGTGGGGGGTTGGAGGACTGCCGCAGCTTGGCTTGGCTTGGCTTGACTCGACGTGACTCGACGTGACTCGAGTTGCTGGGGCGCTGCTGAGGCGAGGCCCGAAGCGGTTCCCCGGGCTCTTAGACGCGTGACCTGCGTCCAGGCGGGTAGCGCATGACAGCATGGTGGAGCGACACTCTCTCACCCCGCTCCCCTGGCCCTGTGCCGCCCCCCACCCCACCCCCACCCCGCCGCAGGCTCCCGCCGCCGCCTGCTGCAACAGCAGCCGGCGCAGCAGCCGGCGCGCAACGCGACGGCGGCCGGCGCGGCCGGCGCGGCCGAGCGCCCGCCCAACGCGGTTCGCATGCTTGCGGGCGCCATGCCTGCCGCCATGCTGGCTGACCCTGTGGTGCAGCTGGCCATGCTGGGGCAGGCCCAGCTCGGCGAGGATGACGAGGTGCTTACGCCCGAGCAGGCGGCGGCGGTGGAGGCGGGGTGGGCTGCGGCGGCGCGCTCCGGCGGCGGCGGCACGGACGTGGAGGAGGGGGACGGCGAGTTTCGGTGGGAGGAGGCGTGGCCGGCCAGTCAGGACGCCGCGTCGGAGGCCTGGGACGGCGGCGACGAGGCAGGGGTGGAAGAGGAGGAGGAGCCGGGAGCGGCGGCCTCGCCGCCGCCGCCCTCCTCGTCGGCCAGCCCGCCGCCGGCCCCGGCCCCGGCCCCGCCGCCCGGCCCGCCGCCTCCCGTGGACATTGCGGATGAAGAGGAGGGTGAGGAGGGTGAGGGTGAGGAGGAGGCAAACGCGGCGGCGGCGGCCCAGGGCCAGTCTGCCCTGGCGGCGGCGCTCGCAGCCGCCGGCTACGATCTATCCGACCTCTCCACCGCCGCATTTGAGGCCGGCGCCGCCGCCGCCACCGCTGCCTCTGCTGCCGGCGCCTCTGCTGCCGGCGCGGCTGCCGGCGGCGGAGCCATCGGAGCACAGCACCCCGCCAACCAGGCGCGCGCGGCCGTGGGCGCGCCGGGCGGCGGCCAGGCCGGCGCCAACACGGTGCTTGCGTGGGCGTATGGTGAGGGGCTGTCAGACACAGGCACCGACGAGACAGTCATCGACAAAGATGAGGTGGCCATGACCGCCAGGTGGGCACCCTCTGCCCGGCTTCCCACCTGCCTTTCCTCTCCAAAGCTTCCTTGCTCCCTCTCCAAGCTTCTTTCTGACTTCAAGGAAAGCAAGCGGAACAGGAGGGAAAGGGAAGGGAAGGGAATGGGTGTGGCGGCGCGTGCCAAGCTGGGGCTTGGCTGGCCGGCAGCGCCGGTCCGCGTGCGTGCCCG
>NW_005435085.1:2242000-2250655 GCF_000147415.1 Chlorella variabilis | reverse complement strand
TGCCCGCAGACCTCACGCTGGCCACCACCCGCCCCCGCATCAACCCGGAAAACCCTCACGACCTCAACGGCCACCACGGCGTGACGGTGACCGAAGGGCAGTCCAACCTGGTGCAGAGGTGGGTGCGCGGTTACGAGAAAGAAAGAAGGAACGAACGAAAGAAAGAAAGAATACGCCCTTGAACGTGGATTGAGGCGGCGGAGCGGCGGCGGCGGGGCGGCAGGGGCGGCGGCGCTCGGCCCTGCGCAAGGGCGGCGCACAGCGGCGTCGCTGCCGCGCGCCCAGCGCTGCCGCGCCTCCAAATGCCTCACTCGCAACTCGCTTGCCTGCCCTACCACCACCACCACCACCTCCACCGCGCATGCACGCACACCTACCTCAGCAGCCTTCCCCGCCGCTCCCCGCCCGCCCATGCCCATGCGGTACCGCAGGCTGTACGTGCCCAGCCCCGTCATCCACGACATCACCGTCACAGCCGGCTCCTCCATGAACGTGGTGCAGAACAGCCGGGGCGCCAACCTCAACCTGGACATGCACAGGCGAGCAAACGCTGCGGCGCCGTGCGGTTGTCTGTGTGTGTGTGTGCGCGTGCGCGCGCGCGCGTGGTGGTGGGCTGGGGTGGGGTGGGGTTGCTTGAGGGACAGCGAGAAGGCGGGAAGGGGGAGGGTGCTGGTACTGCTCAGGGCTGCTCAGCACGCTCCGGGCTGACCGCGGCGGCGCTTGCAAACGTGCGGCCGCCCGGTTGCCCTCCCCGTGCGCTGTGCCCGGCGCGCACTTTTGGCCGGCACATGTGCTACGACTGACGGGAGCCATGCTGGGGACACTCGGATGTGCTGCAGGACCGCCCCCTTCAACAACCTCTTCACCAACCTTAACATGGGCGCCGGCAGCCGCCCCTTCCGCTCCGGCGGCCGCTCCGACCGCGGCGCCAAGTCGGGTGGGTGGCGCACGGGAGCTGGACTGCGGCTGCTGCTGCTGCTGCTGCTGCTGCGCCGGGCAAGACGGCGTAGAGCAGCGGCCCAACGCCCCGAGCATGCTGCCCCTGCCAGCCTCGCCTTGGTTGCCCTGCGTTTGTCCTGCACCCTGCCACCCACCTGCCCCCTGTTGACCCACACATCGTGCTGCTGCCTGCGCAGGCCGCGGCAACACATACTGGGGCCTGCACTCCAACAGCGGGCGGGCGCTGTTCCTGCCGGGCTGCGATTTTGGGCCGTACCTCAATTTCGTGGGACGGTACCGCGGCTTCCCGGTGGGTC
Organism: Chlorella variabilis; assembly: GCF_000147415.1. NCBI lineage: Eukaryota > Viridiplantae > Chlorophyta > Trebouxiophyceae > Chlorellales > Chlorellaceae > Chlorella > Chlorella variabilis. Next base: position 2,249,399 of record NW_005435085.1, on the reverse strand, counting down.
CTCTCGTGCCATAGCATGCGACCACAGCATACAGCAATGATCCCCTCTTGATGGCTGTGCATCGCTGGCTGCACCGCACGCCCAGCTGGGCCTGACTGGGCCTGCCAGGCAGCAGCAGCCAGCTCCCCAACATGCCGGCGCCGCCGCCGCTCCCCCTGCACCTGCAGTGCCCCGGCAAGTCTTGGCTGGTGCAGGGGCTGGGCGGCAGGCCCCGCAACCTGTACCAGGCGCAGAGGTATAGAGGCTGAAGCCCACAGGCCTTCCACCATTCTCTCACCAGGAGCCATGGACGGGTGGCAGTGCTCCCGCCGCCTGCATAGACGTGTCCACCTCTACGGGTTTACATGAGTGGCTCTTTCCACCTGGCCGCCCCGCCTGCTTCCTGCGCATCACCAATTCTTGCACCACGACTCATGACTCACTTCTCCAATTCATTGAGATATGTCACAGCTTTTGGTGCCCTGCCAGGCACCTGCCTGGCACCCCGGTGTTGGTACCATCGGTACCATCCAGCGCCGCCTCCCCCGTATGACACCCATTCATCTGTTTCCCGCGCAGCCGGATGCATGCCACCAAGATCCAGCATCTGTAAATGCCTGCTCACCTCCAGCTGGCTGCCGAGAGTTACACTGCACGCGGGGGCGGTGCGGCAGCCAGCCCTTCGGGGACACAGTTCAAATCACCTAGAGACAGGCAAGCTGGATCAGCTCAGGCCAGTCCAGTCCAGTGCGGTGCTGGAGATAGTAAAGCAATTTCTACTAGAAAGGGTGCATCATCAGGGCGTGGTGTTTTGGGCCAGGCGTAAACCCTGCGGGCGCCGCGTCACGCCAAGCAAGATCCCTTCTTGGTGCCCCGCTGCTGGCAGCGTGTACGAGGCAGCTGGTTGTGCACGCTGCATGAGATTGCATCTCGCAAGTGGGCCTGCAAGAGGGAAACAACACCCGCCCAGATCTGTCAGGCAACACACCGTCGCTTAGCGACGCAGGGGCGGCTACCAGCCCTGGTTCACACACCCATTTCCCTCACCTGCTGCTCTCCAATGCCTCAGCGTTTGCCCTGGGCCACGATCCGGATCTCAGAGTCGATTTTTCACGCATACAGGGTAGTAACCATAATCCCCCTCAAAGTGGAAGTACGCAGCATGCTGGGGTGGCAATCGCCACCGCCAGTCTGGCGTCCTCTTCACAAACTGCCATAAGCTCTGTGATAAGCAGGCAAGGTTACACTGCGTGAGGTTCCCAGCATCACACGCCGCGCACGCAGCCGGCACACACCAAAGCGCAGTCACCAGCGCCCGCCTCTGCCGCGGCCTCGCCCGTGGGGCGCCGGCACCCCGCCCCACCCCTGCGGTGGCGGCCGCGGGTGCGGGCCTCGCCACTGCTGCGGGCCGGGGGGGGCGCCCCGTCCAGGCCCTCCCCACCCAGGGCCGGGGCCCGGCCCTCCATGCCAAGGGCCTCCTGGTGGCGGCTGCTGCGAAAAGGGCGGGCGGGGGTGGGGCGGGTGCGGCGCCACCATGTCGCGCGGCGGCCGCCCCGGCAGCGGCAAAAAGGCGCCCTTGGCGCCCGGTGGCGGCTCCCGTCCCTCGTGCCGCGCCCGCTGTCGCGCCGGCGAGCACGAGCGCGACCGCTGCCGCTCCTGCTGCTGCTGCTGCCGGGCGTCGCCGCCGCCGCGGTCCCGAGAGCGCGAGCGCTTGCCGCCGCGACGGCGCTCGGCCGATCGCTCGCGCTCGTGCCCTCGCCCCTCATGCCGCCGCCCGCGGTCCTGCTGCTGCTGCGCGCCAGCTGGCGCCACGTCAGCGGGCGACCGCCCGCCTCGCTCCTCGTACGGCGTCTGCCGGATGGCAAAGACGTCGATGGGGGCCGCGGGGCTGGCCTGGGGCAGCACCGGCATGGCAACGGCGTCCCCAATGCCGGGGATGGCGCCGCCGGCGCCGGCGCCGCCAAAGGTGGGCGCCGGCGCCGCCAGCGCTGCGGGGCGTGGAGCCTGCACCGGCTCCGCCTCTGCGGCCATGGCAGCCAGCTCCCGCTGCTCCTCCTGCTGCTGCTCGAAGAAGGGGTCCCCTGGGCGGCACCTGCAGGTGCGCAGGCAGGCAGGCAGGCCAGGCAAGGCAGGCTGGAACTCAGGCTGCTGCCACAGCGCAGGGGAGGCGGTGTTAGCAGGCGGAAGCACGCTGCCGCGCAGCAGGCATGCCGACACTCTGCAGGCTGGCGTGAAGGCCTGGCAGCCCCCAGCCCAGCCAGGCAGCCCCCAGAGCAGAGCAGGCACAAGCCGCAGCCGCGGGAAGCAGCACAGCGAGCAGGCCCGGGGCCGGCACCTGCCCTGCCACCTGCACGCGCGAACACCGCGGGAGCCCAGCACGCACCCAGCGTGCCAGAGGCGGGCAGCAACGCGAGGTGGGCGAGGCAGGCCGGCAGCGGGCGCTGGGACGTCCCTCGCACCTACACCAGAACTTGACGGCATAGTCGGCGCTGCCTGTGGCCAGCAGGTGTCCTGCTGGGTGCCAGGCCGCGGCCCAGATGGAGGCATCATGTGCGCCGCGCACCTCGCCCTGCAGGCGCAGCGGGCAGGGAGCAGCGGCGGAAGCGGCGGCGGCTTGGTGGTGTGCCAGCAGGTTTGGGGTTGCCGGCAGGGGCACCAGTCCGAGGGCGCAGGCTGCTGGTGGCGGCTGCTGGGGTGTGTGGCCCGTCCGCTGCCACACTGGACAGCAGCACACATGATCCGGCTTGCCCCTGCCCCCTGCCTGCCAGAGCCCAGCCTGCAGCACTGCCTCTGGGCTATGCCTGCAGCGGCGCGCGCACCTGCGGCGCCTGCCTGCTGGCGAGCCAGAAGATCATGCTGCCGTCGTGGCCGCCTGCGCAGGCGTGGCAGAAGCGGCAGCGGGGCAGGCGCCGATCAGAACAGCTCTGCTGTTGGCAGCACAGCACAGAATGGGGCAGCCCAAGCATGCAGCCCAGCATACAGCATACAGCAGAAGCAGCACAGCTGCAGCGACAGGATACTAAATTCAAGAAAACAGCGCGGGAGCGGCACGGCGCGGGCCCGGCCCTGCCGCCACGCTCAGCGCAGCACGCACAGCAGGCCGCACCCACCCACCTGACACAAAGAGCTCCTCGTGTATTGGGTGCCAGCTGGCGTGCGTCACGTCGCGGTTGTGCCCCTTGAAGCTGGCCAGCTCGCGCTGCATGCGGATGTCGTACACCTGCGGTACCACATGTACCGGTACCGCATTGGGAGGAAAGACATGCAGGAAAACACACCAGCAGGGGGGCCGCAGGGGAAGGAGGAGGAAAGGAGGCTCTGCCAGCAGGCCCGGCAGCAGCAGCCCAGGCAGAAGCCAACACGCCATCAACAGCGGCAACAATGCATGTGACACACACCCTCGGCCCACCTTGCACGTCTGGTCGCGGCTGGCGGTCAGCACCCAGTTGCCGTTGCCGTTCCACTGGGTCGCCATGATGGTTGCCTGGTGGCCGTGCAGCGTGGACACGTTGCGCCCCGACTTGGGGCACCACAGCTTCACCAGGCTGTCCTTGCTGCCTGCGGCGAGGCAGGCCCAGGGCGGGGCGGGGCCGGGGGGGGCGGCAGATGTGCAGGGCGAAACGTGAGCGGGGAACAGATTGGAATGGTTTGGCAGCTCCCCAGTGTATGCATGCGAGTGGCCATGCCACCCTATCTCATGGTGAAAAAAACGTGCTTCACCACAACAGATGGGTGCAGCGCAGCCAGATGCCAACACGCAGATGGATGCAGCGCCCAGGTGTAGCCTCAACAATATTGTAAATGGTGTCGGCAGCGCTGCCAGTGTATTTGGCCGCGGTCTGAAGTTGCTGCAAGAACATCACCGGCTGCTGGGCGGGGTGCAATCGTCCCACCGTGCAGAGTGCGGCTGTGCGCACAGGATGCGGCGCAAGGAAATCATGCAGAGCGGGGTGTGCCCCTGCCCTCGCCCTCTGCCCACAGATGCCGCAGGCACCCCGTCCCACCCAAACATACAACAAACACCACCTCCCGCGGCGGCGCACCCGACACAAGCAGCGCCTTTGTCGGGTGCCAGTCCACACACTTTACGTCGCCGCCGTGCCCCGCCAGCACCTGCTCTGTGGCCACCCGTGCAAAGTCCCAGACCTGCACGCGCCAGCAGGCACAGCAGCATATCACATAGCACAGCGTGGCACAGCACAGCACAGAGCAGCATAGCGCAGCTGGGCAGGTGCGCACGCAGGCGGTGGCGTGGTGGTGTCAGCGGTGGCGGCAGCAGCAGAAACCAAAGCCACCGGCGCCAGCAGCAGCACCAGCGAGCCTCAGCACTCGCGGCCGCCTGCGCCCACCCGTATCGTGCTGTCGTCGCTGCCGGTGGCGTACTTTAGGTCGCCAGGGGCGAAGCTGAGCTGGCGCACCGCCTCCTTGTGCGCCGACACGTTCTTCACCAGCTCCAGGTTGGTGCGCCAGTACCGTACCTGCACGAGTACGGGGTGGTCCCGCTATCATGGCGGTGCCGTCGAGGTGTGCACGGCGTGTGCGTGTGGCGGCAGCCCGCCCAGAGCAGCACACAGGGGAAGCAACGCCAAGCGAAACGCCAAACCCTGCCTTGCCCTGCCCTGCCCTGCCTCAATACAAAACCCTCCCAAGCAAACACCCACGTTGCCCGCATCGTCCCCCGAGGCCAGGAAGTTTCCGTTGTGGGTGAAAGCCATGGTGCGCACGGGCGTCTCGTGGCTTTGGATGATGGTCTCAAACTGGAAAGAAGAAGCGCCCCACATCGTGAACTCGCCTGCCTGCAGTGTGGGAGGAAGCTGGGAGGAAGCTGGGAGGAAGTTGGGTGTGTGGTGGGTGCGAGCGTGCGGTGTGCACGGCGGGTGGCGGGGAGGCGGGTGTGGGCGTGGGGCGGCAGCGGGTCGGCGGCATGGTGTGGCAGTGTTGGGTAGGAGTGGTCAGGTGTGCCTGGGTGCCTGCCCGGCTCTCATCGGGCCAGCGCACAAGCGCAGGGCCGGCACGGCCCATGCAGCACTGGCTGGCTGCCAGGTGCTGCCGGGGGGCAGCAGGGGCTGCGCCGCTGCGCCGTGCGCCGCAGCCACTCCAGCCGGCGGCAGAGGCGGTGCGGCGCACCCACCTGTGTGCCTGTCAGGCAGCGGCGGCCGTCGGGGGTCCAAGTGGCGGCGTTGATGCTGCTGCGGGTCTGCAGGGAGAGAGGGGTGGGTGGCGGCAGAGCAGGGTGGGGCAGGTGGAGTGGGCAGATGGGAGGGATCATGGCACGAAGCAGGGCATGCGGCGCGGCGCGTAGGTCGGGGCAGGGCAAGTGGTGGGCGGGCCAGGGCAGGCCGGGTGGGCAAGCAGGCGCCGGCACGTCCCAATGCGAGCGGCGGGCGCTACCCTGTGCCGCGCCCATCGCCTGCCGTCTGCCCACGCCCTCCCAGCCGCACCTTGCTAGGTGCCTGCCCCGCAAACTTGATGTTGAAGCTTGTGGCGGGCTGGTGCACGTACGCTATGGGCGGCAGCAGCTGCAAGGCGCCCGCCGCCACCGGCGGCAGCGCGGGCGTGTCGGCAGGGCACCGTATCTGGTAGCGGCGCTGCGGCGAGGAGGAGGGGCAGCAAGGCCGGGCAGCTGCATCAGACGTCGAACCCCAGCCGCAGAATTCTAGTAGGTGTTGCTGAAGCTAGACTGGAAGCCTCCAAAAGCTTAATTCAGCAGGCGAGGGGGCAGCCACACCCCACCTCAAACCACGTGACATAAGGCCCCGCATAGTCGATTGTGCGTCGTGCCACCGTCTTCTGCACCGTCTTCTCGCCCTCCTGCTGCAGCTCGTTGCCCGCGCCAGCTGGGCGCAGCGCCAGCTGGCGGGTGTAGTAGCTGCAGGCGCAGGCAAGGGGCGGCGGCGAGGCGGCGGCGGTGCGGCGGGCGGTGGGGGTGTGCCACTGTCGGCACGACAGCGGGTTGCAACGCATCGCGGGTGATGGCGCTCTTCTCCTCCTCCTGCATGCCCAACACGCTGTTTGGCAAGCTCGGCACCATCGCCACCGAGGTGATCGCACCACTCGCCTCGTGTAGAGCGCCATGGCCCGATCGGAGCCAGGGGCGAGGCCCTGGCGGGTGCCAGGAACGAAAAACAGCGCCAGCCGTCCCCATGCACGGGTTTTCTACCTGCCAGCCGCCTCCGCTCAAGATCGTCGGTTTCAGCGCTGACCCCATCGTCTCGCCCTCCCCAACGCTCCGGCAGCGCATTAGCGCATCTCTGCAACCCCTCTGGGATTGTTTCTGGCACGATCACCGACGCGGCAGGGCGTGCAGCCACCCCCCGCCGCACTCTGGTGCCTGTGGCGCGCTTCTGATGGGCTCTTCCGTTGTCTAGACACACCATGAAGGTGCGCCGGGCCCGCCATCTGGTGCCCCGGCTGGTTTGGCGACCTGTTTGCTCAGCCGCCCTCCTGCCTCCGCCGCGCATCGCGCTACTCACCGCCTGCCACTTGGTGCTGATGCAGGGAAAGACCGTTAGACGTGCTAAGACTGCTTGGGTGAGTGGCAGAGATGGTGACCTAAGCCGCCGCCGCCTGCTCGCCGCCCTCGCCTCTAGGGTCGCAAGGCTGAGGCCGCCCTGTGCCGGCTGCGTGCCTGCCTGTGGGAATGCGCCAGGACAGCCGTCAGCAGCGTTGAGCACCAGCCATCCTGGCAGCAGGCGTCCTGCCTGCCCTCTCAGATGCCGCCGCTGCCTGCGTCGCTCGCTGCTCCGCTCTTTGCTGGCACGCCCTCCCAGCCTTCCTGCCTCTGATGTCACATGTCTAACTGGTCCTGTGCCACCCCTTTGCCACCCCCGCAGGTTTGGAACAAGAAGTACGGCTGCCAGCTCAACACGCATTAAGCGTGCACCCCCTTTTTGGACTCTTTTGCACGGGCAGTCGTCACCAGCCCCCCTTTAGCTCTTTTGTCGCCGCCGTCGCCGCGCTTCCCCTTTTGCCACCCCGGGAAGAGCAGCTCCTACTCCTTTTGGAGCAGCAGTAGTAGCAGGCATGGCGAGCGAAGCAGCAGCGCGCAGCGCGAGCATGGCTGGGCCCCCCCGGCGCAGCCACCACGGCGGCCGCCTCGGCAGCAGCCGCACCCCCACCACCGGCAGCACGCCTGCCCCTAGTTTTGCCGCTCGTACGAGCGGTGGTTTTGTGCACGGCCCCGGCAGCGGCGTCAGCGCGTTTGGCGCGGCCGCCGCCGCGCCGGCCGGCGGCAGCAGCGCGCGGGCTTTTGACCCCCTGCGGCGCGCCCGCCGAGCCCCCCCCTCCGCCACCTCCCCCGCCACCTCCTCCACCCGCCACCGCGCCCTCGCGGCCGCCCCCGCCCCCCGCCGGACCCCGCCCACGGCAGCGCCCCGCCCCGCCGCGGGTGCAGCAGCCTCCCGCGGCGAGGCCTCCACCG
>NW_005435085.1:2230569-2241574 GCF_000147415.1 Chlorella variabilis | reverse complement strand
ACCGCAACTGCTGTTGAGGTGGTGTGCCGGGAGGGCCCCCGCCACGTGCTGGAGCTGGCGCGATTGGGAGCAGAGTTCACTCGCAACGCCAGCGGCGACGGCGGCGGCGGCGCCGGCGGCGGCCTGCACCTGACGCGCGAGGGCGGCCACTCGGCGCGGCGCATCGTGCACGCCGCTGACGCGACGGGCGCGGAGATTGAGCGCGCGCTGGTGGCCGCCGCCGCCGCGCACCCCGCCATCGCTTTCTTCCAGCACCACCTGGCCGTCGACCTGCTGAGTGAGTGGCGTCTGGGTGGGCAGTGTAGGGCACGTACTTGTTCTGATGCTGCGGCTGGGCTGCGCTCTGCTGCGGCCGCGCTGTGGCGCTGAGCTGTGCTGCGGCTGCGGCTGGTCTGGGCGCATGTGCGGCGGCTGGGTGGGGACGGGTAGCGTGTGGAAGGCGGGATGGTGGCAGCTGCGGCCGGGGCGGCGGGCGCAAGGCGGCGGGCGCGGGCCTGGTGCGCCCCTGCAGCCGGCTGGCCGAGCAGCGCAGGGCGGCACCCTTGTTCCCCATCTCTGCCTGCCCCATATGCCTGCTGCCTCTCACCTTCTGCCTCCCCCTCCCCCGCCATCTCCTCCCACCCCGTACCGCAGTCGATGAGGTGGCGGGGGTGCGGTACTGCCTGGGTGCCGACGTGCTGGACCAGGCCGGCGGCCGCATGGCCCGCTTTGTGGCCCCCGTCACCATGCTGGCCACTGGAGGCGCGGGCCAGGTGTACCCAAACACAACCAACCCAGCCGTCACCACGGGAGACGGAATCGCCATGGCTTACAGGCGAGGCTTGCGGCTGCCGCCTGGGGGGGCTCTGCCGCCTGGTGGGGCAGGCCTGGGGTGCTGCAGCCTGGGGTGCTGCGGCCTGGGGCGCTGCGGCCTGGGGTGGCGCGCCGCCGGTACAGCTCTGTGGTGCTGTGGCAAAGACCCTGCCTCGGCGAGCGGCCGCCGGGCGGCGGCCGGAGGCTGGGAGTGTGCGGTGCCCGCCGCGCCGCCCTCCAGCTTTGCTGCCAGGCACCCGGCCCGCACGCTGCTCATCCCACCCGCCGCCGCCCTGCCCCGCCACCTTCCCCGCGACTCCCCTCAGGGCCAAGGCCGCCGTGGCCAACATGGAGTTTGTGCAGTTCCACCCCACCTCCCTGTACGCCGCTGCCACCCCCGCGGGCGCCGACGCGGGCGCGCTGGCCGGCGGCCGCTCCTTCTTGATCACCGAGGCGGTACGGGGCGAGGGCGGCCTGCTGTACAACCTGGGTGAGCGGGGTACCATACCGCAGGGCGTACCACAGGGTGTACTGCAGCTGCACCGCAGTGTGTGTGCCCAGCCGTGGCGGTGCTGCTTCCACGCGGCAACTGTGCAGCCGCTGGTGGGACAGGAAGAGGGCAGGCGGGAGCAGCTGGCTGCAAACTGGGCTGGCCGGCCGGCTGGCTGCCGCCGCCTCCCGTTTGCCTCCTGCCGCCCGCACCCCCGCCCGCCCCACGCCGCCCGCACCCCTGCCGCCCACCTCCGCAGGCGGCGAGCGCTTCATGCCTGGCTGCGACCCACGCGGCGAGCTGGCGCCGCGCGACGTTGTGGCCCGCTGCATCCAAGCCGAGATGGAGGGGCGCGGGGAGTCGCACGTTCTGCTGGACATCTCGCACCGCCCGCGCCGCGAGGTGCTGCACCACTTCCCCAACGTCGCCGCACACTGCGCCTCGCTGGGCCTGGACATCACGCGGGTGGGTGGCTGTGTGTGTGTGTGTGTGTGTGGAGGGGTCGGGTGTGTCACCGTGGAGTAGTGGCGGTGGTGGCGCTGTGCTGCGTGTTGTGTGTGGGTGTGCGGTGGTGGTGGGCCTGGACATAACACGGGTGGGTGGCGGCGGAGGCGTGTGTGTGTGTGGAGAGGGATGGGTGGGCGGGCGGGTGGGCGAGTGGTGGCGGTGGTCGTGTGGGTGGGTGTGCTGCCTCCCTGGTGCTGCCTCCCTGCCTCCCTGCCTGCCTGCCTCTCTGCCTCCCCAGCCCCGTTTGACCCCACCTGCACACTCCACGCCTCCCCGCCTCCCGCAGGACCCCATCCCCGTGGTGCCCGCCCAGCACTACCTGTGCGGCGGCGTGCAGACGGGCCTGCTGGGCGAGACGCGGGTGCAGGGCCTGTACGCGTGCGGCGAGGTGGCCTGCTCCGGTCTGCACGGCGCCAACCGCCTGGCCTCCAATTCCCTGCTGGAGGGGCTGGTGTTTGCCAACCGCGCGGTGGGGCCGTCGGTGGCGCACGCCGAGCACGCGTCGCGGTGCGCGGGCGCCGCGCTGGCCGCCGCCGCCGCGGGCGCCGACTTCTCGGGGCCGCGCGCGCCGCGGCCGCTGTCGCCCTCGGCCGCCGCCTGGGTGGCGGCCACGCGGCGCCAGCTGGGCCAGCTGATGTGGAGCGGCGCGGGCATCGTGCGGCGCCAGGCCGACATGCGGCGCGCGCTGCAGGGCATCGCGCAGCTCTATGTGGAGACCAAGGCGCTCGTGGCCAGCTACGGGGTCAACACCGGTGTGTGTCGCTGTGCGCAGGGGTTGTGTGTGTGTGCTGTGCGTGGCTGTGTGTGTGTGTGGCTGCGTGTGTGTGTGTGCTGGCGGGCAAGGCTATGCTCAGCAACCAAACCACCCACCACCCCGTTCGCCTGCCGCTTCCCCGGCCGCCCCGTGCGTCCTGCTCGGCACCAAAGCACCCACCGAAGCACCCACCCACCGCCGCTTTCCTCCCCTGCTTTCTTTCCACCTGCTTTCCTCCTGCAGAGCTGGTGGAGCTGCGCAACCTGGTGACCGTGGGCGAGCTGATCATGAGCTCCGCCCTGCAGCGCCGCGAGTCGAGGGGCGGCCACTACTGCGAGGACTTCCCGCAGGCGGTGCCGCAGGTGGGCGTGGGCCGTGTGTGTGTGTGTGTGTGTGTGTATGGGTCCCCACAAGGGCTGGGTGTTGGGAGGCGGGCTTCTTGCTGCGGGTTGCTTATGTTTGGGTGGCGGTTTGGGCTCGGGTGGCGGCGGTCGCGTGTGGTCGTGTGAGCATGTTTGTGGCGGCTGCGTGTGGCGGGCTGTCCTGCTCCCAGAGGGATGCTGGCTGGCGGCCTCGCTCACCACCGCCACACACACCCCAGCCACACCGCCTCCTGCATCCCTCGCCCACCCGCCTCCCTCTGTGCCAGCCTGCCCCGCCGTCGCTACACCACTTTGCTGCTGCCGCACGCACCCACGCGCCCTCACCATGTCCCCTGTCCACCCCGCCCGCCTGCCCTGCCCTGCCCTGCCCTGCAGGAGTGCCGCGCCACCGTGATCAACACCCCGGTCAAGCGGCGGTTGGATCTGGCCAAGGCGGCCACCGCCGGCGCCCTGGCCTCCTCCGCCAAGCTGTTCAGCGGCTCGGCCGTGGCGCCCGGCTCGCCCAAGCGCGCCGGCGGCGGCGGCGCCCGCGACCGCGACCTCCTCACCACCCGCTCCAGGATGAAGGAGTGAGGGGAAGGAGGGGGGTGTGGCGGTACCACCTGCATCTGTGCCACGGACGCGACGCCCGCCGGCAGCGCAGGGCGGCCGCTCCTCACCTCGGCCTGCCGCCGCAAGGCTATGCGTGCTGTGCTGCAGCCAGGCCAAGTAAACCCAGCAGCCGTGCTGCCTCGTTCTAGCGCTTTCTTCCACGTTTATCGCCATGACCTGACCCCTCCACCATCTGTATGTACCAAGCTGATTGCCCGCGCCTAAATCAATAGTGCCCCCTCTGCCAGTTGCCTGCGCCGATGATTTGAAAGCACCTCCTGCGCCAATAGCAGCCCACCTAACTATGTCCTTGGATGGCGGTGTGTGTAACTTAAGATGCCTCAGTTTGGGCGGGCCTGCTGCCGGGAGGGGCAGGCCTCCACGCTAAAGGGCGCCGAGGCGCAAATGGGGCGGCATCACACCTCCTCCTCTCGTGGAAAGTGTCTGAGGGGTTCCACGGTGTGCATGGCATGCACAGCTCACCGCCCCACGCACACATCAAGAGCGCTGGCGCAATGCAACAGAGGAAGCGCATGCAATTGCATCGGCATCCGCCGCCCCAGCGCCCACAGCGGCATGTGAGCCGCACCCATGTGGGTTTGTTTTCGTGTCCTCGCTCCCAATTTGCTCAAGATGCCAACCACCCGTTCCAGGAAGGCCGCACAGCAGTCGCTGTTCCGGGCGCTGGCGGGGCGGGACTCCACCGCTGCCCTGCAGCTGATAGAGGCGCAACGGCGGGCGGGTCCGGGCTTCCATGTCATCCCAGAGTGGCTCACCAGCCTGCACTTGGCGGCAGCCGCTGGTTGCAGCGAAGTTCTGGGGGCCATTGTGAAAGCTGGGGTTTCCGTGAACAGCACGCTGCCCTGGCCGGGAGCACAGCCCCAATGGGTCGTGGCTCTGCGCCACATGCTGCTCACGCCAGAGCAGAGGGCCGCCCTGCTGCCCGGCATGTCGGCGCTCGCCGTCGCCGCCAGGTGCGGGGTCGGAGGTTTGCTGCCTCTGCGCAAGCGCAGGGCGCCGGCCGCAGCGACTGGGCATGCCTGCAGTGCATCCCACTACTCTCCTACCTTCCCGCCCGCCAGCTTAGTCGGCGCTGGACCGCGGAATGCAGCATCCCGTGCGCCGCTCGCCAGCCGTTCCCACCCTAAACCCTAGAAAACCCTAACAATCGCGCCGTCTGCCTGCCCGCCCGCCTGGCCCGCAGGCTGGGCCACCTGCCCTGCGTGCGGCGCCTGCTGGAGCTGGGCGCCGACGCCAACCTTGTGGGGCCGCCCCGCGAGGGGCCGGCGGGCGTCCAGCCCTTCACGCCGCTCAGCGCGGCGGTGCTGCGGGCGGGCCCCGGCCAGCAGGCCGCCGCCACGCGCGGCGTGGTGGACCTGCTGCTGCACCACGGCGCCGACCCGCTGGCGCCAGCCGTGCGCCGCCGCTGCTCCACGCTGCGATGCGCCTGCGGCTCCGAGTTCCTGCCCAACGGCGCCCTGCCGCTGCTGCTGGCCCACTTGGAGCGCCAGCACGCCGCCGGCCGCCTGGCGCTGGGCAGCGGCGAGCAGGCGGCGGAGGTTATGGTGGGGGCGGCGCGCTGCGCCCGCGAGCAGCTCTTCGCTGTGGCTCACGAGTATGTTCTGGCCGCCGCCGGGCTGCGGCGGCGGCGGGACGCCAAGCTGGCGGCCGCGGCGGCCGCCCGCAGCGCGGCGCGCCGCCCGGCCTGGCGCTCCGGGCTGGAGGAGGAGCCGCAGCAGCAGGAGGAGGAGGTGGAGGAAGTGCCCAGCACTCCCATCGCCGCTGCCAGCAGCGACGGCGGCGGCGGCGGCTGGGACGCCGGCTTCGAGCCCGGCCTGGACGCCGGCCCGGCCACGGCGGCGCCCCCTCCCTGGCAGCCCTCCCCGGTGCAGCTGTTTGAGGCGCTGCGCGGCGCGGCGCTGGGCGGCAGCCCCGCCATCCTGCGTGCCATCCTCGCCTCCCCGCTGCCCTTCTCCGTTGCCCAGGCCGACGCCGCGGGCAACGGGCTGATGGCGCATTCGGCGGCGCACGCGGGCTGCGCCGAGGCGATACACATCCTGCACCGGGCGGGGGCCCAGCTGACCCTGCGCCGCCTGCTGTACGTGCTCGAGAAGGGGGTGGCGGCCGGCGCAGTGGCCGCGCTGCTGGCCTGCCAGCGCCCGCCGGTGCCGCCAGACACGGCCACGCTCAAGGCGGCGGGCGTCGTCTCCTTCTCCTGCCCCATCCACCGCCTGCTGCACATCTGGAAGGTGGGACCGGCCTGTGCAGCTGTGCGCCTGCGGAGCGCTGGTCGCCAGGGCGGCGGCGACAGCGCCACGAGAACGGCGCCGAGAATGCCGCCGGGCGGTGGCACGCCCCCGACCTGCGTGCTGCCACCTCACGCACCCTGGGCACATCCTCGCCCCCTCTAATCCTCGCCCGCAGCGCCACCAGCCGGGGCAGGACCCGGGGGCGGCGGCAGACGCGGCGCGAGAGCGGAACGTGATGCTGGTCCTGGAGGAGCTTGTGTCCGCGGGATACCGTCCCGCAGTATACAGCGGTACGCATCGCCGCCGGGCCGCAGCCGCCCCCCGGCTGCTGCCCGCGCGTGCCCTGTGGCCGACGGACGGTGCCAGCCTGCAGCCTGCCGCGCTCCCGCGCTCCATCCCCCCGCCCGCGGCCCCGTGCTTCTTTCCCACCAATCCCAGCCTTTTTTCTGCCCGCCAGTCCCTTTCTCCAATCTTCTCCCTGGCCTCCCTTCCCTCATCTTGTTCTAGCCCTGCAGGCCTGCGCCACCCCATGGTTATGGCGCACGACGGCGCCCTGACCCCCGTCACCGACCCCTTCGACCCGTTCGAGTACTTCCCGGTGGCGGGGCCTGCAGACAGCAGGCGAGCTGGTGGTGGTGGTGGGTGGTGGGGGCAGGTGGTGGTGGTGGGTGTGGGCGAGTGATGGTGGGTGGTCGGGCCGGCGCTTTGACGCGGAGGTGGTGCGTGGTTGTTGGCGGCAGGGCATCAATCGACCAAGTGACACTGGAAGTCAGGCACGCTCGGCTGCTGCCGGGCGGGCGGACGGTCATGAGGACTGGGCATGCACCGTTGCGCCGGCATCCCCCAGACCTGCCCGCGCCCGCGCCCTGCGCCTGTTACTGTGCAGGTTCCTCCTGGTGGCGAGGCAGGGCGCCTGGGACACCGCCGCCCACGCCATCTGGCCGGACCGCTTCAAGGCCGCCGTGCGGGGGCTGCTGCTGGCGGCGCGCCATGGCGACGGCGCCCGCAGCGGCGGCCGGCCGGCGGCCGGCACCAGCAGGGCGGCGAGGGCTGCGCGCTGCGCCGCGCGGGCTGCCGGGGCCCAGGCGCCAGCTGGCGGCGCCAGCCTGGCGGCTCTGCCACAGGAGCTGGTGCTGCAGGTTGCTGCCCAGGCTGCCTGGCCCATGTCTGCCTGGGTGTGAGGCCCATGTCTGCCAGCCTGCCATTTGGAGCGGGTGCCCGCTGCACTCCCTGGTTGGCTGCCCAAGCCCCTGCCACCGCCTGCACTCCCTTCGTGCTCCCCAAACGTGTCGCTGGGCCGCACTGCCTGGCCCTGTGATCCATTTCGCCGCTGTTTCATCCCGCCCCTGTGCCTGCTATATTGGAACAAACTCGCTGTGTATTGGTTGCCACATGTATGTACCATACTGCATGTACCATACTGCATGTACCATATTGCATGCACCATAACCGATCGAATGAAATCAGGCGCTCCAGGTGTCAGTCTCTTGATGCATCCCGAGGGGTCACAGGCGTTTTCCTTCACTTTGGTCTGCTGTCCATCCGTCCATCTTTTCCAAGATGTATCAACTTGATCGAATGAAGTGATTGAATCAGCGCAGCATGTGAATGAAATCAATCTATTGAATCAGCACAGCATGTTGAGCAGTGCAGTGTTCAGCTCTGTGTACACCTCTGGCCAGGGGTGGTAGTGGTCGTAGTACGGGACGGGCTGGTAGGCCAGCAGCGGGCGCAGCATCTGCCACGCATCCAGCACGTGCAGGCGCGGCGCCGCCAGGAAGGGGGCGTCCCAGGCGTGCGTGACGTTGAGCCTCAGCGATGGCGTGGTGGTGCGCCACACCACCGTGCCCCGCTGCGGCGCCACCGCCTTGAGCGCCGCCTTGGCCACCGCGCGGGCAAAGCTGGGAGGCGAGCTCTCCTTGGACGTGCCCCGCCACATGCCCGAGTTCAGGATGATGGCAGAAGGGCTCAGCTGGGACACCACCTGCGCATGCAGCCATGCAGGCGGCGAGCGGGGCGGCCAATGAGGTGGCGGCCACATGGCACGAAGGATATGCTGCCAGCCGGCAAGGGAGCCGCAGGCCTGGGCAGGCGGGCATGCAAACGCCGTGGCCGCACCCACCTGGCGCAGCGCCGTGGGCAGCGGCAGGCTCCAGTCGTGCTCGTGGCGGCACTCGCCAGGCTCGGTGCTGCACCCCGAGCCGTAGCAGGCAGGGGTGCGGCAGGGGGTGGCGTTGCGGAAGGGCGGGTGGCCCCAGCGGCCGTGCACTTCATAGGGCCAGCCCGTCCACCATTTGAAGTACAGAGACAGGTTGGCCCTGGGATACTCGTAAGTGCGAGACTCGTCCTTTGTGGTTGTGCAGTCGCACAACATGCGGCCCTGAAACGCGTCGGTGGATCCTGCAGGCAGCAGGCAGAGCGCGGGGCGGCAGCGGCACGGGTGTGCGCATGGGGCGGCGGTGTCAGCTTGCATCGTGAGGCTGGGGAGCACCGCCCGGGTCTGTATTGCAAGCTTGGTCTTGCTAACATAAGGAATGGAAACCCCTGTCAAAAGCAAGTGGGCAGCACCAGTAAAGGCTCACTCTGGAAGTAACCTTGGAGGCTGATTGCCCAGGTATGCTTGTGCAGGATGTTGGGGCAGTCGGTCAGGGCTGGCCAGGAGCCGTTGTGCAGAAACGCCGCCAGGGAGAGGAAGGAGTAGCGGGAGAGTGAGTCGCCGACGAAGACGACGGGCCGGCCCGCGAGGCACGTCCGCGCCTCTTCGGCGGTGAACCGTCGCAGCCGGCAGTCACTCAGCGCTAGCTTGGGCATCGCCATGAAGGGTGGGCGGCCCTCATCCGACCTGCTAGAGGTCCAGGAGGCCGAGCCGTCGGAGAGCTGGCCCGAGAGGAGGTCCAGGGTGCAGGGCGGCAGCGTGCCGAGCGGCGCTGCGCTGCCGCCCGCCAGGCCCAGCAGCCAGCCGTGGAGCAGCCGGTCGCGGAGCAGAAGCACTAATGCGATCGCTAGGAGAGCGGATGAGGAAAGGAAGAGGTGGGCACGCCAGCCAGCTGCTACACGCCCATCCTGGAGACTTGCAAGGCCCATGTACCAAGCGAGGCAAGGCATGGAGGTGCAGCCGCCAGGCTGCAAGCTACGATGGGGCGGTGGTGACCAAAGGTTTGAAGATGGATTTCTGGGCGCGCCAGCTCGGCGTTAGTTCGTACTACAGCTTATGTGAGAGCTCAAAGCGTGGTCTGCTCGCCGTGGATGCTGGCGGCTAAGAGATCTCTCCGAGCCGGGGGGTGCCGCGACAGCAAGAGGTCTGAAGACAATTCTGAAGCCGCCGCCGGCGCCGCCATGTGCAGCTGACTCCACACCCAGCGGACCCAGTTAACATCCGTCCAAAACGTTACACTCGGCGTGCGCGCCTCGTGCGTACCATTGCTTGCCGCGCCTCATCTTTGCTTGGCATCCGCCGCTGCCGCCGCCGCCGCCGCGTCGCCGCCGCGGGCCGCCGCCCGCGCCGGCTCCAGCAGGCGTGCCGCTTCCTCCGCCGGTAGCCACCAGGGCGTCCACGGGCTGCTCACGTACTTCCACCTGGCGGCACCGGGGCGGAAGGGCAGCGCCATGGCATGCATGCTGCGGGGCGGGTGGCACATGTGGCACAACCATACATCAGCAGCGCGGAAGCGGGTGGCGGGCGGCGGTGGGAGGCAGGAGGACAAGCCTCAGCAGGATGCGTCAGCATTCGCTGCAGGCCTGCTCTCCACACCGCACCAATCAGGCCGAGCACAGGGGTGCTGCCTGCTGCAACGGCTGCAGCGCATGCAAGCCACAACAGACCGCCACCTGGGCGCCACCTGGGCGCCACCTGGGCGGGTCACATCACTCACTGGAGGTGCAGCACGGAGTTGAAAGGTGGGCGGTGGAAGCCCAGCTGCTGCGGCGCGCCCGTGTGCAGCTCCTGCAGCACCCTCTGCCCTGTAGCCATCATCTCAAGCAGCAGGCCGTGGTCGGCAGCGGTGGGCCGCAGCTCATCCAGGTTTTTGATGTGCCGCCGCGGCACCACCTGCAGGTGGCACTGCGTGGCTGGCGTCCTGTCGTGGAACACAACCAGCCGCTCGGACTGCAGGCGGGCAGGAGGCAGGGCGCAATGGAGCGGAGGACGCGAGCGGCGGCGGCTGGTCAGCAACGGCGGCGGCGGCGGCGGAGCTGCACTCAACAGGGCCCTCGCCCACGCTGCATCTGCCCATGCCGCGTGCCGAGCACAGTGGAGCTTGCCTCGTACACAAGCTTCTCTTTTTCTCCCCTCGCGATAGTGCAGAACACGCAGCCGGGCTTGTAGCACGGCTCGGCGCTGTTCTCCGTGTTCAAGCAATCGTGTTCGTCCGCGTGCGATCGCCCTGGCTGCGCCTTGCGCCTGCTGCTGCAACACCCGCCCATCCTGCGTTGCGACCGGGCTGCTACTCTGTGCGGCGCGGCGGCGGGGATGGTCTGTCGCATCACGGGTTGCCTGCAATGTGGCCCGTCGATCGGAAGCTTGAACAACGTCCCATGCTGTGGTCGGCAGCCGCAGCGCGCCTGCATGCCTCCCGCCGCTCCGCCCGCTCCAGACCTCCCAACCTCCAGAGAGTTACATCAACTCCTGCAATGCGCCCCATTCCATGCACAGCACGCTCTCAAAGCACGCTGAGGTACTCCTTGGTGCGCCGCACCAGCAGCTGCAGGCTGGCCACGTCGCGACCCGCCCGCGGCGCCGCGCTTTCCAGAGCCATGATGATCGGCTCCATCAGCCGCCACAGCTGGTCCAGGTCCTGCACAAATGGAAAGTTGGCGGGCAGGGGCAGCTATGTGAGTGAGTGAGGGGCCTCAGCGGAGGTGAGTTGCGGCACTGCTGGAGGGGGGTCTCGCCTTGGCAGAGGGCAGCAGGCAACAAGGGTCGCCACCTGGGGCTCGCCGGCCAGCCAGCAGGGGCACAAAGGGCAGAGGCAGGGCAGCAGGAGGCCGCTTGCTAAGGCAGCGCCCCAGCGCTTGCCAGCACCGGCTGGGCAGGCGGGGCCTCACCCGCTCGGAGCCCAGGGTCTGCAGGCTGGGCTGGCCGTGGTCGGCGCCGCCATTGGCGGCGCCATACGCCAGCATGCCCCCCTTGTCGGGGCTGGGCGCGCCCAGGGCGGGGGCCGGCAGGCACAGGCGCAGGTGCGTGTACAGCACAGCCAGTAGGTGCTCCGTCAGGTAGAGCAGCTTGCCCAGCTGGGCGCCG
>NW_005435085.1:2226519-2230519 GCF_000147415.1 Chlorella variabilis | reverse complement strand
CGTCGCTCAGCAGCTCGGGCATGTCCTCCAGGACCGCCTGCGCAGCGTGGCGGCACAGCGTGACCACAGCATGATGATATGATGCAGAATGCCGCAGCCACAGCATGACGCAGCATGCTCGTCGGCGAACTGCAGAACTAGGTGTGCTGCTGCAGCGTAGGGAGCAGTGAAGCTGGCCGCACCTGCAGCAGACCATCCTTGATCAGGAAGAGGGTGGGCATGAGGCCCGCCACGCCCATGCCGCCGCCGGCGGCGGAGGTGGTGCAGCGGAAGAGCACCGGCTCGCGAGGGTCTGAGGCCAGCTGCAGGAGGTAGTGGCTGATGGCGCAGCGCAGCGACAGCACCCTGCAGCGCCGCGGAGAGGGCAGCAAGGAAGCAGTGAGGAGGAGGAGGAGGAGGAGACGGCAATGGCCGGGCAGCTCATGCCCGGGGAGGGCCGGGTGCCTGGCGCCCAATGACGGTGCGCCCAAAGCATCTTGGGAGGCAGGCTGGCAGGCAGGCCTGTGTGCTGCTGTGCCGCACTGCGCGCCTGAGGTGGGTGCGGTCCTCCTGCGGGGTCAGCCTGCCGGTGTCGCGTGCCGCCGCCAGGCGCGCCGCCACCGGGCTGGGCGACTTGCTGGTCAGGCACAGGAAGCGGGCAGCGAGGCGGTAGGCGGCCTCCTGCAGATGGGGCCCCGCCGCCAGCGAGGCGCGAGCGGGCGCCAGCTCAGCCAGCAGCTGCACCACCAGCGTCGCCTCCTCCAGCTCAGCATCCCCGGGCTCCCAGCCCCTGCAGGGGCGGAGGTGGTGGCGGCGGTGGTGGGTTGGCAGGGAAGAAAGGGTGGCAGGGCGAGCGCTGGGAAAGGATGCAGGATGCACCAAGCAGCGGCGCAGCGCAGCCTGGCAGGCGGCAGGCTGGGCCGCACGCCAAAAACCCAGGCCTGCTGCGGGCCTGGGGACCAGGCCACACGCGGCGGCAGAACAGGCACAGGCACACACAGCATCACGGCAGAGCAAGGGGGGAGAGCTGCCATGCCGGCTGGCTGGCTGGGCTAAGGGCTGGCTGAGGCGACAGCGACACAACAAAGGGCCGCGGGGCGTGCCTGGTGCCGGGGCTGGCTGCGTCGTGAAGGATGCGGGTGAGGGTGCGGGCGTGGGCGTCGGCAAAGGCCAGCGCCTGCTCCCGGACCGCGCCGCTGGCGGGCAGCGCGCTCACCACCGCCACCACCAGGCGCAGCAGCGGGGTGAGCAGGTGGTGCAGGCGCTGGCGCAGGGAGGCGGCGCCTGCAGGCGAAGGGAGGCACGCCGCCGGCGGGGGGGTGGAGGTTTCTGGGTTCAGAGAGCGGTGTGCATGCCGGGGTGGGTGGTGGCGGCGGGGCGAGCATGCGACCAGCGGCAGCGGGCAGCATTGCCATGCGCGTTTGGAAGAAGCAGTACAGCACCGCCGTACACCG
The DNA here is from genome assembly GCF_000147415.1 of Chlorella variabilis. NCBI lineage: Eukaryota > Viridiplantae > Chlorophyta > Trebouxiophyceae > Chlorellales > Chlorellaceae > Chlorella > Chlorella variabilis. The sequence continues at coordinate 2,229,086 of NW_005435085.1, read as the reverse complement.
TATCGTTGTACTGCCCAGCTCACCGCTGTGCTGCCCAAACCCGGGCTCCTCGGGCTGCAGGTCCACCGCCTGGCACTGCCCCAGCTTCACCAGGGCATGCAGGCCAAACAGCTTCTGCGCGGCGGAGGCGCGCCCGGCCGCAGGCCCCGCCAGCGCCAGCCGCAGCAGCAGTGTGAGCTGCGCCTCCACCACCAGCAGCAGCGCCTGGCCCCGCGGCGGCAGCTGCGGGCAGGGCGGGCGCCGGGCGGGGCGGGAAGAAAGAACAACAGGAACAACATGTCAGCCAGGGGAGCACTCCCGGTGGAGCAGGGAGGAAAGCAGCCTGTGCACACATGGCAGTGGTATCACACACGGCCGACACAAACCTCCCAGCAGCAGCAGCAGCAGCAGCAGCAGCAGCAGCGGCAACCGCGGCAGCAGACTGGGCCTGCCCCGTGCCTGCGTCAGCGCGCGGTGCGGCGCCTCCTGCAGGTCTCCCAGTATCCTGGCGGGCAGCGCCGCACGGTACAGCTGCTCGGCGGCTGCCGCCCCGGGATCCGCCGCCAGCACGGCGCACAGCGTGGTCAGCGCCGCGGCGGCCTGCTGAGGCTCAGCCGATAGAGCATCCGCAGCCAGAAGGTCCAGCACAGGGGAGGCCTCCAGCAGCAGCGCAGCGTTGCCCTCCTCCAGCTGCAGGCAGCGGGCACGGCACAAGAGGGAGCCAAAAGGTGGGCAGGGAGGGCCGGGGCGGCGCGGGACGGCGCGGGGTCTGTGCACGGTCTTGTGGTTTGCAGCCAAGAGAGGGGCTGCTGTTTTCTTCTTGTTTCAGGCGAACCCGGGCTCTGGTGCAAGTGCCGCCCGCACAGCGTCGCCACACACACGCATCCAACCATCACAACAGCAACAGCCTGAGCATCGCACAGCTAGCCGCCAGCGCAAGCACGCACCTGGCTCTGAACCGCGTCGAGCTGCGCCGCCGCCGAGCTGCCGCCGGGCAGCGCGGCCAGCAGAGCGCCCACCACGGCCGGCGGCGCACGCAGCAGGGCGGGGCCGCGGCACATGGTGAGGTAGGAGGAAAGCGCACTGTACAGCGGCAGGCGCACCGCGTCCAGCTTGCGGCCCTGCAGTACAGCGGGGGGTACGTGTGGTACGGCGATACATGTCCGTGATATCGCGGTACGATTCTCACATCAAGCATAGCGCGCCAGGTGGCCCTTGGGGAAGATTGATTGGAGTAGCAGCTGCCTGTCAGCGCACACCTCAGGTATGGTGGTGCCCGCTGTCCACACAACACGCAAACCGGTTCCATCGCATGCATTCCCATAGCCCAGCCCAACCCACCTGCCAGGCCACCTCCAGCATCAGCTGCAGCAGGCCGTTGCAGCGCGCCGGCAGCGGCATGCCCGCCAGCGGGTCGACGGCGGCGGCCGCCGCCACCTGCTCCTGCAGCCGCGCCAGCAGCGCCTGCACGGCCTCGCACAGGGGTGGCGCCAGGCCCAGCCCGGGGCCGGACACCAGCTGCGGGGCAGGGGGGGCGGGAGGGCCCAGGCAGGTGAGCGAGGAGGCAGGTGCTCTATCGAAACCATGCCGTACGATGCGGACAGTGCCAAGCAGGGGTTGTATCTCATGATATAGCAGCAGCAGCAGCAGCACAATAGCAGCGGCAACAGGTGCAGGGGCTCGGACACAGCCAGGCACTGCATGCAGCCTGAGGCATCCGCCGCCACCACCCCCACCAGCACCAGCTCTGCCTGCTCTCCCCAACAGCTACCGGGCAGCTGCCGGGCAGCTACCCACCGTGGCCAGCACGCGCAGGCACTCCTCCGCCATTTGCAGTACCAACTCAACGAGCGAGCCCGCCCCGGCAGCCGCCGCCAGCTGCTCGAATCTGCGGGGACAGCAGGGAGGGAGGAGGAGCACACGTGTGGCGGTGGCAGGGCGGTGGCAGCCGCAGCAGCACACCCGTCAGTGGCCGCCGCTGCTGCATCGGCCATTCGACAGATGCCACAACCGCCGGCTGCCACAGGCCCGCGACCGGCCCACCGCCTCGCCTGCGAGTGAACGCCACCAGCAGCACGGCCTGCCAGGCGGCCAGCAGCGCGGCCTGCCCCGCCAGCAGCTCGACGTAGGCGTTGTACTGCTGGGCGTACTGCAGGGCCAGGCGGCACGCCTCCCGCAGCGCCTCGCTGGCGCCGCCATGGCGTGCCACCCACTCGTTGTACCTGCAGGTTTCAGGTGGGAGGGCAGGGGGCGTGTGGGCGACTGTGGGCATGTGTGGTGCGGTGGTGGGGGAGGCGGTGGCGGGGCGGTGGTGGCACGGAGGTGGAGGAAGCAAGGAGGAGTGCCGCAGGCGCGACGGGGGAGACAGCAGCGGGTGGTGTGGGGCACAGCCAGGGCAGCCCCTCATCTTGCGCACCTTACCCTGCAACGCTGCCGCACAAACACTATGTGCACACACACACACACTCACTCTACACCAAACCAAACCATACCGCCACACCACACCGCACACACACCAGCCCCTCGTAGGCCTCACCGCTTCAGCAGCTCGTCCTTGAGCGCCACCACATCAAACAGGCCACGCCGGG
>NW_005435085.1:2196358-2226469 GCF_000147415.1 Chlorella variabilis | reverse complement strand
CGCCTGCACACCCACCCCACCCCACCCCACCCCACCTGTGTCTGGCGAGGCGGCCAGCTCGTACAGAACCTCCATGCACCGCTCAAACAGGGCGGGCTTGCGGGCAGACAGGGCGGGGGCCTGCGCGGAAGGGCACAGCAGGATTGGCGGCGGCGGGGTGGGGGTGAGGGTGTCAGCAAGCCAAGGCAAGCAGCAGCCGAGGAGGCTGCGGAGACAGCGGGCGCCTCGGAACCTGGAAAGAGGCGCGCGGCGCGGCCAGGCGGTGCTGTCCGGTGCCGGCAGTAAACCTCACTTGTACCGCGCTCAGCACCACGCGCAGCACGTTGTACTGCGCGCGAGGGTCGGGGAGGAACACCTGGCCCATGCCTGCTGGGGTGTGGGGAGGGAGGCAGGAGGGCGAGTCACACAAAGGGGCATGTGGTGGGGCTGTGGGGGTGGGTGCAGGAGGGGGCGGCTGCCTGGCAGCCGAAAGGGGCGGCAAAGGCCTGCCCCCAGCCGGCTCCCTCAATCCAGGGCGTGTTCTCGCTTTGTTTCTTTTCTTTCTTTCTTCCCCCCACCACAGCCGCCACGGCTGCCACCCACCCGAGTCAAAGTCAAAGCCGCACAGCAGGTGGGCCAGGTTGGGGGCGGGCTGCTCCAGGGCAGACAGCAGCAGCTGCAGCACGAGTGCGGCACGCGGGTCGCCGCCGCCGCCGCCCGAGCCGCCCTCCTCCTCGCCGTCTGCTGCGCGAGGGGAGAGGGAGGGAGGGAGGGCAGGGCGCGGGCGGTGTGAAGCGGGGACCGGCCAGCCACTGCACCGCCCACCACACGCACGCACACAACACAAACACCCACACCCACAAAGCGCCGGATGCTGCCAGGGGGTGCCCACCCACCACACCACCCACGCCCTGGCCCACCCACCTGCCCAGCTGTCATCTGCGCCACCACTGCCCCCTTCCACCAGCGACACGCTGGCCCCAAGGTTGAACAGCGAGGCGTGCAGGCAGGCAGCGAAACCGTCCTGCAGGCGCTGTACCGCCGGTACCGCACCCGTGGGCGGCGAGTTCAGCAGTAGGGGCACCAGGTTGGGTATGCGGTCTGCGGCGGGGCGGGCGCATGGGGAGAAAGGGGGGGAGGTAGGCAGCGAGGGAGGGAGGTGCAGGTTGGGGCAAGGCTAGGCGCGAGGCAAGCACGCTCAGCTGGCAACAGGACCCCCCTACAGTCCGCCGCAGCCCCGCCGCGGCCCCCGGCAGCAGCGCCTGCTGCGGCCAGCCAGCTCCCTCCCAGCCAGCCGCTGCAGCAGCGAGGCCGCTCAAAGCTTGTGATTTCAGCTCACCCGAGAGGTGGGTGGCCAGGCGGGCGGCTTCCGCCTGTACCGCCGGGTTGTGAGGGTACCGCACAAAGTCCAGCAGCAGCGGGATGCGGCGCCGGTCGTGGCGCAGTACCACGTCCAGGCTCTCGTAGGAAGCTGCACAGGGGGGTGGGCCAGAGCAGGCCGTATACACACCCATTCACGTGTGTCACACACACACACACACACACACACACACAGTGTCACAACGCGCATACACAACATGCACTCTCTCCCTCTCACACACACAGGGGCCAGCCCACTGGAGTGCAGCGCCTGGCACAAATACGACACAGAGGCCAGGCATGACCCTGCCACCCACCCGTGTGCAGCGCCTGGCGCATGGCCGCCACGAGATCCGCGTCGCGATCCAGGGCGCAGCACAGCAGGCGCAGCGCAGCCAGCACCGCAGCTTCCTTGGCGGCGCCTGAGGGGCAGGCAGGGGGGCAGGGGTGGGGGCAGGGGGCAGGTGTGAACCCTGGGCAGCGCGCAGCTAGCGGTGTGTGGGCTTGAGCTGTAGAGGCAGCTCCAGGCAAGCACAAGCACAGGGCGCAAGCACACGCATGCACCCGCTTCCCAGGCGCTCACCATACGGCATGGCGTGGCGCTCGTAGGCAAGTCTGTCCACCTCCACAAGGCATGTGGCCATGGCTGCCCGCAGCGTGGCGCGCTCGCCTGCGGGAAGAGGGAAGAAAGCGGGCGGGGCGTCGGCGGCAGTGGCAGCCGGGCGGGCCAAGCTGGAGATGCGCACGGGTGGCAACGCAGGGCAGCGGCCGCTGCCCGGCTACGGGGTAAGGCAGGCACCTGCGTTAGGAGGGCCCGCGAGGCCTCGGCGCCGGCAGCAGCGCGGCGCAGGCAGAGAGGACGGCGGCAGCAGGGCGGCGCCAGCAGCGGCAGCAGAGCAGCCGGCCGGCGCCAGCAAGCAGCCCCTGAGGCGCAGCGAGCGGTACGCACCCAGCAGGTCAAGCAGTACATCGAGGCCGGGGGGCTTGGTGACGGTGGAGGAGGCAGCCTCGGCGGCCAGGCCGGCCACTGCAGCAGGGCGGTACGGAGGCAGTACGGCGACGGCACAGTTGAGCGGCAGTACGGCGGACGGTCGGCATGGCAGCATGCCGAACTCCGTGGCTGTGAGGCAAGGAGGCGAGTGACGGGGCCCACGCAGGATACTGGCAGCAGCCCACCGGCCGAATAGTGCCAGCTACAGTACCATGCCAGCCTGGTGATGGCAGCCCCCACCTGAGTGCAGGCTGGCCAGGCACAGCTGGCAGTGCTCCAGGCAGGCGCCCACCAGCTGCCAGCGCTGCCGCTCCTCCTTGTATGCGCGCTGCGGGGGAGGGGGCATGGTACCGGGCGGTACCGCCAGAGAGTCGGGCAGGGTGACACGACAAGCCCGACAAAGCCACAAGTATGCGGTGCACTCCCACCATCCAGCTGGCAGGCCGCCATCACAGGGCTGGCCAGCCACCGCCGCCAGCCAGCGCCCAGCACCCCCCAGCCAGCCAGCACACCCAGCGGGTTGCCGCCGCCACCTGACAGCTGGCAGCGCCCACCTGAAACGCCGTGCCCAGCAGCTCCTCCCTCACAAACTTGGTGAAGTGGGATACCGAGCGGCCGGCGTCGCCCAGCGCGGCGCCGCCGCCGCCCCGCCACAGCGCGTTGAGCAGGCGCACAAAGGCCAGGGCCTCACAATAATCCTCAGCGCGGGCCTGTGCGCGCGTGTGTGTGTGTGTAGGGGGGGGGGGGCGTGGAAGTGTGGAGGCAGGTTTGGGGAGGTGTGGGGAGGCCCACAGCAACGAGGCAGGGTGACGGTGGGGGCGTCCGGGCGTGAAGCGTTATCAAGCCCCAATAGGGCAGGAGGCAATGTGTTCATGATCCTATACAACCATATGCACACACTTGGGGTGTCCCACGCCCACCTCGATCTCGTTGAGCTGGTAGGTGAGGTCGTACCGTGGTACCGCAGCCGTCTCCGGCACCGCTGGCGCCACCACCACCGCAGCCCCCAGCCGCTCCCACAGCGCCGCCGCCACGTCGGCGCGGCGCGCCAGCGAGCCGATGGCCCCATCCAACGCCGCCTTAAGCTCTTGCGGTACCGGGCAGCACATGGCCTGGAAGAAGACCTCCCACACGGGTGCCACGCCTGTAGGGAGGACAGGCAGCCGCCAGGCACATGCCACTCAGCGCCCGGCGCCCGAAACCGGCTGCCCAACTTCCATGCCATGCCCCCACCACTGGCGGCATGCAGGGGGAGGGCCGGGGCGCGGAGCGGCCACGGCGAGGCGCCACCACCGGTGCAAAGGCGCAAGCGGCAAGAGGCAGCACCCCCACACACAAGCGCAGCAGGGCCTCCAAGTCGGCACCCGGGGCAGGCGGGGCGGCACCCACCTGCATCCTCCTCCAGCTGGCGCAGCCAGCTCAGCGCCTCCTCCGCCCGCCCCTCGCTCATCACCCGCCTGCGAAAGAAAACAAAAAAGCGCAGCCGGGTTTTCGCAACGGCGGCGGGTTCATGCAGGGCGAGGCACGAGCAGCAGACGCAGAAGAGTATACGGTTCGGGTCCAGCCGACAGGGGAGAGTGAGGAGTCACAGAGCAGGCTGTCGCAGTCCCCAAGCTGCCACCCGCCCCCCAACCCTCCTCAGCCCCCCCACATACACATCCACACGCCTACACAGCGGGCGCTCACGTGAAGAGGGCGAGGTAGGCGCAGAGGGCCAAGCTGTCGCAGGCAGGCAGCACATAGTCGGAGAGCGTGCGCTGCTGCACGGAGCCCGCGGACGCGTCGCCGCCGCCGCCGCCACCAGCCTCCTTGCCGTCCTCTGCGCCAGCAGCAGGGGGCGGGTTGTGTGGGGGTGGGCTGTGCCATCACGGCCCGACCACGAGCCAGGCTTGCGTGCAGCAGCCTGGGCGGCATCCCTGCCGGCAGTACACTCGACAGAAGTATAAAACGGCCAGAGTGCGGTACATGCTGCAGTACGCACCAGGCGTGTAGGTGCGCACCACCGTGACCAGCAGCTGGAACATGCGGCGCCAGGCCACCATGGCAAAGCGGTCGTCGCCGCGCAGCTGCGGGCGGTCAGTCAGGCAGGAGGGGACTTCAGAGTTTTGTTTTAGACATACATCTGAAGTGGATGGAGCAGGCAGCAACAAGCCACAGCGAGGCACAGCTGAGGCGAGGCACGGCCACCGGGCAATGAGATGGATCTCTTGCAGCCTGACGGCTGGGAGGCTCCCAGGCTGCACTTGTGATCTGCCATCCCGACAACCGACCGCACGGTGGAGGCATGCAGCAAACACACGCGGCACCAGCTCGCCTGCAAGTACATGCTGCGCGCGCCCTTCTCGCCCGCCGCCAGCGCCGTCAGCACCTGCGCGCCGCAGGGCATCGATCATTCGGCGGCAGCCTCCTCAGCTTCCCTGCCAGGAGAGGGTTCCGGCCATGGCTGCTGTGGCCTGGACGCCCGCAGGCGCCCGCCTAAACCTGCCCACAGCAGCGGCTATGCCGGCAGGCCGCCGGGCACTGCAATCCCGCACACCCGCCGCCACCAACAAAGCATTGCCAAGCAGCCAACCAGCAAAACACAGCCACAGACAGCAATTCCTACCTCCAGGTAGGCCAGGAAGGCGGAGGGGGAGGCGGTAATGGCGTCGGAGGCGGCCACGCTTTCCATAAACTCGCCAAACACCTCGTACCGCAGCGCGTCGTCCAGGAAGAGGTCTGCGGTACGGGCGGGCGGTACGGGCGGCGTTACGGTACCGCAATGACGTGCGGTACATGTGGCGGTGCATGGACTTGGGCGAACATGCCAGGCCCTCCCTCAGATAACATCCAGAGAGGCCAGCACACACCAGCAGCCGGCACCAAATCCCAACAGCATTGCCCCCCAAGGACCACACCGCAGCCAGCAGCTGGCCCCCGCACCTGGGTGCATGCCATAGACAGCCGCCAGCAGCGCCAGCAGGCTGGCCAGGCTGTCGGGCTTGGCGGCGGGCGCCACTTGCTGCAGGGGCACAGCGGGGTGGGGTTGGGCGAGCGGGCGGCAGGTGCTGACCGTCGTTTGAAGGCGGCTGGGCAGGCAGCTGCCCAGTTGTTGGTTTGCTAGGCCTGCCGGCCTCGCCGTAGCGAAGCTCTCCAGCCACCCCCTCTCCTTGCAGGCGACACCACAACACACGCATGCACGCCCTGCCTTCCCACCTGCCCTGCATCCACCGCCATCAGCGCCCCCGCCGGCCCCTGCGCCGAGGGCTGCCCCGACAGCGAGAGCTCCTCCTCGCCCCGCCCGATGCTGACGTCGCTCAGCGCGGCGGCCGAAACCCTGCGGCGCGTGGTGGGGAGGGCAGCCAGGCGGCATGGGCACGATGGATAGCTGGGCTGGGTGGGTGCGCACGTGAGCTGAGCTGGGAGCGGCCCCACGGGATTGCCTAGGCCGCGCCGCGAAGGCAGCACGTGCCGAGCTCAGGCCGCAAGGCCGGCATGCCCCTCCGCCCCTGCGCAGCCTGTTGGTTCTTCCCGGTTGTTGCTTCCTTCAGCTTTCCACCCACCTGCCGGCGGCAGACATGAGGTAGGTCATGAGCAGCTGGTTGAGGATGGAAGCGTACAGCTGGCGCTGGTGGTCGGCGTCGTCCTGCGGTACATGATGCGGTACACGTGGTACGGGTGGGGCAGTACGCAGGACAAGGAACACAACAGTCGGGCGGTGCGGGCGAGGCGGCATGGATTGGGTCCCAGGCGCGGCGGTGGTGCAGGCAGGATGAGGATGCGGCACTAGGGGTGGGGAGGGCCAGCGAACAGCTCAGCTGGAGGACAGCACAGGGCGCATGCTGAGCTGGCGCCCTGCGGGCGCCCCCTCACCTGCATCGGCACGCTGTCCACCACCCCGGCCTTGAGGAAGGCCAGCGCGCCGGCGTCGGTGGCGGCCTTGACCAGCTGAGCGGCCCGGTCTGCTGGCAGCGGGCGCAGCGGGAGGGCAGGCAGGGCAGGAGCTGGTGGGAGGGCCTGGGGGGAGAAGCGGCAGCGCTTGCAGCAACAGCAAGCTGCGCCAGCCCGACCAGCAGCCCGACAGCCCAGGCTGGCGGGCTGCACGGCGTGCTGGGCTTGAGAGCGGGATACCCAGCCATCCCAGGGACGGGATACGCCGGGATACCAAGCCGGCCCGCAGCGCACCTCCCGCGCTCTCCGGCCCGTACTGCGACAGCAGCACGCCCCAGCCCAGCTTCAGCACCGCGCCGTGTGGCTCCTCCGCGCCGCCCCCTCCCCCTAGCTTCTTGTCCAGCTCCCGGTCGGCGGCCAGCTCTCGCAGCAGCCGCGCGTCGGCCTCCTCGTCTGCGGGCGGGCACGGCGGGGCATCAGGGGCAGGGGCTCAGGGGACGGGGCAGCGGCGATGTTGGTTGGCGCCAAGAAGGCCTGGGGGCGGCACACGCGCGGCTGCAAGCCACCTGCCCTGCCTCTCCACATTTCAACCAGCCTTGCGGGTCCACAGCAGCCCCCTCAACACGACCCTCAACACGCCCCTCAACAAGCCCCGCAACAAGCCCCGCAACACCAGCCGCGCGTGCCCTGGCGCCCCCTCCCCCACACGCCGCATGTCCTCACCGGCACCCTCCGCATTCTCCAGAGGCAGCAGCGCCAGCAGCGCCGCCAGCAGCACGCAGTAGGCCTGCTGGTGCGCGGCCAGGTCGGCGCTGCCGCCGGCGCGTGCCTTGAGGCCCAGCCGGTGCAGCAGGTCGGCCAGGTCAGCGACGTCGCCAGCTGGCAGGCGCTGGCGGATGCAGCAGGCGTACACCAGGCACTCGCACAGCACCTGTGGCGTGTAGGCGGCGGCAGGGAGCATGCAGGTCAATGCTGAGTGGAGGCAGGTGTGCCTCGGGCATGGCGCTGGTTGGTGTGGATGGCGCGAGGATGAGTGGGAGGGCTTCGTCGAGGTGCCGTGCAAGCAGCCCAACCAGCCCCAGCCCCAGCAACAGCAGCAGCAGCAGCACTCCTCGGCTTAGGCCACAGGTATACGGCAGGCACGTGCCATGGGAAACCTCCCCGCATGCAGCGCCTGCACCCGCCTGCCCCCTGCCCCCCACCGCACCGCCGCCACCCACCGTCTGCTCGCGGGCCACCAGAGCATTGCGGTCCACCTCCCGCCCGTGGCTGTCCACCACCACGGGCAGGCGGCTGCCGGGCTGGGCCTCCAGCGGGTTTGCCTGCGGCGGGGCGGGGCGAGGAGGTGCGGTGCTCTAGCAGGGATGGGGTGGGGTGGGGTGGGGTGGGGAGGGGCCCGGCAGCAAGTCTAGCCAGCAGCGGCAGCGGCAGCGGCGGCGGCGGCGGTCCAGCCGGCAGCACTAACCAGCAGCTGCAGCAGCCAGCCGCGGCCAGCAGCAGCCCACCCGTCTCACGCCCTCCCTCCCTGCCTGCCGCCGGCAGCCGGCGAGGGCACCCACCCGGATGAGTTCCGCCAGGCGCTGCACCAGCAGCGTGCGCCCGCCGGCCGAGTGCGACAGCAGCTCGGCGTTAAAGGCGCAGAGGGCCTGGTACAGCTCTGGGGGCAGGCTGTCGGCGCTCATGACCTGCTTGGCAGGAAGATTTGGAGGGGGGTGGAGGGCAGAGGATGAGCCTGGCAGGGCACCCCATCAAGCGGCGTGCAGCAGGGAGAGCGTCTGAGAGCATCTGGGGGGCTCCGGCTTTTGGCAGCAACACACAGGCCCCACCAACGGCTGTGGCGGGGCCGGCACCAGAGCGGCGGCGGCGGCGATGCCAGCCGCGGCTCCCACCTGCGCCTGCAGCAGCAGCCAGAGCGAGGTGAGCAGGCCGCGCCGCTCCTCAAAGTAGATGCCCGCCCCTGCCGCCGCCGACACCTCTCCCGTCTGCGCAGCGGGCGAGGCGCCGAGGGTCAGCCCGGCTGGTGCAGGCGGCGCAGCGAGCGTGAAAGCATGCATGCATGCGTCAGCTGCAGTGGATTGCCCACACACACACGCCCATGCCAGCCCCCCCGCGGTCTCTCTCAGTCCCAGCCACACACCACCACCACCACGCCCGACAGACCAGCACCAGCGCGCCTCCCGCAGCGCCGTCTGCCAGCACACAACCGCACCACACCTGCCCACCCACCCCTGCCAGCCCGCTGGCAGGTCCCTCCCTCCCTCCCAGCTACTCCCTCCCAGCTACTCCCTCCCGCCACCCCCACCAGCAGCACCAGCGCACCTCCTGGAGCGCCGTCTGCACGCACAGCACCGCCAGCACCTCATCCAGCTGCATCTCATCCGCCAGCAGCAGAACCTCCCGCACATCGGGCTCCGGGTCCAGCACCACCACCCCTGCGGGCGTGGCCGGCTTGCCCGACTGCACCGCGGCGCGAGACTCGGCGCTGGGGCCCTGCGGGGCAGGCGGGAGCGCGGCAGGCGGCAGCGGCGGGCGAGCGCGTTTGGCCGAGAGGCCTTGCACGGTGCGTGCGTGCCTCTGCCTCTTCCCCTGCTAGCACCCACCACCCACCCAGCCAGACACTGCACCAGCGCCCCCAACAACACTCGCCTTGTAGCGCAGCAGGTTGAGGAAGGCGGGCTTGGCCCGCTGCAGGGCCTGCAGGAAGGCGGCGGCGTCCACGTCGGCGGCATCGTACAGCGCCGTCTCTATCGCCGCCAGCAGCTCCCGGAAATTGGTTTCCTCCGCCATAGCGGTGGGGCCCTGCACCAGCACGCAAGGGAGGGAGGATTGGCAGCAGGGGAGAGAGGAGCAGGGGCGGCGGGTCGGGTCGTCACGGCGACAAGAGGCGGGGGCCGCGGCTGCTGATCGGCCCGGATGGCATGCGGCCCTGTGCAGCAGGCCAGCAGGCCGGCTGCTCTTTTCTACAGCTTGCTTGCCGCGCTGCGCGACAAAAACTGCTGGCCAGCGATGAACCCGCAGCTGGGCCCTCAGGCGATCCCATGAGTGGCGATGCACTCAGTAACGCACACTGGCTGATCCAGGCGACTGCTCGCTCTACTCCATCGCTCTAATTCGATCACCAGCTGCACGGCCTTCCTCTGCACCGCGAGTTCTAACTGTACTGATTTCCATTAACTCGCAATGAGGTCGTGATGAGGCCGACCGGGGAAGTGTTGGGCAAAGCACAGCACGCTTTGGGGGGCCTCCCCATCATCATGTGTGATGCATTGCACGTCCGGGGCGTCTCGCAATTGGATCTGTGGTGTACGCATCTCGTTTCAAGATCAGGCAGGGGCCTGCAGGGCCTCCAGCACAAATGGCCCTATCAACGGGCCTCGTCTCCACCACTTGGTTCCAGGAGACGGAGCACCTCGTGCAGAGCTGGCTGGTGAGATGCCGGAGAACCTCCTGACACAGCGGCTGGCGACGAGGCGAGGCTGCCTGCGGCGCTGACGGCGGGCGGGGCGCCCACCCGCCCCCCTCTCACCCACACATCTCACCCACCCCTGCCTCCTTTGCAGGCTACCTTTGCCACGGTGAAGCGCCATGGCTACATGTACAGCTACGACGAGTGGGATGCGGCCAGCCAGATCAGGGGGGACTATTACCTGAAGCGGGCCGCCGCAGGCGCAGCCGCCGTCGCGTGCTGGGTGGCCACGGCGAGCAACAGAACGTGAGACGGGGCTGTTGGTGTCGGGGCTTTGGGTGCGGCATCAGGATGGGGTGGATGGTGGGAATTGTGCAAGTGGAGGGCGGCAAGGGCGCAGGCATGCGGTGCCTCCTGCCCGCCATCCCCTTGCTGGCTACCTCCCTCGTCTTTCTGCCAGCACCCACTTGCATGCATGCACGCACGCGCGCCCCCGCAGGCACCCCTTCCGCGACTCCGCAGCCCGCCACTTTGTGCGCAGCTGGCTCGCAATGGAGGTGGGCCTGGCGGGCAGCGTGGCCGCCGTCAACTCCAACGCCGCGTTCCGCGCCGACGTGCTGCTCGGCCTGCCCACGCCGCTGGCCGGCGAGCTGGCCGCCGAGCTGCGGGCCCGCGACCCACGCCACGCCCTGCTGAGCGGCCGCGCCGCCAACCGGACACGCATCGCACACGGCTTTGCCGCCGGCGGCGGCGACGCAGGTGGGCGGGGCGGGCTGCTGGCTGAGCGTGTCTGCTGTGACCTGTCTGTCGCAAGTCAAACCAGGGTGCCTGCGGGCGAGGGCTCAGGGGGCTGAAGGGGCTGCCAACAGCACTTACCGGTAGCCGCCGCCCGCTCTGCTGGTGCAGGCACCAGCACGTGACCGACACAGTGCTTTTAAAACGGGAGCTTTGGCGCCGCGAGCGCCGTCATTGTCCCCAGCCTCAGAATCTCAGATCCGCACAGCCCGTGCCCTTCACAAGTGACTTCAGATTCCTGTTCTGAGACGCACCAGCACACTTTGTACACTTGTACCCACGGCCCCTCCCTGTACACTGCCACAATCTTTACAGGACCTGCATTTCATTGTGGTTGCTTTCATCAGAGCTGCGCTTCCATTTTGTCGTTTTCTGGGGGCAACCTTCGGCTGCATGTCACTGCTTTTCAAGTTGCTGTAAATGGCACAGCGTGGCTGTCAGCGGCTGTGACCTCCAGGTAACTAGTGTAGTGCACCTTCCTGCCCAGAACTGCAGGAGTGAGCAATAGCTTGGAAAGGCCGAAAGGATTCCTGTCAGGCTCCCTGGTGCGACTGCAAACGGCTTGCAAAGGCTGGGTCGCCCACACCCTGGCGACCACACCAGTGGCATGGTGAGTCCCGGCACGAGGCGAGCAGCAGAGACCCCGCTGCAGTCTTGTGGACAGTGGGTTGGGCCATGCACAAGCCGAGGCCTCCCCCCGCCAACACAAACACCAAAGGTCAGCGGTGCGCGCAGCTCGGCGCAGCGCTGCCGCCAGGTGTCGCGACTCTGCCTTGGCCGCTCCCCTTCGCCTCCGGCTGCGTCTTCCCCCCGGCTTTCGCACCTCCACAACAGCCCGGCCACCCGGTGCTATCAACGCGTGATGTCTGCGGCTGGCATGGGGCCCAGGGGCGTTATCGAGGCCACGGGCGGAGGCCTATTCAAGGTGGGGGTCGCCTGAGCGCATTCCGGATTGATCTGCCACACTCGAGGCTCCGCCCGGGAGCCGCCGTCCCACCCCGCTCGCCTCCCGCCCTGCAGGTCATCTTCCCACACGGCCGCAGGCAGCATGCGGTGCAGGGCCTGCTGTCAGCCGAGGAGGCCGGCCTGGTGTGCGATGTGTTGGCAAGTGAGGATGGTTGCTGTGTGTTTGCCGCCGCTGTGCACCCCCGCTCGACGTCGTCATGGGTGCTCCACATCGGTGTGGGTGCAGCCATAGACCCCTCTGGCGCACCTCCCTGCTGCAGTCAAGGACGCCCTTGATTGGCGGATGGATGTGGCCTCCCTGCAGCTTCACGGCCATCACAAGCTGCAGGCTGGCGCCATCGGGTGAGCTCTAGTCGGCGGCGGCCTGTAGCGGAGGCACCCTCCTCCCGTGCTCCACTGCTGCACATCCCGTGCACAGCGTGTCACCCCCCCACCCCACACACACATGCCCTTCGGCCTCATGTTGCAGGCGCCGCCTGGCCGACAGTGGCGGCAGCGAGCTGGACGGAATGCGCTTCTGCCGGCTGGTGCAGCAGCTGCAGGCCTGCACGGCGTACAAGCTTGGACTAGGTCAGCCCACAGCCTTTTTGCTGGTTGCGCGGCCCAGCGATGCTGCAGGCCCATGCCCCCTCCTCCTGCCTGTGCACACACGCATGACTGCGCCTCCCCTTGCACTGCAGTTCGCGAGGTGGCAGAGTCGGGCACCCTCCTTTATGCCGCAGCCGCCGTGGGCCACACGCCCATCATCCAGCTGCTCCTCATGACAGATCCGCAGATGGCAGCGAGGATTGACTGCGACGGACGCACCCGTCTGCACGCTGCTGCCCTGAAGGGCCACACAGCAGCCATCAAGATGCTTCTGGTCGCAGCACCTGACACAGCGGCTGCAGCTACCAGCGAAGGCTGGCTTCCGCTGCACCTAGCAGCAGAAGAAGGCCACACGGCGGCATGCAAGCTGCTGCTGGAGGCAGCGCCAGCCACGGCCACAGCAGCAGCCAGCCGGGGCATGACCCCGCTGCATCGGGCAGCATGGAGAGGCCACACAGATGTGGTTGAGCTGCTGCTGCAGGCGGCGCCTGAGTCGGTTAACGCAGCTGCCAGCGACGACGTCCTTCCGCTGCACTCTGCAGCATGCCAGGGCCACACGTCAGCATGCAAGCTGCTGCTGGATGCAGCACCAACAGCAGCTATTGCGACAGATGCGCGGGGAAGGACCCCGCTGCAGCTGGCACTGGGGATTGGCCAGCAGGCACCACATGTGGATGCGGCGCGCTGCCTACTCGCGGCAGGCCCAGCCCTGACCGTCCTTTTGGTATTGTCTGCTGCCGGCCTTCCAGCCCTGCCGCTGTTTGCCGATTTTCTCATTGCCCGCCCGCCGCTGTCTGGCGAGGAGTGGGCGCTGGTGCCTGCCCCCTGCCCTGGCCTGCGCCGAGCGCTGCCGGCTGCACTGGCGCACTCGACAGAGCAGGCGCGCCAGCTGGTGCTGCGCCTGCCACCTCCAGATGTGCAGCGGCTGCGCACCGCTGCCCTGGTCCTGCACCGCGCCCAGAAGCGCCGGTGTGTTTTCCTTCCGCCTCCTCTGCTCTGGCAGGTTCTTGCCCTGGCGGGGTCGTGACCGCCTGGCGCCACAGTGCTCTGCATTCCTTGGGAGCCATCTCTTTTTTTTTGTACAGATCATACCGATGTCAGAAGAACAAGAGTGTACAGGATGTAAAGCTGCAGCGAAGGTGCTTGGGGTGCCTGGCTCGACCCCTGAACAGGCGGGCGGCGCGGCTCACTGCACTTCATCCACCGACTCGGCAAGCGGCGGCGGCTGCACCGCGCTCTGCTGGCTGCTGCTGCTCTTCTGCAGGGGCTGCACGCGCCGCCCCTGCTGCGCCGCGCCGCTGCTAGGGCCCATGTCGCCGGGGAGCTGCATGTCCTGCATGGCGGCAGGGCGGGACAGCAGTACGGGGCGCCGTCGGCAGCACCCACATCCGGATGTGGTGCATGGCACCCCTATGCCACGAGGCCGAATGCGGCATACAGCGGACGTGGCAGCAGGGTGCCAGACTGCAGCCACGCACACCCAGCGGCAGAGCGTGCCACGGCGGCGGCGCAGGGAGTGCGAAGCAGGTCTGCACAGGGAGGCACCCACCCCTGATGCGACCCTCCGGGCGACCAGCGTAGCACCCGCCATGACCATGACACCGGATGCCACCACTGCAGCACAGGCAGGCCAGAATTGGCGGCAGGCAGCGGTCGTGGTGTGGCGGTATAAGAGCGTATGGGGCGTCGGCGGCGCCCGACTGACTACAACCGGCCCGGCAGAGTGCGGCGCACCTAGACCCACGCTGCTGGCTGCCGTGACCCAGATGGAGCCGTCATAGGCCACGCCCGCGAGGCCGCCCATTGCTGTGCCGAGTTTTGAGTGCCGGGGGAGTCCGGTATATGCGTTAATGCGGCCTAAAAAGTATTCAGATCAACTTGCAATGTATGGGAGGCCGAATGCAGGCTGTTTGAGGCGGCGAATTTCGGAGGAAAGGAGAGGGAAGGGCTTTCGCGTTTTTGGCGTTTGGACATCTTGCGGTAGCTCCATCCAACACAACGAGGACACCATAAGCGGCATTGGCAACGTCCTCGACGGTGGCGATCACCGGGCCCTGCTGCAGCAGGCAGCGGCGTTTGCTAGACGGCCCAGTGAGATAACCAAGCTAATCAAGCGTGTCCACAATCTCATCGGCAACAGCCGGCGGTGATGGCAGACGGCGGGGAGGCGCCCAGCAGCGCCAAGACGCCGGCAGACTTTCTGAAAAGCATCAAGGGCAAGCCCGTCGTAGTGAAGCTCAACTCGGGCGTAGACTACCGAGGTGGGCAAGCACGCCGCTCCCGCTCGCAGCACCGCACCCCAGCTGCCTGCAGGCTCACTGCCTTTGCTCCATTCTTGCAGGCATCCTGGCCTGCCTGGATGGCTACATGAACATCGCGATGGAGCAGACAGAGGAGTACGTCAACGGGCAGCTCAAAAACAAGTATGGTGACTGCTTCATCCGCGGCAACAACGGTGCGCCAGGTTCCCGCAGCCGTCAACACTGTGCTTGGTTTTGCGGCCGCTGCTCCTGCGCGCCCTCAGCATGCCTGGCCTCGACTGCGAGATGGCACAGAAGCAGCTGTGACGTCGCTGAAACACGTCGGCCCACCACGTCGCTCTTGCTTGCAGTGCTTTACATCAGCACGGTGCGGCATCACTGAGAGAGCGCGTACCTTTCAAAGCTCGGTTACAGGCGGGCGGCGTGCTTCTCTGGCAACCAACATAAGAAATACCAGCATAATGTTGATGGCTGGAACGGATGCATAAAGGCGTGACATTCACTCTCAAATGAAGGACAGGCTGCGCACTTAAGGCACCGAGTCGGCTGTATGAGCCAGCGCAAGGGAGGCAAGGTGGCGGTCGAGAATGGTGGTCAGGGAACAGTCAGAGCTGAAACTGGTGCGGGCGGGGATGCATAAACCACGACAAAAAGGGCGTAAATGGCGGTGCCAAGAAAGTAGTCAGAGGGGGAGGTTGGCGCAGTCAGAGGGGGAGGTTGGAGCATGCTCAGCTCAACGCAGTCGGTCAGGTGCTGCTGTGGTCGTCAGCGAGCTGTCGAGGTGTCGTGGAAAAGCTGGCAGGCAGCGTGTTGAGGGCCGCAGCCTGGGCAAAGGCGCCCGCCGCAGGCCTCACCGCTGCGCCACTGCGCTGGCCACGCCGCGCATCGCCTGCATCAGCATGGGCTGCATGAAGGCCAGCCTCCAGATGACCACCATGATCATCACGACGGCCAGAAACACGGCGGCGTTGGTCTGCGGGTTGGCCAGCAGCGCGGCCACGTTGGCGCCCTCGCCGCCGGCGCCGGCCACCGCGGGCGCGGCGCCCGCTGCCGTTGCGTCCGCGCCCACCGCCACGCGCCGCCCCGACAGCTTGCTGGGCTGCTTGGCGAGCGTCACGGCGCCGCTGCCGCCGGCAGCGCCTCCTGCGGCCGTCTCCACGCCGCCGTACTGCCGCTCCAGCAGGCGCACCAGCGTGCGGTACGCCTTGGACATGCCCTGCGGTACAACACAGCAGAACATGCAGTACATCAACACTCCCACAACAGTTCCTTGTCGCCACCGCAGCTGGATGGGAGGCATGCGCGCATGCCGCTGCGCCTGGTGCCAGCTGCTTGCTGCAGCAAGGCCGCCACCGAACAGGTGCATGCATGCATGCGCGCATGCGCACACCCTCTCCACATCGGGCCCCGCACCTTGACGCTCTCCCGGTCGATCTGGCCCTTAAGCGGCCCCCACACCGGGCTGTGGAACTGGCACTCCCCTGCAGCGGCAGGCACCAGCGGCAGCAGCCAGGCAACCATCGGCGCAGGATCCCCACAAGGCAGCCCCCACCGCCCTGTCCCCTTTCTGCCACGCCACCCAAAAGGCGCAGGCACCCAGCACGGCAGGCCGGCTTGGTGGTTGCAGCCCGTCCGCAAGCCCCGCCGCTGCCCGCGGCGTGCAGCATGCGCCCCGGCGGCTGCGCCGCCGCCTGCGAAGCCCGCACCTGTGATGACGAGGCGGCAGGAGTGCGCGCCGTGCGGCGTGGCCACCCACTGCATGTGGTTGGCAAAGGCGGAGGCAAAGGGCACCCCTTCCGAGTCGCACCGCCCCCGCAGCACAAAGCCGCCGGCGCTCAGGTGCACAGCCTCCAGCACCTCTGCGGCGTGGGGCAGGGCCGGGCAGCAGCAGGCAGGAGCGCAGGTCGGCCCAGCTGGGCGGGAGAGCACAGGCACAAGGCCGGCAGGGATGCCGCTGGGGCAGGGCAGCCGCGGCCGCGCCAGGGCGGCGCGAAGCCACGCTGCACGTCTATCTGCTGTGCAGTCTTGGTGGCTGGCCGACATCCTGCGGCCCGCCACAGCAAGCCCAGCGGCAGCCGCACCCGTGTTGAATGCCTGCCGCGGGCCCAGCGCGTTCTTGAGCGGCGTGGTGTAGCGCAGCACGCGCCGCCGCTTGTCGTCTGCACAGGGCAAGGTGCGGAAGGTGCGGCGCGGCACCCAATCCCCGTCGGCCGCTCAGCCAAACGCAGCAGCCCCACCAGCCAGCCGTGAGCAGGCAGGCGTGCAGCAGGAGAGGGAGGAGCGGGGCCAGCCAGGTGGGGCTCCCACCCGTGCGCTTGGCGTGCCCACCTTTCTGCCGCCGCCACTTTGAGATGCGCACATCGCGGTCGCCCAGCTCGCTGTGGAAGTCTGACAGCAGGGCTGAGGCGTTGTGGAAGAGGGCCAGCCAGACGGCGGCCAGCGACATGGGCAGTGTCACGTCCAGCAGCACCGAGCGGAACGGCGCCGGCGGCGCAAACGGCAGCTGGGGGCCCTTGCCCGATGGCAGCTCCACCTGCACCTCCTCCCCCTCATCCTGCACGGAGGTGGCGGCACAGGCATTGCACCAGAGGCAGGCTGGTGCTGGGAGGGCCACACGTGCGGGGTGGCGCCGGCGGGTGCAGGCGAGGCTGGCGAGGGGCCGGCACGCAGGCACCCTTGGGCCGGCTCGGGAGCTCTGGGTGCTGCGGCCGGGCCGTGGGCATCGCCCGCCTCACCTGATCAGCTGCGGGCTGGGCGGCAGCGGGCTTGCTGTCCCCCCTAGGGCGCAGCCTGCCCAGCACCCAGAACAGCGCCGCGGCGGCTGGTACCGCCAGCCTGAGATGCTCGAGCATGGCTGGACGCGTGGGAGGCCAGGAAGCGGAGGAGAGAGGCCCGGCTAACAACCCGCACAAGACCTGTTTGAACGCTTCGAAAAAGCTGCGCTGGGTTTTACGCGTTAGAGAAGGTGGGTTGCGCCGCACAGGGCCGCTGGGTTTCAGCGACAACTGCAGGGCGGCGCCAGCTAGGCCGATGGTGGCAGGCGCCGGCAGACTCTTGCATGGAGCACTCCCCAGGGACTCCCAGCAGCTCTAACCGATCCAGCTCCCACCCAGAGGCATGTGTAAAGAGCGGGTTTGAGCATGTGGCGCCATAGGAACGATTTGGAGCATGCTAGCGGCAGTGCGACTGCCGACCTGCGACGCTCGTCGCCAAGGGACGCAGCAAACAAAGCACGGTATTACAGAAGTGTGTCACAACGCCTCAACATCCCATCCCCAGTGAAAGCATCATCGGCTCCGGTATTGTTTTGGAACCACGATCAACCGATCCAGAAACAATATATGAAACCAAAGGGCATGTTCACGGCACTCATCACCGGTTAGAAAGCTGGACCTCCCGCAGCAGGCAGATCGTGCTGAATCCGCCTCGCCATACAAAATCAACACATAACTAGGCGATCCTGGAAAATATCACATCGCGAAGCGCCAGCGTAGCCCGCTTTGCTGCCGCCCGACGCAGCACACAGCCCGGCGCTGCTTCCACCGCGCTCAACCGCCCCGCCGCCTCCTCCGCCGCCGCCTACAGCACCTGCTGCCGCATGGCAGTCACAAACTGCGCCACCTCGTCCACGCACCGCCGCATCGTGCCGCAGGGCATCACCATCTTGTGGGGCAGGCGTTCGTTTGTGAGCGGGGAGGTGTCGTGGGCGCCCCTGCAGGCACACAACGCAGCCGCGCCATGATGGCATGCATAGCGGAGACGAAGACGAAGGGCACTGAACGCAGGCCCCACCCCGCTCCGCCCCCGACCCAAACACCACGATGCACGCGTGCGTCCACACACGTGCACGCGTCCCCATCACCCCAACCACGTGCACACCCCACCGCCAAGCCACCACGCCACCACCCCGTGCCCCGCCTCCGGCACCTGTACAGCCAGTCCTCAATGGCCCTGCGCTCGTAGATGTTGCCGTCCGCCGCCACCACGGGGTCCACAAATGGTTCCAGGGTGACGGGGCACAGCAGGCTCCTGAAGCGCCGCTGCAGCACGGAGCGCACCTCGGCGCTGAGCGGCGGCGCCTGCGAGGCGGCGGACGCGTCGCCGCCGCCGCCGCGCCCCGCCACCGCGGCGCTGTAGCTGGGCGGCGGCGCCGGCGCCTGGCCGCCGGCGTGGCCGTTGGGGTGGTCCAAGTGGGTGCCTTGCAGCAGGGAGACCAGCTCCTGAGGGTCAACTGCCATGAGCTCCTGGCCGGCCTCCTCCTGCGGCGCCTGCCCCGGGCGCGCCAGCACGCGCGGCGGCGGCGGCACGGCCGGGCGCTGCTGCTGGTACTGCTGCCCCTGCGGCTGGCTGTACTGCTGCCGCTGCTCCGGGTAGCCATGCAGGAAGGTGCAGCGGGGACCGTGCTGCGGCAACGGGCAGCACGCGCCGGGAGGCAGGGCAGGGGCCGGGTCGCAGGCGGGTGTGGCAGAGCTGCGCTGCATGTGCACGCTGGGGGCAGCAGGCAGAGGGCGCCAGCACAGGCGTCCTGCCCTGCCAGCCGGGCTGGGCTGCCCGTACAGCTCGCGCACGCAGGGCACACAGCACATAAGCAACTACAGTCAGCCCGCACGCAAACACGCTCACAGATAAACACGCTCACACACACACACACACACACACATACAGAGCCCGGCCCACCTTGCAGTAGCCGTTCTGCCAGAAGCGGCACACCACCGTCTTCTCCCCGGGGTGCCTGGCGGGCTGGCCGGGGCCCTGCTTCTGGTACTGCCCCTGCGGCCGCTCGGGGCGGCGCAGCTCGTGCTCCCCGTGAGCATAGGTGCACCTGCATGGGGGGACAGTACAGGCTGCGCGTCGGGTGGCGCTGGCTGGGCCGGCACACAGCAGGACACAGGGGCGGCCCGCCTGCAGGAGCAGGCAGCAGGCAGCAGGCAGCAGGCAGCAGGCAGCAGGCAGCAGGCAATGAAGCAGGCAGCAGGCCAGCGCCCCGGTCGGGCAGCGCACCGGTTGCCATGGGAGCAGGAGCCTGCCTGGTAGTGGCGGCACAGTAAGGTCTTGTAGTTGGGCGGAGGCTGCTGGTCGTAGTTCAGGGGCGGGGTGGCCGGCCCGCTGGCCGCCGCCTGCACGCTCACACAGCACAGTCGTGGCAGGGCAGCGTGGGCAGGCGGCGGAGGCAGCTGCGGGCAGCAACTAGCGATTTAGCGGCTGCTGGCCGCCGGCGTGCGCGCCAGCGCCGCTGCTGGGTGCTGGATGGCTGGAGGAGGTGGGCATGGCTGCGGTGCAGCGTCCTTGCGCGCACGGCAGGCCAGCGCAG
The DNA here is from genome assembly GCF_000147415.1 of Chlorella variabilis. NCBI lineage: Eukaryota > Viridiplantae > Chlorophyta > Trebouxiophyceae > Chlorellales > Chlorellaceae > Chlorella > Chlorella variabilis. The sequence goes on along the minus strand of NW_005435085.1, from coordinate 2,206,943 downwards.
CACACCTGCGGGCGCTGCACGATCAGCACGCGGCCGCCCTCGCTGGTGCTCGCCGCCGCCGCCGCTGGGTGCTCCTCAGCCTCATACTCCTCAGCCTCGTCGTAATCCTCGTCATCATCGTACTCTTCCTCCTCGTCATACTCCTGGAAAGCCTCCTCCTCGGCCGGGTTGCCGCCCGCCGCCCACTCGGCGGGCGGCGGCGGCGGCGGGAGCAGGGGCATGGGCATAGGGAAGCCGGGAGGCGCGCTCTCTTCCTCGGCCTGCACCGCGATGGGGTGGTGGCCCAGTGGTCAGCGGGCGGCGAACCGCAGGAACCAGAGGTTCAGCCATGAGCCCTAGCGGGTGCTGGTCCAACCCATCCTGCGGGCCTCGCGGCAGCATTTAGCAGCATAGCCTCTGGGATGGCCAGGCAGCCGTGCAGTGCCTTGCTGCACAGAGCGCCAAGTGCGCACACCCACCATCACCAGCACTCTCGTGCACCGGGGCCCGTCTCTGCAGCTGAATTGGACTCCTGGTATTGCAGGGAAAAGAGGACAGCGGGAAAATCCCCTGCTGCGTGTGCGGAGACTTTGGGCTCGTGACTTGGCGCCCCAACTTGCAGCGTGCTGGTCTGCAGACGCAGCGTGCGTGGAGTGGAAGATATGTACCAGCCAGGGCGAGAGAGAAGGCGCGCTCCAATGGTGGTTGGGATCCGCGGCGGCAGGCGGCGGCAGGTGCCAAGCTCGGGCGCTCCCGAGAACCCTGCCGTCGTTTCAGCATCAGCCGCTTTCACTTCCTACACACTGAAGCTGTCCTACCAATGCAAACAACTTGGCGCAGTCATCAGTCCTCGCTGCCCCCAGGCTACAGCACCTGCTGCCGCATGGCCGTCAGAAACTCCACCACATCCCGCATGCACCGCCGCATCGTGCCGCACGGCATCAGCAGCTTGTGGACCAGCGACTCGTTGGTGAGGGGAGAGGTGCCGTTGCCCTCCCTGCAGGGGCGGATACACAAGACACACGGCTTGTCAGCGCCACGGAGCTGGCAAATTGCGGGGGTGCGACAGACACACAGAGACGCGCCATGCGCTGCTGCTGCTGCAGGTATCGGGGCTCCTCCCGCTTGCAAGCCTGCCCTTCCACACCCCCACCTGTACAGCCAGTGCTCGATTGCCCTGCGCTCGTAGATGTTTCCGTCCGCCGCCACCACGGGGTCAACAAAGGGCTCCAGGGTGATGGGGCAGAGCATGGAGTTGAAGGCTCGGTGCAGCACGACCTGCAGGCCTGCAGGGATGGAAGAGCCGCTGCCGCCTCCCCCGCTGCCGCTGCCGCTGTCGCTGCCGCTGCCGCTGTCGCTGATGCCGCCGCTGTCGCTGTCGCTGCCGGCCTCGGAACCCGCTCCCCCGCCCTGCTCCACCAGCTGGCCGGGTGGGACTGCTGCTGCCGCATGCAGGCTCCTGACAGGCCGCTCAATGAGCGCACCGTTGCCAGGCAAAGGCGCAGGGCCGCCTCGGGTTTCTGGCGGCAGCAGCCAGGCCGCTGGCAGCACCGGGGGCAGCACCGGCGGCGGCGCGGGGCTGGGCGCCAGGGCCTGGAAGCCTGCTCCCGCAACGCTGCCGGCTGCCGCGCTGCTGCCAATGCTAGTGGCTGGCCCCTCAAGGTAGGCTGTGCCTTGCAGCAGGGCTGCCACCTCGGCAGGATCAATCTCAGCCACCGCAGCGGCTGGGGTGGCAGGGTGGCGGCCGCCATGCCGTGTTGCGGGTCGCGGCGGCAGCGGCGGCGGGCCGATGCCGGCTGCGGACGGGCTGGTCGAGGGTCTTGCGGTGAGTTTGGGATGCAGCTCGTGCTGGCCGTGAGCAAACGGGCATCTGTACAGCAGGGTGGCAGGCAGCCGCTGGCCTTCGCAAGATGCTGCGCGACTGGCCGCCTGTGGCAGCAGGCATGGCTGGTGTGGTTCAGGCGGAGCACCAAGGGCCACACCTGGACCCACGCTTGCAGCCGCCTGGCGAGGCGAAGTAGCGGCAGAGATCGATTTTGAAGAGCTGCTCGTCACGTGGCGGCGAATGACGGGGCGACGGCGGGAGCTGCCGGGGCGGCGCGGCGGGGGCTGCCACCGCTCGTGTGGCGCGTAGCACACGCAGTACCTGCAGGCAGCGAGCAGACAGAGCCGTTGCTTTGTTGCATGCGAGGGAGGCATCAAAGCATGCGACGCGAGATTGGAGCGCAGAGGCGAAGCCGACCCGGCGTGGCGCGGGGGCCTCCTGGCTCTTGGTGTTGGCGCCATGCCCCTTCATCTCCCCCGTGCGCCCCGCCTCTCGCTGGCCGTGCGCCAGCCGGCAGCGGTCCCCATTAGTGCAGGAGCCCAAGGTGGCAAACGAGGGACACTACAGGGCAAGCAGGATAACGGAGGATGAAGGCCCACAGTGATTGAAGCTGGCAGCGACATCGTAGTTCGGCTGCCAGGCCCACACCTGCGCTTGGGAGGCCGGCGCTCCCCGGGGCCGTGGGGGGGCGGGGCTTCCGCTCCGCATGCTGCTGCTGCCTTCAGGCGGAGCGAGACCTGCCTCACGCAGCGCCTGCACTGCCTGCAAGGAAGGCGATGCGTGAGTTTCGTGAGTGGGCCCAGCCCAGAGTCGGCTGGAGTAGAGAAGGCGGGTCTAGAAGTTCAACCAAACCTCAGAGAATGGGAGGGATTCGTAAATGAAGAGCGAGCGGCGGCACCGAGCATTCCTGAGCCTCACGAGGCGCGCCCTCGGGCCTACCTGCGTGGCGGAGGAGCGTATCATCTTTATAATCGCGCCGAAACATTAAAGGGATCGGATCAACAGCGCGGAGCTCCTGCCGGCGGAAGCCCACCACGCCGTGCAAATCGTGCAATGTAGCGGCAGCTAGAGCACCCGTCTGGCCACTTCGGGGGCCGCCCCTTGCTCACCCATGGTTTTTTGATTCAACAGTGGTCTCAACTGGAGCAGAGCACAATTGTGTTCTCATGCAGGGACGCGGCGGGCCGACGGCGCACCGCATTGCATATATGCAGTCCGGCCGCAGCAGCAAGGCACGTGGTGACAGCAATTGAGCATACAAGGACCTTACACGGACAGTCCTACACCAGCAAGGGTGTGTAACGGCTGGTTTGGCTTGCTGCTCATATGGTCTAGCTGGCGGACGGGTGGCCTGGCGGCGGCGGCTGAGCTGTCATGCCAAGCCTGCCGAGATCGCTGGAAATGGGCTCGATGCACTTCCGCCAGCCGTACTTGCTGTCTGAAGCTGCCGCTCCCGCCAGGCAGCCCCTGGTGCGCAGGGGCGATCGTCATGGCGGCCTCCTTGGCCCGGCACGCCGCCCGGGACTGGGAGAACCCCGAGGTTATCGCCATCAACAAGCGGAGAGCCCACGTGCCACTGCGATCGTTCACGACACCCGAGCAGGCCTTCCAGCACTTCCGCCTGGCCTCTGGTGCGCCTGTCCCGCCCCGGGTTTGCCTTGGAACAGCGTGCCATGATCCATGCCGGGCCACGCAGGGGCTGCGGCGGCCCCGGGACAGCCCACAGGGGGAGCACCCTGCTCGCGCTGCGTCACCCGCCCGCCCATCGTCCATCTTGTTTTGCTGCTCAATCATCATCCACCCCCATGCCCTGCTGCCCCACAGAGGCGCCCAGCAGCCCCCGCATACTGAGCCTCAACGGCGGCGCCTGGCGCTTCCGCCTGTTTGAGCAGCCCGAGGAGGTGCCTGCCGCCTTTGCCGACGCCGACTTTGACGCCTCGCAGTGGGCACAGGCAAGCAGCCCGGCAAGCAGCAGCCCAATCGCCAGCCTTAGCCGTTGCTCGCACAGCATGCATGTCTGCCAGGCAGGTGTTTGTGTACAGAGGAACAGATCGCCTGCTACAGCCGCCAGAGCAGGCGGCCCGCTTCTTGCCGCCGCCACCCTGCGCCCACAGCCTCCGTTGCTCTCTGCCGTCCCTCCGCCTCCTGCCGCGCGCCGCTGCAGGTTGCGGTGCCCACCAACTGGGAGTGCCAGGGCTTTGGGCGCCCGCAGTACACCAACTTCGTTTACCCGTTCCCAGGTGGGATTTCTTTCTTTCTTTCTTCCACCCGTCCTCGCTGTACAAGCAGCGGGGTGGGGACTGGGTCCTCTGCCGACCCCGCCAGCCAGCCGTCTGCCTGGCCCCACCACGCCAGCTGCCCACCGCACACCCAGACCACGCCTGCAGCATTGGCATTGGTGCCTGCCTGATGCTCTGCCCCAGTCGGTCCGCCTGCTGCCTGCCTGAACCCCTCCTGCGCCCTCCCTGCAGTCAACCCGCCGTTTGTGCCCGAAGACAACCCCACCGGCTGCTACCAGCTGACCTTTGCAGCGCCGGCAGGGGAAGCAGACCACAGGCAAGTGCAGAGCCCATGTTCCAGCCGCCTGGCGTGCAGCAAAGCAGCCGGCTTGCTGCCTGACGCCTGCCGCCTCCAGGGAAGCGTGCGGTGGCGAAGCTGCCTACCGTAGCTTGCCTGTGCGTGTCCTATGCCCGCTCCTGCTGCCTTGCTTCCTGCAGAGCGTTCCTGGTTTTCGAGGGAGTGGACTCCGCTTTCTACTGCTGGCTCAATGGACAGGTGGGTGTGCAGTCCTGCTCTGCTTCAGCGCCCTGCTTGGGGACTGTCGCCTTTGGTGCATGCCTTCCTGTCCTGGCAGGTGCTGCGGGCACTGCCGGGTTTTCACAGGGCTCTATTGCTTCCAGCCAGCTTCTGGGCGCCTTCCGCCGGTACCCTGGTGCAGTTTGTGGGGTACAGCCAGGACAGCCGGCTGCCAGCTGAGTTCGACGTCACCGAGCTGCTGAGCCCGGGCGGTGACAACGTGCTGGCAGTACAGGTGCGTTACCGCCAGCGCTAGGAGGGCGCCTGCAGCAGCTGGCAGACTGCTGTGCGTGTGCGGTCCTGCGGCGCTCTCTTCGCCGAACTGCAAAGTCGGGTGTGCTGCCTGGCATGTGCCGTACCGCCTGGTTCTGCCTGGTATGTACCGCAGGTACTGAAGTGGAGTGACGGCAGCTACCTGGAAGACCAGGACATGTGGTGGCTGTCGGGCATCCACAGGTGGGCTGTGCTGCAGGGCCGCCGGCAGGGCGCCTGCCTGCAGCTGCCCTGCAGCTGCTGCGTGCGGGCACCACAGGTGTCTCGGCGCCGACAGGGGCTCTGCCCAGGCTCTGCCGAAGGGCGTCTGGGCGCAGCTGGGCTTCCTGTGAGCCTGCGCAGTTGTCCTTTGTCTGCGCTGGTCACCAGCCGCCTCCCCTGCGCCTCTGCTCCTCCTGAACCAGCCCTCCCCAGCTGCCTGCGCCGCCCCCTTCCGCCGCAGGGACGTCTACCTGCTGCTCAAGCCGCGGGAGCACATTGCCGACTTCTGCGCACGCACCCCGCTGCAGTTTGACGGCGCTGGAGCGCTGGTCGGAGCCACGTGAGTGGCTTCGCTGGGGGCTGGGGCGGTGTTCCCCTGTCGGCGCCGCGGAGTGGATTGGCTGGGGGCTGGGGCGGTATTCCCCTGTCGGCGCCGCGCAGTGGATTGGCTGGGGGCTGGGGCGGTGTTCCCCTGGCGTCGCCTTTATGCATGTGATCACCTTGCCCGCAACCTGTGTCTCAGCAAGGAGGTCACCGAGCATGCCTGCCAGGCGCGCACACCACATCTGGCAGGCACACTCGGTGACCTCCTCGCCGAGCCACAGGTTGGCCGGCAAGGTGTTCACATGCGCATGCCGCGCCTGGCTGGCATTCCGAGCTGGCTGCCAACATCACGACGGGTTGCTGGCAGTGGCGGCATGCGAGGGGAGGCGCCTGGGTCAAAGCGAGGGATCGGCGGTCCGCCGCCCTGCGCCGCCTCTTCTTGGAAGTATGCAGCACCAGCAGTCAAGAAGTCCACCACGGCGTCAGCGCCGAGTGCCCCGCCGGCCTGCCTCCCAGGCACGACAGGCTGCTGTTCTGGAGACCGACTGCTGGCGCTGTGGGCTTGCCGGTGGCGGCCTGCGGGAGGGTCGTGCCGGTTTGCTGCTCTTGGCCTGCTGCCTGCTGTTCTGTGCTGAGGCTTGGTAGGTTGCTGCTTCTGCTGCTGTTGGTAGCTGTTGGTAAGGGGCGGTGTGTCGGTCTCGGAGTGTCAGCAGTTACAGCAGGCCGCAACATCCCCCCCCACCACCACCGCCCCCGCCACCCCCTTCTTCGCCCCCTGGCAGGCTGGATTTTGAGGTGCATGTGGAGGGCAGCAGCGCGGCTGCTCTGCAGGGGCTGACGGTACAGGCGGTGCTGTACCGCTGCAACGAAGCCGGAGAGGTGGACCCGGCAGGTGGGCGGCCGGCCCCTGCTGCCTGGCCCTAACTTTTATCGCCTCCAGGCTGCCCAGCCTGGAAGCTGTCGCATCATGCTTGGTTGGATTGATAGCACCCTGTAGCCAGAGCAGCCGGTGCTCACCAGGCTGCCCGTTCCGCCTGCGCCTGCAGGTGCTCAGGCCTGCCAGGTGGCCGAGCTGGCATCCCAGCTGCAGCCCGTCTGGGCGGCCGCCGACACGCGCGGCAGGAGCGGCGCCGGCAGCGCCTACGCGGGCGCCCGCGCCACAGTGAGACGCATGGGCCGCTGACCTGTCCTCCTGGCCCTTGTGCCTGTGCTGCCTGCCGCTCAGCATAGCCCTGGGCATAGCCCCACCTCAGGCTGGGGCTGGGCGGCTTGGGAACCTGCAGACCGGCCCTTGCACACCCACCACTACCACCCAGGCACACACACACGCACACACACACACATACCACCTCACCCCAACCTGCAGCTCTCGCTCGACATGCTGAGCCTGCCAGGCGGCGCCGCCTCGCTCCGCCTCTGGTCTGCGGAGCAGCCGCACCTCTACCTGCTGCTGCTGTCGCTGTCGAGCAGCGGCGGCGGCGAGGGAGGCGGCAGGCGAGTGCTGGAGTGGGAGGCGTGCCAGGTGGGCTGCCGGGGGTGGCTGGCTGGCTGGCACATGCCATTGCGATTCGGTACAGCCAGTGGACGGCTCGGCAGTGCTAGGCCCAGGCGCACTGGTCCTGTGCCCTTGTGGCGCTGGCCCTCCTCCTGCATCGTTTGGGTGGTCATGCACCTCATGCCTGCCGCCGCCGCTGCTGCTGCCGCGGCCCATGCTGCTGCTGCAGGTCGGGTTCCGCCATGCCGAGGTCAAGGGGCGGCAGCTGCTGCACAACGGGCAGGCGGTAATGATGAAGGGTGCGCCGTGCGGGCTGATCCTTGCCAGCCCTGCCGCCCATGCCCTGCGCCTGCTGCTCTGCCGCCGCCGCACAGGCTGCTCCCAGCGTGCTGGCGCTGCTGTGCTGCTCTTTCCGTGGCTGCTGCTGCTTCCCCCAGTGTTCTCGCTGCCCCCAGCACCCGCCAAAGGAGCTGCCAGGTTGGTTTGGCGTGTTGCTGGAACACCTGCGGCTCCTGCCCGCCGGTCTGCTGCCGTGCAGGTGTGAACCGGCACGAGCACGACCAGTTGTGCGGCAAGACTGTCAGCCTGGAGGGGATGGTACAGGTGCAGGGCTGCCGTGCCCGCCCGTCTTCCTGACTGGCTGCGGTGCTCGCTGCTCCTGCTGCGCACCTCGGCCCCAAGCCCAGCCGCACCCTGTGTGCTGATTTAGCTGGCAGCCACACTTAAGAAAAGGAGTGCAACGGATTGTCCCATCAAATCATATAAATGCCCCCTCTGCGGTCCCGCCCTGTCCCGCCCCGTCCCGCAGGACATATGCCTGATGAAGCGCTTCAACTTCAATGCGGTGCGCTGCAGCCACTACCCCAACAACACGCTCTGGTACGAGCTGTGCAACAAGTACGGGCTGTATGTCGTGGGTGAGTGGCACTCAATGAGTAGTACCCACAGACTGCTAGTAAGTCGGGCGGCAGCCCTCCTTCCCTGTCAGCACCCACGCAGCGGAAGTCAGCGCCTCTCTGGATCCCTGTTTTGCATCACCGCCTGCCGCCACGGGGGCCTGCACCATGCCGCGTGCTTCTCAAGGGTGACCAGTGTGACCTCTGGCTCTCTTGGAGCGCAGCCCCCGCAGACCCAGCATCACCGCTGCCTCGGCAGGCTGCGCTCCAAACCAGGCAGAGTGTACACTGGTGCCTTGGTGCGGCAGCCGGGCTGGGTCGATTCCACGGGGGAGGGTGGGGGGGGCTGCTTGCGTCGCCAACCGCTGCAAGTAGATGTTTGCGGGGCCGCCTGTGGAGAGGCGCCCAAATCTGACGGTGCCATGGTCCCGCAGCATGCCGCCGGGACCCTGGCACGGCGGGACCATCGGTGCATGCGCCCGATGCCTCCCAGGAAATCCGATGGGTGGCCCGCCCTGAGCGGCTCGGCTGGCAGATGGTTTGCCAGGGGCTTCCGCATGCGGTTGGGCTCTCTCTTCTGCACTGCCATGCACGGTTCCAGCTCTCGTGTGTGCCTGCTGGCCTATGCATCGCCGCCCCGCCTGGGAGCGCGAACCCGCCGCGCCCCCAAGTGGCGGCGCCGCACAGCGCCGCGCGACGTGCACGCTGTGCTGGGCTGCCGTCTGGTGCCGGGCAGCCCGCTGGCGCTGGCCTGAGAAAGGCGCGCTGCGTTCCCCACCGCCTCCCGCTGCGCGTGCCAACAAGCTGAGCAGCGCAGGTGGCGGCGGCTGCCTGTGCGCGTGTGCCACCCACTCACGGCGCCGCGTGCAAGCAGGTACCGCGAGTCGGGTGTGCAGCTGCCGGGCAGCTGCTGCCACCCGCGCCTCCGTGCCTAGCCGCACATGCGCTGTGCAGGCCGGGCGCTCGCAGCCGGCCTGCACAGCGCAGCGCTGCAGGGGCGCAGTGCAGGCACGCATCGTGGTGCTTGCGGCTGAGCTCAGCGCCGTCGTGTAGGGTAGAGAAGGCGGTGCCGTGAGCGCCATCATTGCTGGTGGCCGCGGGGTGCACCCGCCACCCCTCAGCTGGCTTGCATGGCGTGCGCGGCGCCAGCCGCTCCCCTGTGCGTCACTCGCTGCCTCCTGCCCTTGCCTTCATGCCCACACGCCCGGGCCACCTGCTGCTGCTTCGCTGCCCCCGCTCGCCGTCCGCTTGCCGCTCATGCGCTTGCATTCACCCCTGCCGCCCACTGGACCCCAACACACTCCCTCCCAACACCCAAAGAGCACACACGCGCGCGCACACACACGCGCACACACACACGCACACACACGTACATGCAGCACCCCACCCCACCCCACCCTACCCCACCCCACCCCACCCCACCCCACCCCACCCCACCCCACCCGCTGCAGACGAGGCAAATGTGGAGACACACGGCTTCGACCCCGCCCTCTGCAACAACCACCTCAACCCAGCCTGCTCCCCGCTCTGGCTGAACGCGATTGTGGGTGAGAGGCATGCTGCCGCCGCCACCTGCAAGCGCCCGCCGGGCTGCCTTGAACGCAGCCGTGCCCTGCCCTGCCACCATCAGTCTGAGAGTCGCAGTCACAGACGCCCACACGCCCAGTGCTCAACCCATGCCTTGCCTTGGGCCCTGCTGGTGCCCCCTTCCTCCGGTGCGCCTTGTGCAGACCGCGGAGTGCGCATGTTTGAGCGGGACAAGAACCACCCAGCCATCATTCTGTGGTCGCTGGGAAACGAGTCGGGTGAGCTGGCTGCCCGCCACGTCGGCAGTGCCCGCCACGTCAGCAGGCGCGTGCCGCATGAGCAGCGCTGGCCAGCCATTGCAGCAGCGCCGGGAAAGGCCACGCCAGCAGCAGCGGCTCCCCACGCTGCCGGGCAGCGAGCGCAGCCAGAGTCGTGAGGGACGGGCGCCGGCCTGGCCGCAGCTCAGGCAGCGGCCTGCCTCTGCCCTACTCTCCTGCCTGCTTGACTGACTGACTGGCCGCTACATGTCTAACGTGTGTGCATATGCGCTGCCCTGCAGGCTATGGCGCAGCCCACCTGGCGATGGCCGGCTACCTACGGGCGAGGGACAGCAGCCGGCCGGTGATTCATGCCGCCACACTGCCGGGGCACCCCCTTGCCGCAGCGTGCGCCTGCCCTGGCTGCTGCAGCACCGCCTGAACTCCTGCAGGGCTGCAGAGCCCCTCCCATTTGTGCGGCGGCCGTTTGCCAGCCAGGCAAATGCGTCACCCCTTCGCTGCGCTGCAACCGCTGGCCCTGCCGCTGCTGGCGCCGCACGCAGGTTCACTACGAGGGGGGCGGCAGCCGTACCGCCGCCACCGACATCATTTGTCCCATGTATGCCCGCGTGCACCAGATCCTGAAGCTGGCTGACGAGCCGGGTGGGTGTGGCTGAGTGGTTGGAGCAGTGCTGGCACATGTGGTGGTGGTGTGGGTGGCGCTGCGGGTTGGCACTGCTGCAGACTGCCTGCACGGCACGCCCGCCGCTTGCACCGTGGCTCGCCGCGGCGGCAGCCTCCCGGCAGCACCGCGCAGCGCAACTGCGGCCGGGGCGGCTCTTTGCCGCTGCCCGGCCTGCCTGGCACAGCAGGGCCGGCCGCCCCTGCGCCGCAAACTAGCCAGCTGCGATTTAAAGGCTCCCCCGCACCACACACGCAAAATAAGAACAGGCACCCACTCAGCAGCAGCGCTGCCCTGAGTCTGCGAACCGTGCCTGCTGCCCTCCCCCGG
>NW_005435085.1:2162068-2195920 GCF_000147415.1 Chlorella variabilis | reverse complement strand
CCTCGTTCAGCGGACGCAAGCCTTGGCGGGTGGGCGGCATCCCGCGGGAGGCACGGCAGCACTGGCAGCCAGGGGCGGTGGTGCAGCAGCCCTTCCCTGCGCTGCGGCAGTGCATGCTTGGAAGGGACGACCGTCGCCTATCCCTCCACTCCTGCTCGCATCGCATCGCGCTATCCTCTGGCGCGGCACTTGTGCCTGTCTGGCAGGCTGCGGCCAGCCCAGCCCGCACAAGCGCTCGTTCCTCGGTGCATGGCGGAGCGGCGGCGACTGGGTGGCACGTGCGTGGCAGCCCCGCATGCAGCGCCCCTGCAGCCCAGCCCCACTTTGCCGCCCTCCGAGCCCCAGTGGCGTTGTGCTTAGCAGCGGCACGTACCGCTCGGCTGAGTGCATGCAGGGCCCCTGTGTTTCGCTCTGGCTCCCATCATAGTTCGCACCCAACCACCCTTCCCCTTGCATGCTGCGCCTAAAGCTGTTGCCAGCTCGCCAAAACGGCGACGGCGGCTGGCCTCGGTGCCCAGGCTTCTGAAAAAAACGGAGGCTGCGCCATCGGCGGCGGGCGGGGATACCTCGGCCACCCCCTCCTCTGCGCAACCGATGGCGCAGGCCGCATTTCTTTCTGAAACCATGCCTCCGAGTCCAGCCGTCGCCGACGCTTCGGTGACCAGGTAACCTCGGCTCGGTAACTGAGGAGCCCTCAGCGCAGCGTGCTGGATCCAGGCCCGAACAAGGGCCCCTGCATGCGCTTGGCTTTAGAAGGGGCAGGGTCCCCAGACACGCGGCCGGTTCACTGACGCCCACAAGTGGCAAAGGGCCTGACGCAAGAGGCCGGCACGCGGCGGCCCACCGGCCACCGCGCCACACGGTTGGCGGCAAAGGGTTGCTGGCGCCTTTAGAGGGGGTGCCAGCTGGTTCCGCCTGCGTTCCTTCCGCCCCACGCTCGCCCGTCCCAGTGGAGGACATATGAAGGGTCCGCAATGATGTGGGCTCCCAATGTTGCCGATCTGGTGCCGCCGCAGCAGCCCTCCACTGCTGCTTTCGGCGCCAGCAAGTGGCTGCCCCACTGTCTCCTTGTTTCGGTCGTGTGTGGCAGGGCTGGCAGCCCAGCCCTTCACCCGGGCGAGCCGTCTTGCTTTGTGAGCCCCGTTGCCTGTGGAGTGGATGGCGGTGCGGTACTGTGCACCGCACTCCACTGCCCTCCACAGCAGTGTGTGCTGCAGTTGTGAGCGGGCACACTCGGAGGAGGCCTCCCTAGGGAGCTGGCCCGGTACCCCGGTATCCCGGCTGCTGTGTATGTCGCCGCTGTTGGCCTGACGCTCCGACTCTGATGGTGGTCTGGGGGCTGTTGGACAGGCCGGCGCGGCCTGCTGGCGCTTTCTTGCGGTTGCAAGAGCAGGCAGGCAGTGTCTAAGGACCTCTGGTGGCAGCCGGCTGCGGCCAGTCAAGTCAAGAGGAGAAAAGGCCCCGAAATGGGATAAAGTGTGCTTTCCACGGTCGCAAGAAGAGGTGATGCAATGCTGCCAATTGGGCCTGCTGGTGGTAAAGCCAATCAATCATAAAGAGAGATGAACACCAATGACTTTATCTCTCTTTGCTTGATTGACGGCTTCGCCACCAGCATTGCCTAGCTGGCAGCAATGCAACACCTGTTCCTGCGACTATGGAAGGCCCATTTCATCCCATTTCGGGGTCTTTCTCCTCTTTTGCAACTCCTCTTGACTTGACTGGCCGCAGCCGTCTCGAAAGCGCTCGCGTAAGGATGCCATGCTTGTTGCCTTCGCTGACGTGGCACCTTTCATACCGCTTCTTCCACCCCTGCCCCTCCCACCTGCAGGGCGGCTTCATCTGGGACTGGGTGGACCAGGCGCTGCTCAAGGAGGAGCAGCTTCCCAGCGGCGGTACCAGGCGGTACTGGGCGTATGGCGGCGACTACGGCGACTCGCCCAACGATGCCCAGGTGGGGGAGCGGTGCCGATGCCTGGCCGGTACCGGTGCCTGGTCTGCCGCTGGGCGGGACCACGGTGCGAGCTGGGCTGCTGCTCAGTGGGTCAGCCCGGCGCACCGGGTGGCTGTGCGGGATGGGCACCGCTGTCGGGTGGGGGTGTCTGGGTTGGCGGGGCCTTGCCTTTGGGCATGCGTGGGAGCAGCAGGGGCACCAGCAGGGAGAATGAGACTGATCCACGAGAGCCCCTAAAGTCAAATGTCACGCTGCGTCTTGCGGCAAGTGATGGCAGCCATCCGCTGCCGCCAGACGCACGCGCACCTTTGACTTTCGGGGCTGCCGGGGTTGTCGCATGTGGGCGTGCCGGCTGGCTGCCGGCTGCCCTCGGCGGTGTCGGGCAGGGGCGGCAGGGGGGCAGCACCAGCCAGGCAGGCGTGCAGCAGCCTGGGGGAGGAGGGGAGAGCGGGGCGGGGCGAGCAGAGCGGGGTGCGTGTACGGGGCGGGGGTGGTGAGCCCCAGGCGGGCAGTCGGCTGAATGGCAGTGGAGCTCTGGTTGCCGGTGCCTGCTGTGACAGCTCCGTGGCATGTGCATCATGTGTGTCGCTCGTGCCTCTGAACAGCCGTCCCTCACAAGGCGCCGACAGAGCAGCCGCTGCAAGTACAGCACCAGCTCCCACCTATTACACCGTCCCTTGCCTGTGTCCCTCCGGTCCTTCTGCAGTTTGTGTGCAACGGCCTGGTGTGGCCCGACCGCATGCCACACCCCGCTGCGTACGAAGTGAAGCACCTGCAGGCGCCCCTGGCTGTCAGCCTGGCCGCGGCAGCAGGCGGCGGCGGCGACGGGCAGCCGGCCGGCGAGGCGCGGCTGCGGCTGCGCAACAAGCAGCACTTCAGCGACACTGCTGACCTGGCGCTGCGCTGGCGCGTGCTGGTGGACGGCGCCCCCGTGGCGGCAGCAGGCAGCAGGGAGGGCTGGCGGGCGCTGGCGCCGGCGCGGCCGCTGCCGCCGCAGGGGGAGGCTGTCGTGGCGCTGGGCGTGAGCTGGGCTGAGCTGGCACAGCAGGCACAGCAGGCCGCCGAACCCCAGCTCGAGGTGCAGGCGCTGCTGGCCGGCGACTGCCTGTGGGCGGCTGCCGGGCATGAGGTACTTACGGTACAGCTGCCGCTGGATGGGCTGCTGCCTGCACGCGGCGCAGCGGGCGGCACTGCACCAGCCAGCGATCCCCAGCAGCAGCAGGAGGAGCAGCAGCAGGAGGAGCAGGCAGCGCCGCTGACGGTGCAGCAAGACGGCAGCGGCATCACCGTATCCGGCGGCACGGCTGGCATCAGCTGGCGGCTGCATTTCGATGGCGCCACCGGTGCCCTAGCCAGGTGGACGGTCGGCAGCAACGGCGGCAGCGACGGCGGCGAGCACCTGCTGGCTGCCCCGCTGGCGCCTTGCGTCTTCCGGGCCCCGACCGACAACGACAAGGGCGGCAGCGGCGGCAGCAGCTATGCGGCGAGGCGAGAGGAGTGGGATGCCGGGGCGTAGTGGCTGGTTGGGCTGGCCTCATGCCTGCTGGATGGCGGTTTATCCCTCATGGTGCCGACTGGCACCAGCTCTTTCGCGCTGCATGCTGCCCAATGCCCCCTGCAAACCGGGCGAGCCGCCTTGCCTGCTCCATCGGCAGCTGCTGCTCACCTTCCTGCCTGCAGGTGGAAAGCCGCGGGGCTGGACCGGCTCGAGGTTGCGCCTGGGAGCGTCACCCTTTCCGCCTCCCAGCAACAGCAGCAGCCGGGCGGGGTGGACGTGCGCTGCTCCTTCGTGCTGCGGCCGGGGGAGCAGCAGGAGGCGGCGGCGGCGCCGGTGGAGGAGGGGGTGGGCGTGGGCGAGGTGCGGCGCGCCGATGGGCTGGCTCCAGGCGCCTGCCACCGTGCCGGCTTCATCAGGCTCATTGCGTGCACCAGTTTACTTTGAGGATTGTAAACAATCATGTGATTGCCCAGTTTTTTATTTCTCCCTGCTCCTTTCTTCTCCGACCCTGCCGCAGGTTGGCGGCGCGCACTGGCTGTCAGAGGAGCAGCCCACCAGCGTGGATGTGGCGGCGGCGGAGCAGAGCGGCGGGCGCACCGAGGGCGCCATCTGCTGCCAGGTCACCTACACAGGTGGGGCGTGGGCCGGCCTGTTTTCCGACGGCCTGGCAGGACTGTGTTTGGGAACCGGTTGAGCTGCGGCAGGCAGCCCCCTGTCGACATGTGTCTGTGCATGTGTGTGCGTCTGCATTTGCGGTTGTGCTGTGCTTGGCGCCATTCCCGTGCAGCGGCCCGCTCCCCCACCCCTGCTGGGCACCCCGCCCACGCGCGCCTGCTGCCTGCGTGCGCCGACACTACCCCTGCACGCCTGCAGTGAGCCGTGACGGCAGCCTGAGGATGCGGTGGGAAGTGGATGCCACCGACGCGCTGCCCGCCGCCCTGGCACCCGGCCTCGACAAGTGCGCCCGCCTGCCTGTGTGCCTTCCTGCCCGCCTGCCTGCCTGCCTGCCCGCCTGCCAGCCTGCCTGCCTCCAGCTGGCCGGCCGGGCTGCCTGGCCGGCCACACCTGCCAATGCAAGCGATGCCGGGGGGGTCAGCTGTAGGGCGGGCCTGCGGTTCCTGGCTGAGCAGAAGCAGCTGCTTCACGATTGTTTTATTGTGTGCCGCCTGCAGGTCCCTGCCGCGAGTCGGGCTGGCGCTGGGCGTGCCGTCCCGCCTGCAGCGGGTGCAGTGGTACGGCCGCGGACCGCACGAGTGCTACCCAGGTTCGCGAGTGTGTGTGTGTGTGTGTGTGTGCGTGTGTGTGTCACCCGGGCGCGGTTTGGGTGGTCCCTTCTGACAATGGCGCCGCTGGGTGGGGCACGCCTGCCTCCAAGCTGCGCCCCTGCATTCTTGGCTTTCCCTGCCTGCCTGCCTGCCTGCCCGCTCGCACGCCCGCACACCTACCTGCGCACACACCCTGCCGCCCCGCCGGCACCGCCTGCAGACCGTAAGGCTGGGGCGGTGTTGCGCCGGCACTGCGTGGAGTCGATTGAGCAGCTGCACGTGCCGTACGTCTATCCCAGTGAGCCACCTGGCATGGCAGTGCTGCTGGGCAGCGGGGCAGCCGGCCGCGCAGCTCGTCTCGGGGCTGCCTGGCATCCCGTGCTATTCCTGCCAGCACGCACGCACCCGCCCCTTCCCACCCTGGGCTGCCGACGGCTAGCATGCATCGCCCCGCTCGCGCCGCCGCAGGCGAGAGCGGCGGCCGCGCCGACGTGCGCTGGGTGGCGCTGGGCGACCGCGGCGGCGGCGGCGGCCTGCTGGCGGCCGCCGCGGGCGCCGGCAGCAGCATGCAGGCGAGCGCGGCTGGCGCATGGCCGCCGCTCTGCGCTGCTGCACGCGCGTGCCCATGCGTCTGCCGCGGGTGCCTGCCGGCGGCGGCTACCCGCCGGGGCGCCTGGCAACCCCACCCTGCCTTGCTCACGGCATCTTTGCACCGCGCCCACCCACGTGCCGCGCAGGTCAGCGCCAGCCCCTTCAGCGTGCGCGCCTTTGAGCAGGCCAGGCACGACCACGAGCTGCAGGTGTGCCGCCACCTCATGCCCTTCTGCTCGACCCTGCTGCCGCTTCATCCGTCCGCTGCTGCTGGCCTCGCCGCCAGGCATGCTTCGCATGCGGTGCTGCCGTGTGCGGCTCCTGGTGTTGTGGTGGGGCTGCCTTGCGGGGTTCTGGTGGCGGGGCCGCGGCCCCGTTGACTGAGTGGGTTGTCAGGGAGGGTCAATGTGGAGTGTCGACTCCCGTTTCTGGCGCTGATTCGCGCCTACTTAGGACCAGAGGAGTCGAAATCAAGCCGCGCGGGGCCAGCGGCACCCGGGGACCCTCCTCCCCGATGCTCCTTGATGTGTCGACACCAGCACCCACCTCAGTCAAACCTCTCCTCTCCCTGCTGGCTGCAGCCCAGCGGCTTCACCTGGCTGCACCTGGACCACCGCCACATGGGGCTGGGCGGCGATGACAGCTGGAGCCCCACGGGTGAGGCGCAGTGGGCGGCAGGGGGAGGCGGCACTGCCGGGGTCCTGGGCTGCGCGGCGAGGAGGGGCACCGGCGCCTCTGGATGGCTTGTTCGGACCCTAGATCGCGTCTTGAGCGGCGGCGAATGGGCCTGCCTGCCTGGTGTGCAGTGCACAAGGAGTACCTGGTGCCGCCGGGGAGGTACAGCTTCAGCCTGCTGCTGAGCCCGCTACCCGCGGGCAGCAGCGGCGGCGACGAGGCGGCCCAGCGCGAGACTGCTGCATGGAAGGCCCTGCTGTAGGTTGGCGCACTGGTTGCTTGCGTGACCATTTATCGAGAACCCATCGGCGTGATTTTCTTGTAAACCTTATCTATGCTCTGGTGGTCTGCGAGGGGGGCTGTGAACTGGGAATGCAACGCACGCGCAGCGGCGCCAGCCTGTCGCCGCATCTTTCATCCTCTCAGGGCGCCACGGGCTTCGCCGCATTGTCGTCTTCTGAAGTGCCTCATACTTTCTCGCATTTCCTGAGGCGTCTTGCACCACGGAGCCCCAAGTGGCAAGTTTGCCGCGGCAGAGACTTCTCCTCTCGCCGCTTCTGTCGCACGCGCCTGCACACCGCGTGCCATGGCTGGCACCGGGGTCCAGGGCGTGATCGAGCCCGATGGAGACCGCTTCAAGGTGGGAGGGTGGGGTCTGCTGCTGGAGGCAGCGGCTTGAGCCGCAAGGCGCAGGTGCTGGATGCATGCCGGCTGCCTGGGACGCGCTGCCTAGGAGCACCCCCGCCCACGCGGCGCCGACCCCCGCCACCGCCCGCTGCCGTCCCGCAGGTCGTGTTCATGCACGGCGGGGAGCCGCAGGTGGTTCAGGGCCTGCGGTCGGCCGATGAGGCCAGCCTGGTGCGCGGTGTGCTGACAAGTGAGTGAGATGTTGCAGAGGCGTGCGGTTGTGGCAGCCGCTGCTGCCGTGTGCTTTCCGCTGCACCTGCGCACCTGTGCAAGGGACAAGCCATTCGCCGTTGGCTCTTATCCACTCCAGAACACGTCCCCATGCTGCAGTGAAGGAGGCCTTGGATGGTCTGGTGCCTTATCGAGCCCTGGATCTGTGCAGCCAGCAGCAGCTGCCGCCGTGGGCTGGCGCCATGGGGTGAGCGAGTCGGGAGCTCCCACCACCCTCCTTGAGGAGGCGGGTGGCGGCTCGCTCTCTGCGCCCTGCGCTACGCTTCGCGAGCCTGCTTAGCAGCCTGTCCCTTCCGCTCCTCCGCTTTTCTTGCAGACTACATCTGGCTGCGATTGGCGGCACCCAGCTGAGCAGCATGAGCGTTTCCCAGCTGGTGCAGCTGCTGCAGGCCTGCGTGGCGTACAGGGCGACCCGAGGTGAGTATGCAACTGTCTTGCTTGGGCCGGCTGTCAAGCGATGCTGCAGGCCCATCTCCCCTCCTACAGCCGCTGTATACACTCATGTGTGTGCCATCTTTGCACTGTAGGCTGCATGGTGGCAGAGTTGGGCACCCTCCTTAATGCCGCAGCCGCCCTGGGCCACACGCCCATCATCCAGCTGCTCCTCATGACACATCCTCAGCTGGCGACGAGGGTTGACTGCGACGGACGCACCCCGCTGCATGCGGCTGTCATGGAGTTCAAGACCGCTGCCATCAAGATGCTTCTGGTTGCAGCACCTGACACCGCGGCAGCAGCTGACAGCCATGACGCCACTGTATTGGGCAGCACACGAAGGGCACGCAGATGTGGTCGTGCTGCTGCTGCAGGCGGCGCCAGCCACGGTCACAGCCGCAAACAGCGACGGCCTCCTGCATTTGGCAGCAATCGCAGGCCACACAGATGTGGTTGTGCTGCTGCTGCAGGCAGCACCTGACGCAGCAACCACAGCGGCCAGCCACGGCACCCGTCCGCTGCACGTAGCCGCAAGCGCAGGCCACACAGCAGCATGCAAGCTGCTGCTGGAGGCAGCGCCAGCCATGGCCACCGCAGCAAACAGCCAGGGTTTTTGGCCGCTGCATTTGGCAGCAATCAGCGGCCACACAGATGTGGTTGAGCTGCTGCTGGATGCTGCGCCAGCCACGGATACAGCAGCTGACGGCCATGGCTGGACCCCGCTGCATTGGGCAGCAGAGAGAGGCCACACAGATGTGGTTGTGCTGCTGCTGCCGGCGGCACCTGACGCAGCAACCACAGCAGCCGGCGACGGCAGCCTGCCGCTGCATTATGCATCAAGCCAGGGCCATAGCGCAGCATGCGCTCTGCTGTTGGAGGCAGCACCAGCCACGGCCACAGCAACAAACAGCAAGGGCAGCACCCCGCTGCACTTGGCAGCAAGCGGAGGCCACACAGATGTGGTTATGCTGCTGCTGCAGGCGGCACCTGACGCAGCAACCACAGGTGACAGCGACGGCTGCCTGCCCCTGCACATGGCGGCATGGGTGGGCCACACGGCAGCATGCAAGCTGCTGCTGGAGGCAGCGCCAGCCACGGCCGCAGCACCAAACAGCCAGGTCAGCACCCCGCTGCAGTTGGCAGCAAGCGGAGGCCACACTGATGTGGTTGCGCTGCTGCTGCAGGTGGCACCTGACGCAGCAACCACGGCAGCCGGCAGTGGCAGCCTTCCGCTACACATGGCAGCAAGCCGTGGCCACAGCGCAGCATGCAAGCTGCTGCTGGAGGCAGCGCCAGCGACGGCCTCAGCAGCAAACCTCCAGGGCTGCACCCCGCTGCATTTTGCAGCACGCCAGGGTCACACAGATGTGGCTGTGCTGCTGCTGCAGGCGGCACCTGATGCAGCATCAACAGCAGCCGGCAGCGGCAGTCTTCCGCTGCATCTGGCAGCAAGCCAGGGCCACGAGGCAGCCTGCAGTCTGCTGCTGGAGGCAGCACCAGCCGTGGCCGCAGCAGCATCCAGCGAGGGGGGGACCCCGCTGCACTTTGCAGCATGCCGAGACCACACAGATGTGGTTATGCTGCTGCTGCAGGCGGCGCCTGATGCAACAACCAGAGCTTCCAGCGACGGCTTCCTCCCGCTGCACGTGGCAGCACGGGTAGGCCACAGCGCAGCATGCAAGCTGCTGCTGGAGGCAGCACCAGCCACGGCCACAGCAGCAACCAGCCGGGGCTGCACCCCGCTGTTCTTGGCAGCAATCGGAGGCCACACAGATGTAGTTGTGCTGCTGCTGCCGGCGGCACCTGATGCAGTAACCACACCTGACATTGATGGCAACCTTCCGCTGCATCGGGCAGCACGTGAAGGCCACACGGCAGCATGCAAGCTGCTGCTGGAGGCAGCGCCCTCCACGGCCACAGCAGCAACCACCCGTGTCAGCACCCCGCTGCACTTGGCAGCAGAGGGAGGCCACACAGATGTGGTTGTGCTGCTGCTGCAGGCGGCACCCGACGCAGCAACCACTGCAGCCGGGGACGGCAGCCTGCCGCTGCATGGGGCGGCATCTCGAGGCCACACGGCAGCATGCAGGCTGCTGTTGGAGTCAATGCCAGCCACAGCTACAGCCCCTAACAACCAGGGGTGCGCCCCGCTGCATTTGGCAGCAAGCGGAGGCCACACAGATGTGGTTGTGCTGCTGCTGCCGGCGGCACCTGACGCAGCAACCACGGCAGCCGGCGACGGCAGCCTGCCGCTGCATTATGCATCAAGCCAGGGCCATAGCGCAGCATGCGCGCTGCTGCTGGAGGCAGCACCAGCCACAGCCACAGCAGCAACCAGCCACGGCAGCACCCCGCTGCACTTGGCAGCAAGCGGAGGCCACACATATGCGGTTATGCTGTTGCTGCAGGCGGCACCTGACGCAGCAACCACAGGTGACAGCGACGGCTCCCTGCCCCTGCACATTGCAGCAAAAGAAGGCCACACGGCAGCATGCAAGCTGCTGCTGGAGGCAGCGCCAGCCACGGCCACAACAGCAAACAGCAAGGGCAGCACCCCGCTGCATTATGCAGCAGAGAGAGGCCACACAGATGTGGCTGTGCAACTGCTGCAGGCGGCACCTGACGCAGCAACCACAGCGGACGTCAACGGCCGCCTTCCGCTGCATCTGGCAGGAAGCGCAGGCCACACGACAGCATGCAAGCTGCTGCTGGAGGCAGCGCCAGCCACCGCCACAGCAGCAACCACCCTTGGCTGCACCCCGCTGCATTGTGCAGCAGGAACAGGCCACACAGATGTGGTTGTGCTGCTGCTGCAGGTGGCACCTGACGCAGCAACCACGGCAGCCGGCAGTGGCAGCCTTCCGCTACATTTGGCAGCAATCCGTGGCCACAGCGCAGCATGCAGGCTGCTGCTGGAGGCAGCGCCAGCGACGGCCTCAGCAGCAAACCTCCAGGGCTGCACCCCGCTGCATTTTGCAGCAGGAACAGGTCACACAGATGTGGCTGTGCTGCTGCTGCAGGCGGCACCTGACGCAGCAACAACAGCAGCCGGCAGCGGCAGTCTTCCGTTGCATCTGGCAGCAAGCCAGGGCCACGAGGCAGCCTGCAGTCTGCTGCTGGAGGCAGCACCAGCAGCAGCTATGGTGGCTGATGCTCAAGGACGGATCCCGCTGCGGCTGGCCCTTATAATTGGCCAGCAGGCGCCGCATCTGGATGCGGCGCGCAGCCTACTCGCAGCAGGCGCAGCCCTGACCGTTCTTTCCTTACTGTCTGCTGCCGGGCCCCCGGCCCTGCCGCTGTTTGCCGACTTTGTCATTGCCCGCCCGCCGCTGTCTGGCGAGGAGTGGGCACTGGTGCCTGCCCCCTGCCCCGGCATGCTTCGAGCGCTGCCCGTCGCGCTGACGCACTCGACCGAGCAGGCGCTCCAGCTGGTGCTGCGCCTGCCACCTCCAGATGTGCAGCGGCTGCGGACTGCTGCCCTGGCCCTGTACCGTGCCCAGCAGCGCCGGCGCTGTTCCCTCCCATCCGACATTGTGTGGCGTGTCTTGGCGCTGGGATGCTCCGAGTGATAGTCTCCAGTGTGCCTGCATTCACATTGGCTTTTCGTGGTGCATCACCCAGCTGCCTTTTGGTTGTTTTGTAAACGCTACCCCGCGGGAAACGGTGTGGAGCTTAACTGCAGAGAGAGGTGCAGGCGGCGGCATTCTCCTCCATACCTCTGCTTGAGTGTGCACTGGCTTGTGGAAGCCTGGACGTTGATCAGCCGCATAAAGGTTCCTGCCAGCCTCATATGATGGCAGTCTATTGCAAAGAGAGAGCATTGCTCGCTGCCTAGCGGCGCCCGCCCGCCCGCCCGCTGGGCGAGATCTCAGCAGCGCGCTGCATGGCCATGTTCCCGCCGGTGATTATCACAGGCTCGTCTTCCCCGCAAAAGTTTGCATCGATCTACGTTGAAGCAGGGCCACGAAGCAGACTCTTTGGACCGTCGCATGGTCGCCTGCATCGCCGGCGCGAGGCGCAGCCTGCTATTCAGCGCCAGGATCGTGCGGACGAGTGCCTCCGCATCGGCAGTGATGGGAGGGGAAGTGGCAACCGCGCTGCAGGAGGTGGGGAATCCGCGAGCTGCACGTTTCCCAGCTGCGCCCCAGGATCATCTCCGATTGGCTCCCGTTCTGCCGCGCGCCCCGCAGGTGACCGCGCGCATGGCGGCGGCGGCGGCGCGTGCGGGCCGTGCCGGCCGCCCTCCCCGCCTGGTGGCCGTCAGCAAGACCAAGCCTGCGGAGGCTGTGCGGGAGGCGTATGAGGCAGGTCACCGCGTGTTTGGGGAGAACTATGTTCAGGAGTTGGCGGACAAGGCGCCCTTGCTGCCACAGGACTGCGCCTGGCACTTCATCGGCCACCTCCAGGTGTGGCTGCCGCCACCGCCGCCGCAGTGTGTGGCGTGTGGTGTGCTGGCTTGCAGCCTGGTGCGGCGCATAGTGCGGCATGAGAGGTTGCCGCACCGAGAGTCGCCAACTGCTCATCAGTTGGCTGGTCGATTTGCTGCGCCGTGTTGCCTGCTGTGTCGCCGCTCTGCTCTGGCTGCCTCTCTGGCTGCCCCATGCCGTGGCCGCCGCGGCCCCGCTCCTGCCCTGCTGCCTGCAGTCCAACAAGGTGAAGGCCCTGCTTGAGGCGGTGCCCAACCTGGCCTTGCTGGAGACAGTGGACAGCGCCAAGCTGGCCAGCAAGCTGGACAGCACGGGTATGCAGACACGCGGGTGACGGGATGGGCCAGCAGCACAGCGTTAGGAGCTGCTGTTGATGTGCATCCTCACCCACCGTCTCTTGCCCAACCTCTGGCCCTCCTGCCGGCCTCTGCCTTGCCCCTGCAGTGGCGTCTCTGGGGCGGCCGCCGCTGGCGGTCTTTGTGCAGGTCAACACGAGCGGGGAGGAAAGCAAGTATGGGGTGGAGCCGCAGGACTGCCTGGCGCTGGCCCGCCACATCCACGAGCAGTGCCCGCACCTGCGGCTGGCGGGGCTGATGACGATAGGCATGCCAGGTGTGGGTGCGCTGCTGCTGGTGTGCCTTGCGTGGGTGTGTTAGTGGATTTGTGTGTGTGCGTTTGGGGGGGAGGGTCCATGTGTGTCGCCTGCTTGTGTTGCATCAGCATGCCGTCGCTGCTCGTCCCCATGCCGCCGCCACGCCCCCGCAGACTACACCTCGCGGCCCGAGAACTTCCGGTGCCTGGCAGACTGCCGGCGGGCGGTGTGTGCCGCGCTGGGGCTGCAGGAAGGCGACCTGGAGCTCAGGTGGGGGGCCTTGGGGGCTTTGCATCATACCCCTTGGCTGCAGCAACCAGCGCCAGCCACAGATCACACTTGCATTGGTGCCTACAGCCCTGCTCCGCTTCTTTTCCCAACGCACCCCCATCAACCACCCCCATCCCCACCACCACCAGCACCTGCGTTGCGTTCCTCCCACCCGCCCTGCCTCCCCCCGCGGCTGCGTCGTGCTGCGCAGCATGGGCATGAGCGGCGACTTTGAGGCGGCGATTGAGATGGGCAGCACAAACGTGCGGGTGGGCAGCACCATCTTTGGCGCGCGGCAGTACCCTGCCAAGGCCTGAGCCCAGGCGCCAGCACTGCTCTCTCTTGTCTACTACAGGCATGCGGCTGGTTTGTACTTGTTGACCCGATTTCATTCCCGCTTCAGACCCTTTCATGTACTCGGCGCCACTGCTGGCGTTTTCTCAAAGCAGATGTGGCTCGCAAATCAAATAAAATACGTGTAAGACCAGTCCCAGCTCTTGATCACAAGCAAGCGAATCGTCAGTCAGCCACCACCCGAGGGTCGCTGGGATGCCATCTGGTCAGCGCCGCACGGCCACCTGCTGGCCAGCCCCTGGCTCAGACCCAGGTGAAAGCGAGGTCGGTGCATACACGAGGCGCCGTGCCTGGCTGCTGCCCCGGGCACAGGCCGTCCATCCGCCCATACTTGTCGCGGGCGATGAAGGTGATGTAATACTGCGGGGCAGGGCGGGATGCGGGCGGGCACCCTCACCGCAGCGCACGCCTGATCCGCCAGCGAGGCGAGCCGGTAGCGGCTGTGCACGGCCAGCTGGCTGGCGGAGCGGCTGCACACGGCGGCAGCGGCTGGGTGAGATGCCCCACCTGCGCCTGCGGCTGCATGGCGCCTCCGGGCGCCCAGGGGCAGGCGGCGACGGCGCCGGTGGTGGCGTTGGCCCCCGCATCGAACACAGGCACCCTCCCCGTGGCGATCAGCACTGGCGCCTGCGGGTTGCCGCTGGCGTCGATGGGCATGGGGCGGAAGACTGCAGGGTGCGGGGTGGGCGCCAGGGGAAGGCTGGTGGCGCTGGGTGGCGTGTTGTCAGCAGAGCGAGCTCAGCTGTAGGCTAAAGCTAGCTAGCAGAGCGCCTGGATGAGCATATCTCGATCGGCAAGCCACACATGCTGCCTGGCACAGGTGCCCCCCTCTCACTGCCAAGCACCCCCATCAGCCGCCGACCACGCTGATGCACTGCCCCGTCCCACCGCACCCCACCTGCATAGATGAGCAGCGCCGGCTTGTCCAGGGCAAACTGCATGCCGAAGCTGCCGCCGGTGCGCATGGCGGGAGGGAAGGCGGGGCCCCAGGCAAACGCCGGCGCCGCGCCGCCCTCCAGGCTCAGCTGCGTCTTGGCGGGGCGGCCCACCGCGGCGGCGCCCGCCGGCGGCAGCCACTCCAGCGGGCCGGCGCCGCCGCCGCCGCTGGCGTTGAGGGGCCAGGGCTGGATGGCGCCGGCCTGCAGCACCTGAGAATCCGGACGCAGCTGGGCCTGGGCGCAGGCCAGGCGCGGCGCGGCGGGGCAGCCGGCGCCCGGGTCGGCGCCTGGCTGGGCGGCCGCCGCGGCCGCCGTGGCCGCCGCCTGCGCCAGGTGGCCACACTGCGGGGCCAGGCCCGTGTGGGTGGGCAGCGCGCTGCCGGCCACCAGGTAAATCTGCAGGCGGGAAGTGCGCTTCTGGCATGCACGTGGGTGGCAGGGCCTGCTGCTGGTACTGCACCACAAAGTGCCTGCCCAGCCGGCTGTGTAGCTTCGCACACGCAGCAGCGCAGGGCTTCCCGCCAGCTGGGCTTCAAGCCCAGAAGTGTGTTTCCTGTCCGCCCCCGCTCATAGAAGTAATTCCTGTCTCCCCCCCCGCTTGCAGGAGGCACTCACGTTGTAGGTGTCGGTGGCCTGGCCCAGCCCGCCCTGGAAGCACTTGAGCTGGGCCTCGCTCGCGTTGCGCAGCGACTGGAAGGGCAGCGGCGACAGTTCGCCGCCCACCGAGTGCACCGCGCTCAGCGTCTGCACACGGCGGCGGCGGCAGGCGGGAACACGCGGGAAGGTCACCGCGGCGCAGTGTCAGCGGCACGGCTCAGCCTGAGCTCAGGCGGCAGCGAGGGGCGCATCAGGCGGCAGCACACGCGGCGCTGCTGCATGCCCCTGCCAGGCGGTGCCTAGCTGCGCGGCTCAGGCTCCACCTCCCGCGCGGTACCTGTCCAGGTACCGCGTAGCTTCCCGCGGTGACCAGGGCGCAGTAGGACGCGTCGTCGCACTTGCACACGGAGGGCGGCAGCGGGTTGCCCGCCACGATGTCGGCCACGGTTGGCTCGCCCCGGATGCAGGTGTAGTTGCTGCAGAGTGTGGACAGGAAGAAGGGAGGAAGGAAGAAGGGAGGAGGGAGTGAAGTCGGCGCAGCGCAATAGTGCAGCACACTGCCCCTCCTTCGGCCAGACCCCTTCCAGCACAGCAGCCGGCAGCACCAGCAGGCAGGCATGCTGCGGGACTGGACTGACAGCTGGTGTACCGCCCGGTGGTACTGCTGGCACGTCATCCTCACCGGTATAGCGCATAGTACACCTGTCCCGCCCGGTCCAGGTCGGTAGACAGTTGCACAGAGAAGGTGCCCCGCTGCTCGTCCACGCTGGCGTTCAGGCCCTTGAGGCGGGTGAAGGTGGGGGGCGCGGTGCTGGGTGTGAGGATGCCGCTGCAAGGCAAGCAAGAGAAGTGGGAGGCAGCATGCTGAGAGCTGGCGCCAAGTGGTCCCTGAGAGTAGAGCCAGTCCTCTGCACTGCAAAGAAACAGACTGATGCAAGCTTAAGCTGGCAATGAGGCAGCCCGTTGCCCACCTGAGCGCCGCCACGGCGCCGCCGTGCAGCGGAGCGCCGCCATCTTCCGTCACTGTCAGGTACGCGGTGTAGTTGGCCCCGCTCTGCAGCCCCGTCACAGGAGCCCACAGCTTGCGGGGGTCTGCCGCCACCCCTGGCACCTCCCAGGGCAGCGAGCCCCAGTGCGTCAGGTTGCCGGCGGCGGCCGCGGCGGCGCCGCCGGCGCCCGTGCCGCGCAGCACCTCGTCTGCTGTCGGCGGGGTGGCGGCTGCCGCCGCGGGCAGCACCACAACAAAGACCGAGGCGCCTGGCTTGGTGAGCATGGCAGCTAAGGAGAAGCTGGTGGAGGTGATGTTGGCGGCCACCGGGAAGCCGCAGGCCAGGCGGGGCGCCGACAGGTCCACGGTGTGCACCGCAAACACGGCCGGCGGCTGCAGGCGGTTGGGCTGCGGTACCGCAGTATCCTCTGTGGAAAGCAGCAGGTAGTGCAGCGTGTCGTTCTGCAGGCCGCTGAACGGCGGCAGCGCCACCGCGCGCCCCGCTTCCGGCACCTCTGTGCAGCCCGAGGCCAGCACATCAAAGCTGCCGGCCAGGCCGTCCACCCCTGCAAAGGCTGCGCCCGCCTCTAGCAAGCACGTTCGGTTCATGGGGTAGCAAGTGGGCGCCACCAGCGTACCAGGCGGTACCGGCGAGTCCCCTGCCAGCAGGGCACGCAGCTGCGGAGAAGCCGGCGTAAAAACGCGTGCTGCCCCGCCTGCTGCACCCAGCAGCCGGCGACGGCTGTCGACGCCAGGGAGCAGGCTGCCCATCTGGGCCCAGCTGCCTGCGGCGATGCCGTCTGCCTCCGCTGCCACAGTGACCCCTGGCTTGGCTGCAAGGAGCGAGAAGTACACGCCGCCCGCAGCATCCATGCTGACTGCCATGCCAAAGCCGCTGTCAGAGATGTTGGAGGGGGCGGTGGGCGGCAGCAGGGCGGGCGCTGACGTGGCGGCGGCGGTGGTGACGGCGGCGACTGCTGGCGCGGGATCCACCGCGCCATAGTTGTTCACGGCCACCAGGAACACCAGGTACTCGGTGCCGCCCTGCAGCCCATGCAGAGTCTCCCTGCACAGCGCCGCCACGCACGGCGGATCCACCCGCAGGCTGGTCCACTGACCGGCGGCCGCTACCGCGGTGCTGCCATTTGCTACCAGGCCGCCCAGGAAGGAGGCAGGGTTGGCGGCTACGACGGCGGCGCTGGGGGGCGTGAGGGCGCCATACGCCAGCTGGCGCGCGCCGTACGGCGCAAAGAGCCGGGCGTGGGCGACGGCATAGTAGAGCGTGCCTGCAGGAGACGGGCGGGCACCCCCCAAAAGCATGAAACACATAGGGGCGGCAACACGGATTTCCTGGTGCAAAAGCATGCTGAGTCAAGCAGGAAGCCATGTGCGCTCCACGCCAGCACCAGGCACCTGGCGCATTGAGCTTGAAATGGAGGTCAAAGGAGGTGGCGGTGGCGTTGTCGGCATATGGTGGCTCCAGCCCATTCACGTTCACAGCCGCCTCCCCAGTCACCGCATTCACCACCTGCACGGCGCTCAAGCCCCTGCCGCTGGCGCCGACCGCCGTCAGCAGCAGCGTGTAGCCTGTGCCGTCATGCAGCTGAGGGCAGCGTGCGCAGCGGGCCGATGCCCCGCCGCCGCCCGTGCAGGCGGCGTCGGCGGCTGGCGCAGCCGACAGCACAGATACGGTGCTGCTGCCCCCGCTGCCAGTGGCGGCGTCTGCGCTGGACCAGCTGCAGGCCACCGCTAGCTGCTGCAGGCCGCTGAGCTGCGCGCTGCTGCTGCTGCTGCTGCTGCTGCTGCTGCTGCTGCTGCTGCTGCCAAAGCCAGCGCCTGCCGCGCCGGCAGACGGAGCAGAGGCGGCCACCACAGCCGCCGCCTGCACCTCCTCGCCCTGAATCAGCTCCAACAGGGTGCGCCCCAGCCCCGGCACCTGCGTGTTCAGGTCTGCCTGCCTGAACGCCATATAGCTGACCACCGCCGGCCTGTCCACCTGTACAGACACGTCGATCCACGTGGCGCCAGTGGCCGCCAGAGAGGGCGCTGCCAGGAAGCGCGGCGCGGCACGGCGGCGCTGCGCCGCGGGGATCAGCGTCGCGCACAGCACGATGAGCAGGAAGAGGAGCAGGGCGGCTGCGGCGAGCCCCACCCGCCGCGGGCGGCGCTGCGCCGCCTCCGCCACCGACTGCCAGAAGCCGCAGCCGCTGTACGCCGCGTACGACTGCGCGGGCAGCTGCACAAAGTAGGCGTCGCTTGCGGTGGCGGCAGGCTGGTAGGCTGCCGCCAGCTGGCGCTTGTTGTGCAGCACCTGGCCGTACTCGTCCCGCTGCATTCCTGCCGGCTCCCCTTCGCTGGTGTAGGTGGGGAAGCTGGCCAGCGGGGCGGTACCGCCGCTCTCCTCCAGCGCCGCCACCCGCCGCGCCTGCCGCGCCAGCTCCGCCCCCTGCTCCTCCAGCCGCGCCTGCCGGGCCTCCAGCAGCCCCTGAAGCTCCGCCACCTCGCCGTCCCGCTCCCGCAGCAGCTGGCGCAGCGCCGACAGGCGGCGGGCCCACTCCTCGCTGCAGGCCAGGGGAGCGGGGAGTCCAGGCATGATGTTTCATGGTGGTCACCGGCTCGTTGCGACTGTCAGGTTGGCGGCTGGCAGCCGAAGAGCAACACCCCCCTGGCAGGCGTGGAAAAGCTCAGAAAGAGGCACCTGTCTTGTCCCTGCCCAAGGTGCGCCTCCCGGCTGGTACCAGCCTGATCTCCCTGTTGGCACAGGCCCCTCAGGTAGTCGAATAGGTTGTTGGTCTCCCAATTGATCATGCCCTGCAGCTCCTGCTGCCCGACTGCCAGGCTGGCAGGGCCGCCGCCGCCCTCGCTGTCGCCACCTGGCGCGCAGCCGCCAGAGCCCCGGCTTTCCGGGCCTTCTTCCTCTTCCCTGTCCTGGCTGCCGCCGGCGTGGTCGTGCAGCACCACGGTGACTGAGCTGCGCAGCGGCGCTGCACCCTCGCTGCCGCTGTCTCGAGAGGATGCGCTGGTGCTCCGGCGCGGGGAGCGCCGCTGGCGAGCCGGTTGATGCCGCGGCGAGGAGGATGCTGCTGCCTCGGAAGTGGGGGCGGACCCCCGCTGGTACCAGGCGCTGATGCTGCCCTGCCGCCGCTCCACGTGCAGCTCCCCATCGCTCAGCGAGTCGTCAGAGCTGTAGACGACGCGGTAGTTGGTGGCGCCGCCGCCTGGCGAGTGGTGCGGCGCTCTGCTTGTCCCCGGTTGCTGCGCTTCGCTGCCTGCGCCTCTGGCCCGCTGTCCCTGCTGCCCTGAGCGGGTGCTGCCGAGCATGGCGTCAATTGCACGCTCGTCGAAACCGCCCGGCACAAAGTCAACGCTGGCAACCCAAGGCTGCCGCGGAACTGCAGCGAGCTGCCAATTGGTTGCTGGTGGTCTAAAGGGCCGTCCAAGAGCCTGCAGGTGCAGTGCCAAAGGTGCCCTCGTCAGGCCAGCTCAGCGCCGGCCCTTCCCCAAAGCGAAACGCCGCCCCAGACTGCCGATCTCCTCCGTGCGGCGTTGCAATTTATAATCAGCATTGGCAGGAGTGCTGCGGCTAGCCTGCACTTCCAAGCGCTGCCTTCCTCGCGCTTCCCGCGAGTTGCAGCGTGCTTCCGCATCCCCCGCTTCACCCCAAGTCGGTCCATATCTAGGTGGGTGCCTGGTGCCGCCTAAGACTCGCGACAGCGTGATTTGGCTCCTCGCCAGTGCTGCACAAACCCCTGCTGCTGCTGGTTCCGCTTTGGTTGCTGCCAGAGTTGAAGAGCTGCATGCGCCACGACACGCACTCCCGCTCACGCCGCCCCAGGCGTGCAGCCTGCGCGACCGCTTGCACCGCCTCCACCACCGGCACCCTGCCGCCGCAGGCTCAGGACTCCTGCGCACCCTCGTCCAGGTCATGGGCCGGTCCCCCGTGGAGCTGCGTATGGGAAGCACCGGGGCAGGCCTCTTTGTGGGCTGCGGCGTGGGCGTGGGCATCGTAACACCCGTCGCCCTGCACTCAATCCCGGTTCTCGGCCAGCTGTCAGCCAGCCTGTCAGCCAGCCTGGGCAGCCTGAACGCCGCGACCGGCGGCTTTGCCGGCGCAGCCAGGGGCCGGCTGCGAGGCCTGGGGGTGCGGCACCTGGATGCCGGCTTTGGCTGCGGCATGATGCTGGGGTATGGCTGGGGCGCGGGCATCATGCTGAGCCCCACAGCACAGCAGAGCATCGGGCAGGGGCTGCAGGCAGCGGGGCGCGCGCTGCTGGCCAAGCTGCCGCAGCCGCTGCAGGCGGCGCTACAGCAGCGGCAGCACGGGCTAGCAGCGCCAGCGGTAGCTGGGCTGGGCGCGGCTGGTGGCCTCGGCAGCTGGCAGGACCCCATGCTTGCCCAGCACCAGCTTGGCATCCAGTATGCAGGCGAGTGCCCGGCTTAGCTGCACCAGGGTGGCCTGCAGAAAATATGTTGCCACTGGCTGCTGCTATTGCAGGTGTGTGCTGCAAAGCACCCTTGGCCGGCACTTTCTGACGCGCTTGACGTGCCGACCCCCCCACTCCAGGTGGCCTGGGCAGCGGTAGCTGCAGCGGTGACGGCGGCGGTGGCAGCAGCGCGCTTGGCAGCCCTGCAGCGGAGCAGGGGCCTGGCGCCCGCGCCAGGCAGGAAGATGAGCGGCCTGCGGCATACGCGGAGCAGCTGGCGGAGCTGACCAAGCTCGTGCTGAGGCAGCAGAATCAGCTGGGGGACCTGGGGCTTCAGGTGCAGGCGCTGCAGGCGTCGGTGTGCAGGGTTGACCCCTCTGCGCCCGGGTGTAAGAGCTGACACCTGGCACCGTAATTTGAGGGAGGGGGCACACGCCGGTGGCTGGCGCCGGGCTTGCCGTGGCAGGGTCCCAGGCTGGTGAGCAGCTGCTGGCCTGCCTTGTAGCAGCCCCTCCGCCTGCGGCGCTCGTCCCTCGTGCTGCCGCCGTAGTGCACCCGCGCGCCCCACCCCGCCCAGAGTGCTCCAGCCTCATGATCGGGCAGGGCATCCTGGCCCTTTCTTTCTGCAGACACCCCCTGAATGCGAGAACCTTCCACCTGGCACCCCCATGGAACTGGTGCTCAAGGTGGCGGAGCACCTCCTGCACCCTTGCAGCACGGCGTGGATGCTGTTGGATCCTAAGACCTCGTCGTTTTGCAAGGCCCTGAGTTTCACCACTATCACATCGTCATTGGTTGCAGGCCTTAGCATGTTCCAATTCCTTGGCTTCTCGGCAATGGGGCCTGCAGCCGCAGCGGGGGTGGTAGCTCACCTCCTGTCGCGCCCGCTTTCATTGCATCCAACATTGCCTCTGGCGAGCCTCTCCTCTGTAGATCACGCCCTAGCCTTTCTCCAGCGGCAGTGAAGCAGCGCTGAGCTGTGAAGGTATGGCTTGTGATATGGCCATGGTTGGGCCCCGGCGCCCCATCCACCTGGGAGCGCAGGGTTCCCTCCCAGCGCTGGGTTGTGTGACCCTGAACTCATTCGACAGCGTGCCGAAACTGCGTGTGGCAGGGGTTGGAGCCCCGGTCGGCGGGGCGCGTGCCCAGCGCCACCGAATTCGGCCGTGCAAGGCGCCGCTGTGGCTCCTAGTGGACCCCTGCCCACTCCTCGCTGCGGGCCAGGATGCATCCGGCGGGCGGGCTGCCGCTGGCGGCCCGCTAGCACTTCTCGCCCACTCCCTCCACACGGGTGTCCTTCTCGTCCTCCCTGTGTGTGGATCCCCCCTGACCCATGGCAGCACCATCCATGCGCCCCCACCGCTGCAGGACCTCTCCATGGCCCTGCTGTCCAGTCGCTCGGCGGGGCGGATGCCCCTGCCGCTGGCGGCGCTGGTGCTGGCGGCGCTCTTCCCGCGGGCTCAAGCCATCACCGCAGCGGACGTGCTCGCGTTCCGTGCCACCGACGGCTGCATTTCTGTGGAGCACACAATCAGTTTCAAAGTACCTGACTTTGTCTTCCCCAACATCCCGGAAATCGTGAGAATGGCAGATGTGCATCTTCCGGCAGTGGTAGCATCAGCAGGGGCCCCCGCCCCCGGCGCTGGCACCTGCCCGATGCGCAGCGCCCTGCCGCTGCCTCCTGCCAACTTGCTCGGTTCCGCCGTGTGTGCGCCCATACCCTCCCTTCAGAAGGACGCCGCCGTGGCGGCATGCCGAAGTTACGGCGAATTCTGGCAGCTTGCTGGCTTCAACAACAAGCCTTACAACTTGGACGTCAGAAACACACGTGTTGACTACCAGGTCACGTGCTACCGCTGCGGCCTGGAAGACTGCGCGATGCTGTGGTTCGACAACGAAGCGCAGTGCGCAGGCACCTGCCCTTCCGGCTGGACGCCAGTCACTGTGCCCATGCGCTCGGGCCCCATGATTCCCCAAGGTCAGGGCAACCCAGTGTTGAACGACCCACACTTTGGCAGCCCCTGCTCCGGCGGCCCCGGCAAAGTGCTGTGCTCGCTGTGCGGGCGCATCGAGTGTGCCGACTGCCGCTACGCCTGGTGAGCAAGCATGCAACACAGTGCAGCAGCTGCGCCGGCGAGCAGGCGGCGGCAGCACCTGCTTCCGGCTGCACAGGCCCCATTTGTTTGCCTACACAGCGGCAGCCAATGCCTGTGCGTCATCCACCGCGCTTTGTGGCTGTGGCGCTCGCAGGCGTGGTGCGCCCGGGCCCAGCGGGGTCTGTGCGGACTCCGAGTGCCGCCCAGAAGAGAGGCTGGTGGGCACTGATCTGTACGCAGGAGGCGAGCCGTGCCTCACTGGAAAAAAATCCCTGTGCGAGAAGTGCGCCCTGCCCATCGCGTCCTCGCAAGGAGCCAGCGCAACCGCTGGTGAGGGGTCGCCGCCACCTGGCTTGCTTGCTTGCATGCCTGTACATCACATGTGTGCCTGCTCGCCGGCAGGTGGGGCAGCAACCGACCACCTGCTTAAGACTCACTGCAGCCTCTGCTGCCTTCACACTCCCCGTGCCTCACACCCTCCCTGCAGCGCGCCGCCCCACCTGCTTCAAGCGCAAGTGCACCAAGCCCAAGCGCAAAGCACGCTTCACCGACAGGCCGGCCTACAGGGTGGCAGGCGTCACCACCTATGCCGGCTGCTGCAAGCGGTGCCGCATCGCCACCGGCTGCGTGCGGTTCCAAATCAGCGCCAAGGGCTGCGCCATCTACCGCACCGAGCCTCGGCGCAAGGCGGTCAGGGCCGCCGGCTACGTGGTCGGCTACAGTGAGTGATGTCGGGCGAATGTGCCCCGCGGTCAGGGTGCCGGTCACCCAGTGTTGATGATGAGGGGGGCAGCAGTCGGCATGACTGCGTTGGGTGAGCATGCGCCTGGCGGGGTGCTCATAGGGCTACCCAAGTCACTGTGCCCCTGTCCTGTCCTCTCTCCCCGCCCGCTTGCGCCCTCCAGATCGCAAGGCCTAGGCCTGAAGTGGTTGTTGTGGAAGGGCACTGTGATTAGTGCGCAGACTGCCACCAAGACATGCGCTAAATGCGAGGTTTCATTTTGGTTGCATGCTGTTTTGTTACAGAATCCCTGACTACCGCCCTCCTGTCGTCACCAATCGCAACAAAGAACTATTCAAAGGAAGCTGGCAGAGTCGATGAGGAGGCAGTGACACATAAATGTGATCTGTCACCATTATGGCATGACGTTGTTGTACTTAAATCATTATTGAAAGAATTGAACGGGTCTGTCTAGTAGTAGAACACTGCAGCTAGCGTTGTGGCTGCGGCTGCCGCCACTCCTTCTGCTCTTGCTAGGCAGGCTGCACTGGGCCCCAATGGGCGGGGCTGGCTGCCCTGCTGCCAAAGTGTTCTCTGACGCGAGCCACGGCCTCGGCCGCCGCTGCCAGCTTGGCTGCCGCCGCCGCTGCCAGGTGGCCAGCCGCGGCGTCAGCAGCAGGCACTCCACCCCGCAGCGCAGCCGGTGCGCCCGGCCGGTGCACCCCAGCACTGCGCCTACTGGCTCTGACGCCTGCTGCAGCCGAGCTCACGGCAGTGATGCTGCTGCCTGGTGACAGGCGCCCCTGATGCAGCTGCTGCCGCTCCTCCTCCTCCTCCTCCTCCTCGCTGGAGACCAAGTCAATGACGCTGTCGGATGAGGAGACCCGCTGCTGCGGCGCCTGCTCCACAGGCTCAGCTTTCACATGGGCCGCGGCGAGCGGAACCAGCGGCTGCGGCTCCTCCCGCTCCGCCTGCTGCTGCCGGCCCTGGCATGGGGCGGGCTGGCGCCGCTGCTCCGCGTGCAGCGGCTGTGGCTCTGGCTGCTGCTTTGGCTGCTGCTGCTCTCCCCCCTTTTCCTCCCTTTCCTTCCCATCTGCCTCCTGCTGCTGCTCCGGTGGCTGCTGCTCCTGAGGAAGCAGGGTGGGAGTGCCGCCCTCCTCGCTGCCCTGCTGGCTATCTCCCTCCTCCTCGCTGTCCGCGCGCTCCTCTTGCCGCTCCTCGCTGCTTCCCACCTCCAGCAGCTGCCCCTTGCTGCCCTGCTCCTCCTCCTCGCTGTCGGAGAGCAGGTCAATAACCACTTGGACAGATTGCTGCTGCTGCCCCTGCTGCTGGCCGCCACCTGGCAGCCCCTGCCGCCGCCGCAGGTGACGCAGCTCGCGCTCCTGCCGTTGCGTCTTTGCGGCAGCCTCTTCTGCCCTCTCCTTGCGCTCTACCGCAGCGACAGCAGCAGCATTGGCGGGCTGGTGCCGCTTGCGTCGCTTTCCAGCTGTCCCCTGCTCAATGGTGCGGTTGCGCCCTGCTGCCGCAGCCAGGCGGGCACCTGCCGCCTGCTGCTGCGCATCCTGCCTCGATCCCGGGCCTGGACTTGCCCCTGCTGCCGCATCGGCCTCGTCCTCCTGCTGCTGCGCCTGCTGCGCCTGCTGAGCCTGCTGCACCCGCTGCGGCGCAGCGCGCTCCGGGTTCGGCACCCCGCCTACAAATCCCTTGAGCAGGGGCAGCTGGTAGGGTGGATCCTGCCCCGTTAGCGCCTTGAAGCATACAGACGCAATCTCGACAGCCATTGGCACAGGCACCGCATTGCCTGCACCAAGGGGGGAGGCAGTGGCAGTGACGTGCTTTGGTGCTTGCGTGCTGTCCGTCTAGCTTCCTTGCAGGCATGCATACTTAGCCTGGCTGCATAACAGGCGGGCTACCCATGGTGCACTTGCTGTCTGGTCAGGCGGGGCCGAGATACAGCAGTGGTGCAGTACATGAGCTCCAACTCACCGACTTGGAGGTACTGCTTGCTGAGGTAGCTTGCCAGGTGGAAGCTATCGGGGATGCCCTGCAACCGCATTTTTTCTGCAGGGCACGTGGGCACTGCCTAGAATTGCATGGTATGGCCAGCCAGGTTCCACCTCAGCGGCACTGCTTGCTTGCTTGATTGATAGCTAGGACTGGGCGCCGGCGCAAGCAGGAGGCAGGCAAGCAGGCAGGCTCGCACCTTGTACTGACAGCACGCGTTGCTCTTTGGGGTGAATGCAGGGGCAGAGCGCGGCATTGTCCTTGCTGCACACAGTGGGTGCCGCATCCTTCCAAGGGTACGGCTTGCCGGCTGCAAACAGCACAAGCGCACACGGCATCAAGGGGGTCCAGCAGCGATGCTGGCTGGCTGGCGGCGGGCATGGCGGCGGGGGTGATGGCAGCAGCAGCCAGCAGAGCTGGCTGAAGACACTGCCAGTCGGCTGCCCAGCATCCAGCATGCTCACTGGTGCCGGCTCTGCACTCGTGATACGAGAGCTTCGTGCAGCCATCCCGAGCCCAAGCGGCAAAGCAGGACAGTGGCTGGTCGGCTGCATGGGAGCAGATGCGGGGCGCACGCAGCCGGATAAGGGCCGACCCAGGCCGCCCGCAGCAGATGCAGCAACAACGGTGCAGCTGTGGGACGGGCAAGGCAGCGCAGCTGTGAACAGAGCAGGTGAGCCGGCGGCAAACGTCGGCGCGGCACGGCTGCGGAACTGACAGGGGTCGGGATACCGCATGTCGCCCCAGCCCCGCCCGCCGCCCAGGCCGACCAGCGCTGGCAGGTCGCCAATCGCCTCCTCCACCGTCACCGCCGCCGGCAGCGACTCCTGCTTGCACAGGCAAGCATTGTAGAGGAACCCAACTTAGAGTCAACAACCGAGGAGCACGAGGCCAGCATGCGCCGCGCCAGCTGCCAAGACAAGCGGCCTGCTGGCAAGGCGGGGCAAGGCAAAGCACACAGGCTGGATGGACTGCATGCGGCAGCGTCGTGCCTGCGCAATGACGAGCAGGGACTTCCAGCCGCCCTCGTCCTTGTCCCCCAGCGAGTCCAACATGCGGTCGTCGTATCCAGGCAAGCGGGCGTAGCACACTGCAGTGACACAGGGAGCAGCGCAGGGCTAGGCTCGTGGCAGTGACAACGCACCACCTCAAACAGCAGCCAAGTGGCACAGTAGGTGGTACAGTCACAATGAGCCGAGTCAGCTGAGCGCAGAGCACATACGCACGCACAAACACACACACAACAGGTGGCACCTTTGTCGGCATGTGTGAAGTAGCGGGGCACTGGCGGCTGCGGCAGCTCGTAGCCCGACTGTGCAGCCAGCATCCAGCAGCGCTGCAGGCGGGCAGGGAGGCAACGAGGCCACGCCTTCAGCACAAGGTAGCAGACAGAAGCAACAGAGTGCTGCGCGAACATGCAGCAAGGAGATTGCGTGCACAGTGCAAGTCGCAACACATCCAGGCGCCCTGGCTGGGCTGCAGCCAGCCGCCACGCACCAGGCGGTGGTTGGCTGCTCCAAAGTTGGTTGCCAGCAGCAAGCGCCAGTCCACCTGCGAAGCAGCAGCAGCAGCCACAACGGCAGCTGTCACACACGCGGCCACCAGAGCTCACACACCAATGTGCCAGCAGCTGCAGCCCCGATGCACACACGTCCAGCACCTCGCACCCAGCAGGCATCTGGCATGCGGTTGATCAAACGCACAGATCCAGAGTGGTTTCGCACCCAACTTGCATCTCCTGCATTCCTGTCGAACCCACCTGGTAGCCCATCCGAAGGAGGCCTGCACAAACCCGCAGCCACGGCCTGACCGTCACCTTGTCGGTGCCTGGGCCCGCCACGCGGAAAACGGCTCGGAAGTACTGCAGCGGAATCCAGCGGGCGGGCAGGCAGAAGAAGCCAGGCAGTCACGCAGACGGTTGGCACTATGGTGTGGGCAGCAGGCACGCGGCTTGCCAAGCTTGAGGCTGCCCCCCCCCACCCCCCCCCACCCCCCCAAAGCTCCCAGCCAGGGCCTCAGCGCTGCGCAAGGCGCCATGGCCATGAGTTGCGGGTGAGGTCTCCCCGCAGGCGCCCAGCTGCAACCTCCTGCTGGCTTCCAGCGACTCGCCTGGGGAACCTCTTCCATTGAGAGGGTCTTGGGCCCCAAGAAGCGTATCAGCTCCAGCACCTGCGGTTGCGGAGAATGCATCAGCCTTCGGTCAATGAGCAAGAAGCCGGCAGTCCTGGGGCGCGCCCACGGCACAGCAACCAGGCCTCCCTAGCTGTTGGGAATGCACCAGCCTAGACCAATTGAGAGCTCTTGCCATGGCCCAAGCCATGCTCCGAAGCGCGGGCCCCGCCAGCTGCAAGCCTGGCCTGGCCTGGGGCCGCATGTCCTGTTGCCTGCCTTACCTGGTCAGCAATGGCCAGGACCTTCAATTTCACGTCCTCCAGGGTGGGTTTCTTGTTGATCGAGCTAAGATCCTGGCAGGGCGGCGAGAAGTGGAGGTGCGCCACTTGGCCGGGCCCTGCAGCATACCAGCCATGCGCCAGGGAAGTGCATGAGGAAGGGGAGTTTCCCGCATGACCCATGCGCAAGACCACACCGCTACTACAGCAAACCCAACACTGCACAGCATCCTGGCAGCAAACAAGCTCTGCTGTGCATGCCTACTTGGGTAGCCCGGCTTGCCCGCCTTGGTGTCTGCCAGCGCCTGCAAGGACAGCTCCGCGGCAGGGCGCACGGTGGTCAGCGCCTGGTGGTGCACCCGTCGCTGGCAGCGACGCGCAGCGCACACGTCATGCTCAATGCCAGCAAGGGCATGCCAAACTGCACATGCGGCCGGCGCACCTCTGCCAGTGGCTGCGGCCTGAAGGCCACCGAGCCAGGCTGCTCCCTATAGCAGTCTTCATACAAGTTGCGGGAGTAGGCTGTGAATGCATCCTTGTCTTGCTCAACGCCAAACACCCACTGCAACCCACAGGCGCGCACGGCTTGTGGGTGCGAATCAGCGGCATGCCGCCTTCCAGGGCGGGCGGTGCGGCATGCCAAGTGCAGCGCGAGGCCCAGCATGCTCAGGCAGCCACACCCCAGCTCAGCCTGGGCTAGCGCTGCGCGTGGCATGCTGCAGCAGCTTGCGGCATGCAGCAGCAGTAAACCTGGAACCCGGCCTTCTTGAAGCCCAGGGACACGCAGCCCGCGCCGCCAAACACGTCCACCATCCCCAACTCATCGGCTTCAGAGGTAGATGAATGCAGGGCAGCTATTTCAATAGCGTGCTGGCCCAGGCTGCCTGCTAGCGGCACCCACACATCTGCACCACACACATCCACAAAGCTGTGACAGGCTCACGCTGGAGGCGCTTGAACTGGAGTGTGTGCCCTGGCCGTGGCGCAGCCTCAAATCTCAGCGTGCGCAGCGGGCGCTGCTGGTCATACCAAAACGCGTACGGGCCTGGAGAAAGCATTGATCAGGCAGGTTTTGAGCAGTCCAACGAGGGCCGGCCGCAGGCACAGGCCCTGACACAGCCACAGGCGCCACCAGCACCAACACCAGCAGGTGGCAAGCCGCTGCAAACACCACTGTGGCGAGGCAGTCCCCGGGCTCACCCTCCTGCTTTTCATACTCCTCAACGCTGCCATACGCCTCTTCCACATCAGCCCTGTGCATCATCCTGCACAACACGGTGCAATAGTGCGGCAGGCGCCAGGCTGTGCGGCGGGCGGCCTCACAAGCTGTTTAGCAGCGCAGCCCATGCGCCGGCAGCGTGGCGAGGGGCGCACGGTGCAGGGCGCGGCCGCGGCGGCACCGACTGCCACCACCAGCGCAGTGCTCACTTGCAGTGGCCTTGGATGATGTACGCAGGCGTGCCTTCATTGTACATGAAGCGCAGATGGTCCGCTGCATGTGGCAGGCAAGAAGGGCTGCGTCAGCAGAATGCTGTTGCTGTCAGCCCGGTGGCAGCGATGAGCAACGTGGGAACGTGCTGCTGATGCAGCGCCATATGCGCAAAGCCAGCCAGCCAGCCAGCCAGCCATAGCCAGCATAGCCAGCATCTGGGTGCTGCGCCCAGGACGCTGCATGCTGTGCCACATGCCATGCTCCAGGCAGCCGGGGAGGGCGCCGCCTCGGGCACAGAGTGCGGCGCTGCGCGGCTGCACTCACGGTTTGCAAGGTCCACCTTGTGGATGAAGATGCGGTTCTGGCCGCGCAGCGCCTCGTCTGCAAGCAAGGGAGGCGCCGAACCAGCATGGGCAGGGTGGAGGTGCGCGCCAGGAGCCCAGCGACCTGTGCGGGTTTTGCCTCGTTTCTTGTGCCGAAATGGTGCGTCAAGGTATCCCAGCGGGCGCACGTGTGCATGGACCCAGCAGCCGTCCACGGCCAGGCCAGCCACCCACCGTCTGGGATGGGCACCGGATCATCCGGCTTGCCCACAATATCTTCCCAGAAGTCGGCCCAGCGCAGCGCCGTCACCACCAACCCATCCGCCCGCTGCGGCAGCCAGAAGAGGGGGGTGGGGAGAGCAGCGGACTGATGACGGTGCTGGGTGGGGGGCAGACACGCAAGGTGGGGACGGCAAGGTGTGTGTGGGGGCCAGCATGTGGCAGCGACAGGGCCAGCGCGATTGAGGGGGGCCTACTGGCGGCGGCGCGCTCCCCAGGCAGCCCAGCGGCCCACCCACCTGCACAAAGGCCAGGATGACAGCAGGGGCCACTGGCTCGCGCCGATCGTGCTCCCGCTCCCAGGGCAGCACCACACTGTCCCCCACGCTGCACAGCAGGCCGGCGGCGGGTGTATACGAAGGCCGTGGTGGGTGTGGGGTGGCGGGGAACCAGGCGGGAGTGCCGTCATAGGCTGTGGGCAAGTGGCAGGAGAGGGGAGGCGGGGTGGCATGCCCGAGGCACGCTGCTGAACGCCCGGCGGACACGTCGCGGCGGTGCATTGCAGCAGTACATTCCGTCGGTACATCTGGGCAGTACCTGTAGGTGACAAAGCGTGTGGAGTCGTCTGGGCTCTCCAAAAACTTCACAGACCGCCACATGAGCATGCCCCTGTGGCCCACTCGCCGCAGCTGCTCCCGGATGATGCGCCCCTGGCTGCAGCACAGCCCAGGAGCGGAGGCGGGGGCGGGCGGGGCGGCAGACGCGGGCAGGGCATGGGTGGCCGGCAGCAGGGATACCTGCATGCACCCAGCGCCCTCCCCAGCCGGCGCTGCTGCCAGCCCGCTGTGGAAGTGGGCAGCCACGTGGGGGCCTGCAGCAGCAGCTGCTGCCGCACCCGCCCACCTGCTGGTGTCCTCCCCAAACGCTTCCAGCTTCCAGTCCCGTTGATTGACCAGCGGATCAGAGTCGTCACCCTCCTCCTCCTCATCCTCAGCAGAGGCCCCCGCCTGCCCAGCCGCAGCTTGTGACGCGGCGCCGAGGCCGCGCCGCTGGCCGCTGCGCCGCACCGCCGCACGCCGTCCCCTGGACCTTGCTGGTCCCGAGCCGCAGCTGCCGCTGGTGGCGCCGCTCCCGCCGCTGCGTGCGCTGGTTTCCTCACCGGCAGGCCCGTCCCCGCCCTCCACGCATCCAGATGAATGGCCGCTGGCGGCAGCCAGCTGGGCGCCGCCGCTGCCCAGGGACGGCTCATTCGCGTCCCATGGGGGAAGGAACGAGTCATCCTGAAGACCCTCATCTGCGCCGTGCTCCGGGCCGGGCCGCAGCGCCTGCTCCAGGCGCTGCGCTGGCTGCTCCGCCAGTCCCTGCCCCACGCCTGCTGCTGCCGGCTCGCTGGCTGAGAGGGGCGTCGGGACCAGGGCAGGCGCAGGCTCGGATTCGGTGCCCGTGCTGCCCCTGCTGGGGCTGCTGGTTGCGCCACTGCTGAAGCTGGATGCGGTCTCAACGCTGATGGTATCGCTGCTGTGGGTCGCCGCTGCAGCAGGGCCGCCGCGAACACGGCCGTTGGGTGGTGCTGCCGCCGCGGTACCAGCCACCGCTGTGCGCCGGCCAGCGCCGTTGCCGCCTGTCAGGCGGGGCTGCTTGGCGGGTCTGGGCGGCAGCGACACAGTAGCGCTGTCGCTGTGCGGCTGCTCTGCAACGGGCGCCGCTGCTGCCTGGTACGGCCACCTGGGAGCGCTGCCTGCTGACTGGCCTGGAGCCAAGTTGCTGTCGTGCGGCGCTGCTGCCGAGGTAAGGCCGCTTCCTGCTGCCGCCGCTGGGCGCTAGGGCGCTGGTGCCGCTCCTCAGTAACTCTCTATCGCTGACCGGCTGACCCCTGACGTCAGTCACGTTGTATCGGATCAGCTGGCTGGTATAGATAGAGGGCCCTCCTGCCCCACGATGGATCGACCGCTGCGAGCGCCTGCTGGGCCCTGCCGATCCCCCGGGAGTCGACATCCTGCTGTGATGATGTTCAAGGGATGGCAGGAGATGCTTACGGCAAGGGAGATGGCAGGCAGGCGGGGTTAACGCCAGCGCCCTGCAGGCGGCATGGCACCAAGCCCCAACATGCTCCGGTACATATACAAGAGATGTAAAGTGGAGGGGGATCAGTCAGACGCAGCGGGAAGGCCCCGCCAGAGAGAAATGTTTGGTCTATGCTGTCCATGCTGCGCCTGCCCCTTGGCCTAGCGATGTTGCATTGCGCCTTTGGGCCGTTCTATTTACATTGCACGACCCCACATCGCTCCCACGGCACCCAGGCACCATGCAGGCCAGCCTAGCTTCGGTGGCCCAGCTTTTGGAGCAGCGGCGCTTTGGCGAGGTGGCCACAGCATTAGACAACGCAGAGTTGGAGGTGAGGAGGGAGGTTACAAGCGGTGATCGCGGCGCATGGGCCCGATCAGTCGCGCCGCAGGCCCCCCTGTCTCCTGGCGCACAGCCCCGCCCACTGTGCCGCTGCAGGTTCCATCGGCGCTATCCTCGGAGCAATGGCCCCACGCGCTGCACCTGCTGGCGCACATCTATGCCGCCAACCTGTAAGCGCCGCCCACCGCCACTGCCGCCCCGCCGCCGTCGCCGCCTGTTTGCTTCACACCAGCATCGGAACGTGTCACCGGAGCATGTCATGGGGCTTGCTGGGGTGTA
This sequence comes from Chlorella variabilis, assembly GCF_000147415.1. Lineage (NCBI taxonomy): Eukaryota > Viridiplantae > Chlorophyta > Trebouxiophyceae > Chlorellales > Chlorellaceae > Chlorella > Chlorella variabilis. The sequence continues at coordinate 2,164,124 of NW_005435085.1, read as the reverse complement.
AGGGCATGCTTGTGAGCTCGCTGCAGGCTGCACCAGCAGACACCTCTCCTGCCAGCCCCAGTCCCGTGCTGCTTTTCGACCCTCGCTCTCGCTTCCGACGCGTGTCCCGTCGCTCCTGCCCTGCCCTGGCCGCCCGCAGAGAGGATGCCCGGTTCCTGTACAAGCGCACGCCGGACAACATCAAGCAGGGCAGCCCGGAGCTGCAGGCGGCGTTTGGGCTGCTGCAGCGGATGTGGGTCAAAGACTATCAGCATGTGTGGACCGCGCTGCAGGTGGGGCTCGCTGCTGCCCAGCTGCGGCTGGTTCCCCAGGGTAGCCTGCAGCGGGGAGCAGCCAGGTGTCATTTACATGGCGTTTTCATACCCCCAGGCATCCTCTCACACCCTGCCCCGCCATTCGCCCCGCCATTGCCCCGCTCGCTGACCGCCCCTGCCGCGTCTCCCCACGCCCGCAGTTTGGCTGGAGCCCGCAGGCGCAGCCGCTGGTGGCGGCGATAGCGGAGAAGAGGCGGGGGCAGATGGTGGAGCTGGTGGGGCGAGCCTACGCCAACATCAGCCTGGGCAAGCTGGCGGCGCTGCTGGGGTGCGGCGAGGCCGAGGCGGCGCAGGGTGAGCGCGCCGGCGCTGGAGCCAGCGCTGCCGCTGCTGCCGCTGTGTCCTCCTGCCGTGGACGCGTGCTGCAAGTGCTCGCCGTTTCCTGTTTAAATTTGTGAAGGCAACCTGCCGCTCACTCCTTATTCGCGTTCCAACGTTGTCGCTACCTGTCCCCCCATGCCCGTCTTGCAGCGGCGGCGAGCAAGGGCTGGGAGGTTGCGGACGGGGTGGTGGAGGTGAAGCAGGCGGCGCCGACGGTGCGGGCGGGGGAGGCCGTCGCACAGCGCAGCCTGCAGCGACTGACCGAGTATGTGGTTCATCTAGAGACGTAGCTGGAGTAAATAGACCTTGCATGGGCACCAGCATCCTGTGCGGCAGGAGCGGCTCGAGGGGCCTGGCCTATCACCTTGACATTGACCCCTGCACATTCCCAGTGTTTTTGGGAAAAACAGCCCCATCTGTAAACTTGGGCATCGAAGGCATTGAAGGGCAGGTCATCTTTGAGGAGCCGCAGGCCGCAATGGCGCGCCAAGCAGGAGATCCAGCCAGCGGGGCGGTGACAGGGCGCATCTCCCTTCATCTCCCCCGCAGGCGACCCTCTTGCGCTCGGTTTGCATCGACAGGTCCGTGTGCGTCTCCCTGTGCTGCCTGCGCCCCTCCCTGCGGCCCTGGAGCTTTGGCGCGATGCACGCCTCCTTCCTGTGCGCGGTGGCCACCAATGCGCTGGATTTGAACGGACACATCCATGGAGACGGCTGTGGACACCCGGCGGTGGAGCACGGCGACCACCACGACTTCCTGGTGCGCGTTTTGTCTTCCGCGCGCTCCCGCCTGCAGGGCGCCTTGCCCAATGCCGCAGCACCGCTGCTGGGGAGCACCGAGGCCCTGCGCGCTCCCCACGGCAGCCGGGCCCGGCGGCGGCGGCGACCGGAAATCCAGTACCGCCACCTGAACGCAGCTCCTCTCCGCCCCTGCGGTGCCTGCCTGCAGGTGAACGACGAGCTGCACCATGTCAGCGACAGCTGCTGCCCCCACGGCTGCTGCACCGGCCCAATTGTGGTCAGCCACGGCCTCGCCTCCACGCTCAAGCACAGGTGGGCCCGGCGCCTCCTCCCGCAGCAAGCGGCCGTCGCCCCGAGCTCAAACAATGGCCATCTGCCGGCGCAGGCAGGCAGGCCTCGGGCTGCCTTCCGCCCCCTGCACCGCCCCGCCGCCCCTCCGCTGCCCACCACCCCCGCCGCCGCACCTCCCCGCAGGCGCACCTCCCAGGCCACGGCCCAGGAGCGGGCCGGCCTGCTGCTGCACGAGGACGCGTCGGTTGGCGGCGGCAGCCGGGGCGTGCTGGCGGTGGAGGCCGGCGGTGTGGAGACGCCTCTGCTGCAGACCACGCGCGTGTTTGCCGCGGGCATCTGCTGCCCCATGGAGACCCCCCTGATCCACTCCATCCTCGACGCCATGCCCGG
>NW_005435085.1:2157325-2160615 GCF_000147415.1 Chlorella variabilis | reverse complement strand
GGGGGCAGGCGGGGGGCGGAGGGCTGGTACGAGAGGCGGGAGCGGGGGTGGCCGGCGACCACAAGCCCACCTCCGGTCGTTGGAGGTACCATTGGTACCGCTGGTACTGCTGGCCTCCGCGTGGCCCGGCGGCGTCTGACTGGCAGGCTCCTCCTTGCCGCGCCGCCGCGCAGGCCCGCGATGCCGTGGCCGCCGTGCTGATGCTGCGCCCGGAGACAGGTGCGGCCGCCGGCGTGGCCACCGCCGCCGCTTCACTGCGGGCATGGGGGTGGCAGCCGCACTTCGCTTCCGCAACGCCAGCCTCGACACCCGCCTCATTGAGCCCTTCTTAGCTTAGCTGCAGCTACACCAGATCCCTCGGGCGCTGTGCATCCCATCATCACTTGCAATGCCTGCCTGCTACTGCCTGCCCCTGCAGCCAAGCTGGCGGCCACGGGCGAGGCGGTACCGGTGGGGGACGTGGCGCCCGGCACGGAGGTGTTGGTGCCGCCTGGCGAGTCCGTACCGCTGGATGGTACCGTGCTGGCCGGCGAGAGCGCGGTGGAGGAGAGCCTGCTGACAGGTGCGGGTCTGTTTGGGCAAAGGAGATGGGAGCGAGAGCAGCACTCTGCTTCAGAGATTGCTCTTCGCTGGTCGGCAGGGTGGCTGGTATCCGGCTGAATGCAGCCACGCCACGCTAGGCTGCGTGCCGCTGCCCGCCGCTGCACCTGCCCACCCGCCTGCGTCCCTGCCGCGCCCCGGCTGACCCTGAGGCTGCCTGCCTGCCTGCGCAGGCGAGTCTGCGCCCGTGGCTCGAGGCCCGGGAGCCGCTGTGCACGCCGGCACCGTCAACGTCGGCGCCACCACGCTGCTCATCCGCACTACCGCTGCAGCGGGGGATACCGCCGTGGCGCGGATGGCGGCACTGGTGGAGCAGGCACGCGGCAGCGGGTGTGGCGGTGATTGGGAGATGGGAACCGAGTCAGGGGGGTGCAGAGGCTGGCTTTGGGAGAGGTCAGGGGCAGCAGCGCCACTGCCGCCGCACCTCGCCCTTTACCCTTGCGCTGCCCCCTGCCCTGCCCGCAGGCGGCCAGCGAGCAGAGCCCGGCAGAGGCGCTGGTGGCAAAGGTGCGGCGCGGGGCGCCGGCAGCATGCCTGCTGCTGTGCATGCATGCAGCCATGCATGCATGCAGCCATCAGGCCCTGGCAGGATCCGCCGTGCTTGCCACTGCCCTGCGCCAGCCCGCTGCCTGCGTCAGCTCGCCCCACCCACCAGTCCACCCGCGCGCAACCCCCGCGCTCCCTTGCCGCCCCCATTCATCTCACCCGCCACACCCAACCACGCCCAGCGACTCGCCACATCGCATGCTCGTGAGCTATGGACCCTAATGTTTGCTCCCCATCTCCCTGCCCCCCGCAGTTTGCCCGCATCTACACCCCCGTCATCCTGGTGTCCTGCGCCCTGCTGGCCTTCCTGCCGTGGGCCTGGGTGGCGCCCGAGGATCGAGGGGTGCGCGCCGGCGCGGCTGCATGCCGCGCTTTCTTCCTCCCTCGTCCCCTGGGGAGCCGGCTGCATGCCGCGCTTTCCTCGGCCCCTCCGCCCGTTGCCCGTTGCCCGCGGCTCATTCTTTCTCGCCGGCCAGCCTGCCAAGATGCGCCGAGCTGTGCTGGGGAAGGAGCTGCGCTGCGCCACTCTGAGCCGTTTGATGAAACACGCTGTGCCACGCTGTGCCACCCTGGCGCCACGCAGGACTGGGTCTACCTCTCCCTCCAAGTCCTGGTCACCGCCTGCCCCTGCGCCCTGGTGCTGTCCACCCCCGCCACCGTTGTCTGCGCCCTGGCGCGCGCCGCCGGCAAGGGCGTGCTCATCAAGAGCGGTGCCGCGCTCGAGGCGCTGCGAAGGGTGAGTGAGGGCCGGCGGCGCCGGCGGCGGGGCTGCGGACTGCACATGCGCGCACAAGCGAACCGGAGCGGGGAGCCCGCTGCGGCGCCGCGTGGCGGCAGCCCAGAGCAGGCTGTATGGCAGCAAGGCAGCAAGTGTCTCGCCACCCCTGCTTCCTTTTCTAACTGGGTGCCTCGCGCCCGCAGGTGTCGGTTGTGAGCTTTGACAAGACCGGCACGCTGACCAGGGGCAGCTTCCAGGTGGTTGCCTGCCAGGTGAGGCAGTACCGTCCCGCCACTGCTACATGCACGTCAGTGTGCACCAGCATTCGCAGCCGCAGCGCCTCCTCTCCCCTGCACCCCTCCCTCTGGCCTGCCCGCACGCCTTGGGCTGAGCTTCCGCGGCCGTGCCTGCTCGCCTCCTGCCTCCCTCTGGCGTGCAGCCCGCGGCCGGCTGGTCTGCGCGCGACCTGCTGCGCCTGCTGGGCTCGCTGGAGCGCGGCAGCAGCCACCCGCTGGCGGCGGCGGTGCTGGGCTACGCGGCGGCGCAGGTGCGGCATGCGCGCCGCTCCCTGGAACCGCCGCCTGCGGGGTTGCAGGCTGCGCGGCTGCCAGCTGATGCGGCGATCCGGGCCGCCTCGCTGCATGGGCGCCCGCTTCCCTTCTTCCAGCACTGTACCGTAACATTATCCCATGCCGTACCGCAGGGTGCCGTCTGCGACGCAGCTGTGGACGGGCTGGAGGTGGTGCCAGGCGCCGGGCTGGTGGCGATGGTGGAGGGGTGGCGCGTGGCGGCGGGCACCGCGGGGCTGCTGGAGCTTCACGCCGGCGTGTCGGGCCCCGAGGTGGCGGCGGCGCAGCGGGCGGTCGACGCGGAAGGTGCGCACTCCGCGTCGCACCTCCCGCAGCACACCGCATCGTAGCCAGCGCTGCTCGCCGCCACCAGCAGCGCACTCCGCTGCGCCGCTGCTGGCTCCTGGCCGTGGCCACACACCGCCACTGCCACTGCACCACACGCAACACACACACGCACCATTCTGCCCATCCACGACCCTCACCTGCACACCCTTCCAACCTTGGCCGGCTGCAGGCGCCACGGCGTGCCTGGTGGCGGTGGACGGCCGGTTTGCGGGGTGGCTCAGGTGGGGACGGCGCTGCTGCCTGCGTGCTGTGCTGTGCTGTGCTGTGCTGTGCTGTGCTGTGGTTTGCGCTGGTCGGGGAGGCTCGGGGCCCTCGCCTCAGCCCTGGTGGCACCGGGTGCCGGCAGCAGGGCAGACGCCCTCCCGCAGCGCTCAGTGCTGCGGGATGCAGGCACACAGGCTGGCTGGCTGGCTGGCAGGCTGCGCCGTGTCTTGGTGCCCAACTGCCTGCTTGCCTGCCCGCCTGCCTGCCCAGCGCCCAACACCACCCTGCCTGCCCCCCCCCCCCCC
>NW_005435085.1:2151471-2156560 GCF_000147415.1 Chlorella variabilis | reverse complement strand
CGGCCTGCTGCCTGCGGCGGCGCGGCAGCGCCGGCCGCCGCCCCCGCGCCTGGGTGGCGCACGTCGGCGACGGCGTGAACGACGCGCCCGCGCTGGCGGCGGCGGACGCCGGCATAGCCATGGGCATGGCCGGCTCGGCGGCGGCGCTGGAGGCGGGGTCGGGTGAGCCGCCGGCGCGGTGCTGGTAGCCGCCGCGACGCTGCGCGTGTCGCAGCCACACCGCTACTGATGGGCCGCGCGGGCAGGCCCACGATCCTGGGGCAGGGGGCGGCCTTGCTTCTATGCACGCACGTGCCCGCACCATGGTGCCCCCAACACAGAGCTCTTTACACACACAGAGCCGTATATATATACACACGTGGTGCTCTTTATACACACGGTGCTGTTTAACCCCCGCCGCCCCCCCTGCCTGCCCCTGCCCCCCGCAGTGGCGCTGTTCACCAACGACGTGCGCGCTGTGCCCGCCGCGCTGCTGCTGGCGCGCGCCGCCGGCGCCACCATCTGGCAGAACATCGGCTTTGCGGTGGTGACCAAGGTGGCGGTGCTGGTGCCCGCCGCCATGGGGCGCTTCACGCTGTGGGGCGCGGTGCTGGTGCGTGGGCTGGGGCGTGTGTGGCTGCTGGGCGCGCCGCTGGGCTGAGCTGCCGGGGCTGGTACCTGGCTGCTGGGCTTCCGGGTGCCTGTGATGTTTGTCCCCGGTCCCCGACCCGTGCTCTTGCAAGCCTGTGGACTTTTCGTCAGCTTTTCATCCTCGGCTGCTTGCTGGCGTGCGCTGCGCTGGGCTGCCGGCGTGTGGGGCCGGCGGCTGGTTGAACCCGTGGCTCCCTGCCCGCCCGCCATTCTTCCTGCCAGCCTGCCGGCCTGCCTGCCTTCCTGACCGCCTGACCGCCTGCCTGACCGCCTGCCTGCCCGCCTGACTGCAGGTGGATGTCGGCTCCTCGCTGCTGGTGGTGGCCAATGCGCTGAGGTGTGTGTGTGTGTGGGTGTGGGTGGGGGGGCGTGTGTGTTCGATCACATATACGGCTGTGGGCGCGGCAGGGGTGGCGGTGGTGGTGGTGGCGGATGTGTGGGCCTGTGTGGCCTGCACCCCGCTCCCAGCCTGGCACCATTCAACGCCCATCGATGGCCTGCTCCACACGAGAGCCTTGGACCAGGGCAGCTCAGTGAGGGGCTGGCTGCCAGCAGCGGGCAGCGCCGCAGCAAAACAACACGCGCCCGCCGTGCCCCGCAGGCTGCTCAAGTGGCGTTGGCCCGTCAGCAAGCCGGTTGCCGCCAAGAAGGACTGCTGCACGTCGGGCAGCTGCAGCGCGGCTCCGGCAGCCGCGGCAGCATGCCACAGCCAGGGCCCCGAGTGTGGCACCAAATGCAGCACTGGCGGCGACAGCCACAGCCACAGCAACAGCTGCCACGACCACTCCTCTGAGCGGCCTGCTGCCAAGGCGCCCAGCTGCTGCTCAGCGGGCAAGTGCGGCTCGGCTGCACCTGCCCCCAAGCCAGCCGGCTGCAGCAGAAGTATCGGTTACAGCCACAGCCACACCCAGACTCCAGCGCTGGCAGAGCAGCCTCCTGCCAAGGTGGCCAGCTGCTGCTCCGCGGGCAAGTACGGCTCGGCGGCAGCCGCCCCCACCCCCACACCGGCCCCGGCAGAGCAGCCCGCTGCCAAGGGACCCAGCTGCTGCTCGGCGGGCAAGTGCGGCTCGGCTGCACCTGCCCCCAAGCCAGCCGGCTGTGGCAGCAGTACCGGCCACAGCCACAGCCACACCCAGACTCCAGCGCTGGCAGAGCAACCTCCTGCCAAGGCACCCAGCTGCTGCTCCGCAGGCAAGTGCAGCTCGGCTGCAGCCATCCCCACCCCCACACCGGCCCCGGCGGTGCTGCCCGCAGCCAAGGCGCCCAGCTGCTGCTCGGCAGGCAAGTGCAGCTTGGCCGCACCTGCCCCCGCCGACGCGCATGCCCACTCGCAGACCGCGGCTGGCAGCCACGCCTGCAGCCACAGCCATGATGTGTAGGAGTACAGCACTAACCCTTGTACCAGTCGTGCACCACCACCAAATGTAAGGTGCTCGCCTATTCTCCCTCTCCGCTGCGTACTATCTAATTTCGTACGTTTACAACGTTCAGGTTCAAACAAATTTCAAGCTGACGGGTGGTGCGACAGCCGTTTTTAACTGCCTTTTTGAGGTGTTTCCTTCAATCCACGAGCTGCCTTGCTCACACGGCTTGTGCTGCCGAAATCATCCTCCCTTCCTATCTCGACCTGCTATCTTCTCATCCTGCCTGCATCCTCACATCCTGGCAACCTGTAAGATTCGAAACCTTTACTCAGATGAAGAGAGGCTGGGAAAGGGGCAGCTCCGGGTGGAGGGGGAGCGATGCAGGATGCAGGATGGGGGCCACCAGGTGATCGCCGCCGCCACCCCGCCAGCGGCGCGCACGTGAGGCTGCCATCCCATTTCACGCTAGTCGCAATGCCGTGCTTTGACCTGGAGCACTGTATCAAAGTTACAATGTACGAAGGCTAGAAAGGAAGGTGCATGCAGCTCAGCCGCCGCTGCTTCGTGTGGGGCCGCCGCCGGAGGCTGCGCCTGCAGGGCTTCCTCCGCCAGCACCTCTTGCACTGCCTCCTCATCCCCCTGGCGGCAGCCTCCTGCTCCTCCTCCTCATCCCCCTGGCTGCTGGGTGCCGGCTGCGCACGGGCGGCAGCCGGCTGCCGGCGGCGCAGAGGTCCACCCGCGGGGAGCTGCACTCCTCAAGCTGCAGAGGCGTGCCCTGGGGGCCGTGCCCGCTCAATGTCGGCGCTGTGGTGGGGCAGGGCAAGGCAGCTGTTCAAGTGAGGCAGCTGTTTGCCCACACTGACTGTGAACAATCCCAAGCATGCATGAAATGTAAATGTAATTATAAAACAAAATGTCAAAATGATTGTCAGTGCCGAGAATCGAACTCGGGACTCCACGGCATTGAGCCCATCATGAGTTCGACCTCACAACGTGGTGTGAGAACCACTTCACCACACTGACAGAGTGCATGACCTTCCGCGAATTTCGCGTCTAACATATACGTGACAAATCGCTCCAGTCAATCAGTTGTCCGTCGTTTTTTTTTTTTTTTTTTTTTTTTTTTTTTTTTTTTTTTTTCGAGAATTTCCCGGAAGCCGCCGCCGCGGCCAGCAACCCCTCCCGCGACCCCCATGGGGTCTTACGCAGCGGTATTGATCCGCCCTAGGCCCCCCGGCCCTGCTTTGGGGCCTCGGCCTCAGGCGCGCGCTGGGGGCTCCCCTCGTGCCCAGCGGGCCCCCTGGGGTCCGGCTGCTCGTGCGGCCGGGCCCCCAGGCCCACCCAAAGTCCGCCACACTATCGCCATCTCCAAAGTGCCCGAGTTCGCTCGCGTCACTCTCCGCGCCCAGCTGCCGCCTGGTATGAGCATTGAGGAGGCCAAGCGGCTGGTGCTGCTGGCTGGGCCCGCCCTGGTGCTGTCCCGCCTGGAGCGCGGCCCGGATGCCAGTGGCCCCTCCTCCCCTGAGCCCGTCGTCTCCCAGCCCTACCCTTTGATGGCCAGCCGGCTCGGCGACCGCGTCCCTGTGGCGGTGGGGCTCACCTTCACCATGCGGCCGCCGCTCCGCGACGCGCTGCTTGCTGGTGGCAACCCCTTGCGCCCTACCAGCGTGCGGCTGCCGGCCCCCTGGCCGGCCGACGCGCCCCCTGCCACCATCCACGACGGCCGTCTGCTTGATGAGCAGGAGGCCTACCTGTCCGGTGTGCCTGCCGAGGTGCCCACCGCCGCCTTCATCGCCCACTTCCGCGCCGCCTACCCATGCGTCACGAGCATGGCCCGCATCCATCTGGACTGCGGCATGGCTTCTGACCGGTTCTCCCTGGTGATCCGCCGCTCCGACGACACCCTGCCTCGCGAGGTCGAGCTGTTGGTGGCGGGGCAGCCAGGTACTGCCGTGGTGTGGCGCCGCTCCCTGTTCCCCACCGAGCCCGCTCCGCCCGCCGGCCAGCCGCCTGCTGCCGCTGCTGCGGCTGCCGCTGGTGCCGCCGCCACTGGCGCCCCGCCGGCTGGCGCCGCGCCTGCCGGCCGGCCGCCTGCTCCCGCTGCTGCGGCTGCCGCTGGTGCCGCCGCCGCTGGCGCCCCGCCTGCTGGCGCCTCCGCCGCTGGCACCTCGCCTGCTGGCGCTGGTGCGGCTGCCGCCGGTGCCGCCGCCGCTGGCGCCCCGCCTGCCGGCGCCGTGTCTGCTGCCGGCTCCCCCACGGGTGTTGTGCCTGCTGGCGGGGCGGAGCCGCCTGCTCCCTTTGCCGGCCTGCCGCCGGCCCGTCCCCCCGCGATTGACCCCACGCCTGCCCCGCCTGCCTCTCCCGCTGCCCTCCGGGCGTGGTGGGACACCTTCCCGGGCCGCCTGGCTGCGCTGCCCACCGCCTCGCTCACCGACGCGGAGCTGCTGGTGGCTGTGGCTGGCGTTGAGCGTGCTGGCAGGGCGCCTGTCGCTTGCGCCGCCTCCCCTGTGCCCGCCCTCCATCCACTTGCAGGCATTGTCGCCCTGGGGCAGGCGCGCGCCATTGTGGTGCACACCGGCGCGCGGCTGGACGCCACCATCGCTGCGCATCAGGCACTCGCCCCCGCCGTGCACCCCACCAGCTCTGGCGGGGGCCATGGCCTGGGCTCCCGGGGGCGCTCGGCCTGCTTCCCGCCCCCCAACCGCGCCCGCTCCGCCTCCCCCATTGCGCGCTCCCGCCTGCTGGCGCGCTCGCATGGTGTGCTGCGTGAGGGCGCTGTGCACATGCGCGGGGGCCTTGAGGTGTGGGCGGAGCGCCGCCTGCGCTTCCCCCCTCGCGCCATGTCGCCCTTTGATGACTACCCTACCCCTGCTCCCACCCAGTCCGGCTCCGGCGACTCCTCTGGTGCGGCCGGCGACGGTGTGCCCCTGCCTGCTGCTGGGCTGGTGGTGGCCGGCCCCGTTGCTGCTGCGGCCCCTGTGGCAGTTGTGGCCCCCGCCGCTGTGGCGTCACGCGGTGGCTGCTGCGGCCGTTGTGGCTGCCGGGTCCCGGGCTCCCTCCCCTTCCACCCCTGGCGCCTGCTGCCGCTGCCGCCG
>NW_005435085.1:2131966-2133996 GCF_000147415.1 Chlorella variabilis | reverse complement strand
GTAAGCTGCTTGCGTTGCATGTCGCCTTGCTCCACCCCTGTTTTATTGCTTTCTCTGCTTTCGCCCGGTTCCCGTCCCGTTTCGGCGGGGAGTCTATGTTGCAAGCTAGTTCTTGCTTTACCAGACTTTAAGCCCACACAAGCAAGCGGGGTGACTGTAACACCTGGTGCCCGCTGATTTTGAGGCCCTGGGCTGTGCCCCCGCCTCTTGGGTTGGCAGCCTTGGCCCAGCCCACCCCTTTTCTTCTCCGCCGGCGGCCGTGTTCGGCTCCGCCCCCCTCCTGTTCCTCCCCCTGCTTGATCGTCTGTCAGCTCCGCTGACCCTTCCCCGCCTTTCTCCTGACTGTGCCCTCCTCACTCCTTTTCTGGTGTCCGTCTTCCCTCTTGCCCATCTTCTGCCTGCCTGCCCGCCCTGTGCCCGCCGCCTTGTTGCCGCGCTGCTCGCCTGTTGTGCCGGCTTGCATCTGGTTGCCCGTGCGTTGTCGGCTGCTGCCTGGCTGTGGTGCTCCTTGGCTGGCTATTGCGCCGTGCGAGGTGTGCTAGGAACCAGTGGAGGTGGTTGCGCTTTTCCGCGGTCGCCATCGGGGACCCGCCGGCTGTGTGTTGCAGTGCCTGTGCGCCTGTGCCTGCTCGTGCGCTGCTGTGCCTGCCGCGCTGCCGCTCGGTGTGCTTTCTCTGGCATCCCCCTTTCTTCCCTCTCCTCGTTGGCAGCTGGCTGCCCCCTTCTCCCGTGTGATCTGACCTGAGCCTTGACCCCCTGTGTCGCCTGCCCTCTGAGGCGGTTCCCGCCCGCCCGCCTGGCCGCTCCTCCAGCTTCTGTGCCGGGGTGGGTGGCGTCTCTGAGCCGCTTGCGCCGCCTGCTGGCGGTCCAGGCCCTTGATCCCCTCTTTCCCCCGTGTCCCCTCCTCGCGACTCTCTGACAGTCATTGTGCTGGCCCCCAGGTACTGTCCGCTTTCCAGTGCACCACAATAAGCAAAACATTGGTTGCAAGCCAGGAAGTCAAGGGCGCCCCAATGTTACTCCTGCTCCTCTTCATCAGCATGCGCGTTCCTCTCCATTGGCCGCTTCCCCTTCCCGGGCTCGCGTTGCTCCTCCTCTGCCGCGCTCCCACCACCGCCGCCGCCCTCCGACTTTGCCTCCGACACGATCTGCACGATGTCGGCGCCCATCTGCGCCGCCTCCAGGCGCACCGGGAAGTGCGACACCATCACGCCCGTCAGCGTCACCTTGTGCCCCCCCGACGGCACGCCGCCAGGCTGCGGCGAGATCTGCACGCGGATGCGGCACCGCTCGTGCTGCGTGACCTGCACATCCGTGCGACGGGGCAGGGGCCGCAAGGAATGAAGGGACGCCCAGTCGGCATGGTGGAGGCTGGAATGGGACCCTGATGTAATGGCATCCCTGCCCATGCTCGCCCCGCACACCCTGCCAAGCCCACCCCTCAAACCCACCGGAAATTTGTGCATCTGCTGCAGGGAGGCGGGCACGTCCCAGGTGCTGTCGATGGCGCCCGGCACGCAGCGGCAGCCGCCCGCGGCGCAGCTGATGTTGGCCAGGCCCATGCGCTGGTACGAGCGCAGGTAGGTGAGGTACACTGTGGCATACGACGCCTGCGGGTGGACGGTTGCATTCCCGGCCGCCGCCTCGCCTCCCCCCGCCGCCTGCCGGCTGTCGAACTCCAGCTCCGCCCATGCCCCCGGCGCCGCCCCCGTCCACCCCCACTTCTGCCGCACAAAGGTGGCGGCGCGGGGGCGCTCCGCCCGGTACTCAAACCCGGAGCTGGCCACCACGGCGCCCTTGAAGTCCTCCTGCAGCCCTCAGGGAAGATGCGGGCGGGCGGTGGGGGGCCGGGGGGCCGGGCGCCGGTGCCGTTGTGCAAAGTGGGGAAGGGCAGCATGGCCGGATGCAGCGGGCTTGTAGTGCAGGGCCTCGGCACCCCAGCCAGCCCACACCTGTCCTTCCCCCCACCCCCACCTTCCCCCACCTGGATCGCGCACAACGTGTTGGTGGCGTCGGCGTTGCCTGGGATC
>NW_005435085.1:2130186-2131588 GCF_000147415.1 Chlorella variabilis | reverse complement strand
GGGGCGGGGTTGGCGTGTGCAACGTGGGGCATGGCCTCGCCGGGCGGCAGGCCCAACCGGCGCCTTGCACCAGGCCCCAGGCCTGCTTGCCCGGTAGATCAACCCCATGAGTAGGCCTGTCGCAAGCAGGCAGGCGGCGCAGCCCCCATCCCATCGCCTCCTCACTTGTCTGAGTAGAACAGGGCCTCCCACTCCGTGCTGTTCGCTGTGGGGATGTGGTGGTTGAGGGTGGGGCCCTCCCCGTCGCTCATCACCGCATGCACCTGCAGGCACGGGGGCCATGAGCCCGCCCCTCTCCCGACCACCACCACCAGCCCGCCGCCCCGGTTTTTGGTAGGGGGGTTGCCGCATGCGCTGGTGGAGCGACTGCGAGTTTTTGCCCGGAGCGGCGTTGCCCATGCGTTTTTTGGAAGGTAGGTGCTAAGCCCGCCGCCCCGGGAAGGTAGGTGCTAAGGCAGCTCCACCAGCCCTGGTCCACCCCCCCCACACACGCCCTGCTGTCCTCCTGCTCGCGCCACGCTTGCCTGGAAGCCCTTGACCCCCGCCCTCATCACGTGGTATGCGGCAGACCGCAGGGATACCGCCGGGATGTCGTAGTACTGCGGCGGTACATGCGCAGGGGGCAGGGGGCACCGTCCAGTCGGCCAGCGGCAGCCAGGCAGCACCTGCATGCGGCAGGCGAGGGGCAGCCAGGCACCAGCAACCAGCCGGCGCCACAGCACCAGCCAGGCAGCACCAGCAGCAGCATGCCGGCGACAGCCAGCGGCAGGCAGGCGCAGCGACCCCGGCGTCCGCCGCAGCCCGGGCGCAGGGCCGGCGCCGGCGCCGGCGCCACGCACGTGCGCAAACACCGCCAGCTGGCGCTCGGTGTCGGGCTCGTAGAAGAGGCCGTCCTCCACGGCCCTGCTGTGCGGCACGGGGTGCCAGTAGCGGAAGGTGTGGAACTGGAGGAGGGCGGGCGGCCGCCGCGCCCGCAGCAGGCCGCGCAGCAGCTGCTCGTGGCCGCGGCGGTCGCCCGAGGCAAATGGCAGGCCCTCCACATCGTTCAGCGAGAACTCCAGCACCACCAGGTCGGCATCCTGGGTGGGTGGGTGGGTGGGGGCAGAAGGGAGCCGCCAGGGGCGGGAGGGCAAACGGGAGGCAAGGAAGGCAAAGTCAAAGGGGGGTAGGGGCCAGTCCTAATAAGTAAACTAAGCTTGCATGTGGGATCTCTCTGAGCCTGCGGCACCAGCCGCAGCTGCTGCGTGCGCATGTGCGGAGTTGGCAGCACACGCGCGGCGGCCCACCTCTGGCACCATGCGCCTCACGCAGGCGGCAAAGATGCCCGAGGTGGTGGCCCCCATGCCGCGGTTCACCAGCACGTGGTCCCTGCGGGGGGGGGGGGGGGGGGGGGGGGGGGGGG
>NW_005435085.1:2128447-2130136 GCF_000147415.1 Chlorella variabilis | reverse complement strand
AGCTGGGATGCCGTGCAGCATGCGCCAAGGGTGTTGGCCGCCAGGCGACGACCGCGCCGGCTGGAGCCTGTGCGCAGGCTTGGTGCTGCCACCCGCCGCCCCCCATCCAGCCATCCAGCCATCCAGCCAGCCAGCCAGCCCTGGCGCGCACCTGTGGGGCCAGGTGGCATTAATGAACTGGAAGAAGCGGGAGGGGTAGGCGAGGGACAAGTCGGAGGCTCCCCTGCCCGCCGTCACGCTGCCGCCCAGGGCGTACGCCTTGATGGGGTGCCCCGCCATCAGCTTTGCCGCTACCCGGCGCAGCCGATTGCCGCTGCCGTAGTAGGCGAGGCCGCGCTCCACCTCCTCGCGCCGCAGGCGCGGCTCCCAGGGCGGCGGCGGCAGCTGCGGCAGGGCGCTCGTCCCCCCCGCGGCGGCCGCGGTGGCGGCGGCCTGCTGGTGGCAGGCGGCCTTCTGCTGGGGCGGCGGCGGCGGCGGCGGCGGCGAGGTGCGGGACGCGGCGCCTTGCCGGCGCAGGTAGCGGCTGCCGAGGTATTCGACGACAAAGGCGGGGCTCAAGTCTGCGGGGGAGCAGCAGCAGGTTTGATCCCACGAAGCCAGCGAGGGCCAGCTGGCGGCGGCAACGGCAGTGGCATGTGCCTGCGTGCCAGGCACAGTGCACTGCCCCGCCGCAGCCTCCCGCGGCGCAGATGAGGCATCGAATGGCCTGGAGGCGACCAGCGCCAGCCGGAGATCGCCCTGCAGGCGGTGTGGTGGCAGGGCACCGCAACTACCGCTCCCGCCTGCGGCGCCCATCGGTTGCCTCAGCTCGTCGTTACCCACAAACATGCCTGGACCCTGCAGATACCTGTTGCGAGCTCGAGATCCTTTTTTACAAAAGCTTCAAAAGAAGCGGTCATGGGTGTGCCTCGCAGCTACTGCAGCCGGCGTGCGAGCAGCCCGCGCCGCCGTTCGCCGCCGCCGCCGCCTGCTCGGCGCTGCCCGGCCTCACGCCGCCATACTGCTGCAGCAGCCACTGCTCGCGGCGCTCCCGCTTGGCCTGTCGTGACGCCAGCAGCACCTCACGAGTCAGCTCCCAGCGGCGCAGCAGCGAGGTGACGCTGAAGGCGGGAGGGTGCCAGGGGGCCTCGCCGCTGGCACCTGCAGAGCCCTGCGGTGGCCCCGGCTGCTCGGGGTCGTCCGGCTCCGGTACCGCCCCCTGGTACTGCTGTCGCTTGATGTACAGCGCATACCAGTCGGGCCGAGCCTCGCCCCAAAACTGCAGCCCAGGCGCAGCGCATGGGACAGGGTGTGTGTTGTGTGTGCGTGCGTGGATGGGGGCCGGCCGGCTGCCCATGCAGCCACCACCCCACGGCGAGGCCCCTCCTGCCAGCCGTGTCCTCCCTGCTCCTGCAGGCCCCAACACAGCCCCCCGCCGACCAACCCACGCACCCACCCGCCCACCTGGACGCAGTTGCTGGCGGGCCCCTCGTCAAACGGGTTCTTGTAGCTGTGGTCGGCCGCCTTGAGGTAGCCGTACTTGTGGCGCATCAGCAGCTCGTTGGTGGTGAGGCTGCCCGCCACGCACAGCGCCTGGCGGGCCAGCAGGAAGGAGGTGCCGCAGAAGATGAAGGCCTGCAGGGGCGGGGGTGGCATTTGGTGGGGGGGTTGGTGCATGTGTGTGCGTGTGTGTGTGTGTGTGGGGGGGGG
>NW_005435085.1:2046871-2128397 GCF_000147415.1 Chlorella variabilis | reverse complement strand
GGTGAAGATGGGTGGGCATGTGCGCTTGGGAGGAAGCCCGGCTCACACAGGAGCAGGCAAGCCAGGGCACCAGGGGCCAGCAAAGGAGGCAGGGGTGGCGCGGCTTGGCAGGCAGCCCAGCTGGCTCCAGCTCCCAGTGCGCTCACCACCACCAGCGATGCGTACAGGGTGCCCGGCCACAGGCGGGCCAGGCTGCCTATGTTCGCCGCCACTTGCAGCGCGCCAGCCAGGCTGTGGCTGTGCAGCACCTGGGTGCCCACCGCACTGCAGTTGTGGGGAGGCCGGGCGCGGCCCACGGCGTCAGGGCAGGGTGGGGAAGAGCGGAAGAGGAGCATGCTGCAGCTCGTGGCACCCACGCTAACAGAGCAGGTGCGAGCAATTGCTGCAATGAAACAACAGTCCCGGATAAATGCCACCCGGCACGCCGCCACCTGGCATGCCGCCACCAGAGCTGCGAGCGGCCGCGCGACTCACCGGCGCCAGAAGCGCGCCGCCAGCTGCAGCCACAGCAGCTCTGCGCCCCACAGCGCCAGCAGGTATCCCATGAAGGCGCGGCGGTTGGCCAGCCCCACGCAATTGCCCACCACGGGGCAGTGGTGGTCAAACTCCTCCACGCACCTGCACCATGGCGCAAGCAGGAGCGGGAGCAGGGCGAGGGGCGGTGGTGGGAGCGGAGCCAGCGGCGGCGGCGGGAGCAGGCAGCCCGCAGAACGAGGTCCAGGGGAGGAGTGGGGCGGCGGAGCTTGCACGGCAGGTTGCGGGGGGTCGTCCGGGGGAGCAGCCAGCCCAAGGCGGGAGCCAGGGCGGCTGCCGCGCGGCCGCCCCGCGGCGCTCGCCTGTCGCAGGTGCTGCAGTGCTTGGAGCGGATGGGCTTGTAGATGTTGCATGTGTAGCACCACGAGGGGTTCTGCGGCAGGGGCAGGGGGCAGGTGGCGGAATGAGGTGGTTCGGCCAGAACACGCGCAGCATGGCAGGCAGGCAGGACCAACCCGGCAGGCGGATCAGGCAGTACACCAGGCAGCAGCAGCAGCCAAACAGCAGGCGCTGCACCAGCCAGCAGCACCAGCCATAGCGTGCCTGCGAGGCCAGCATCATGCGCTGCGCGGGCGCCAGCGGCGCCGGCTGCCCCTTGGCCTCCAGAAACCCGGGGTCCACCTTGCTGCTCCTGCACTCAGCGACGCAACACAACAACAACGACAGGGCAGGCGGGTGAGAAAGGGTGGCCGCCTCGCTGCAACTGGGCCCTCCCCTCAGCAGCCAGCGCCCAGGCTGGCAGGCAGGAAGCAGAGGGATTAGCCAATAGCCCGCGGCACACCTGTAGTGCAGTACGGCAAAGGTGGCCGACAGCGCGGTGAAGATGAGGCATTGCCAGGGCCTGTCTGTGAGCCAGGGTTGCATCTGCGGAGGCAACGAGGCATGCAAACGTATGGACAATGCATGAACAGGCTGAGCAGCGCACGCATGCCTGGGCCAAGCGAGCTCCTGCCGCAGATCCAGGTATGACAGCAGAAGCAGCTGCTTTTGAATCAGCTTGCCTGCAAGAAGAAGGTGGCGACCGCCAGCACTTCCAGGCTGGCCACCATTGCTGCGGGCAGCCTCGAGAATGGGACGAGCGGCGCCGGGATGCCGGCACCTGCAGGCCATCACGGGCCGGGAGCTGGCGCTGAGCAGAAAGGAAGCAGCACAGGCTGCAGCACAGCACTGTAGCCTGTACTGCCTGTACTGCCTAGCAGCGGCACAACTCGCAGCACACCGGCCAGCCGGTGCCCCAAGCTCCTCAGGGCGGTGGCAGGGGCGGCAGCAGAGTGGCGCGCTCGCCCGGGCATCCAGCAAGCACTGCTTGCCTTTGACCAGCACCAGCTGCACGCCCAGCACAAAGCCGAGGGGCACCAGGAGGAGCGCGAGCCAGAAGGGCAGCAGGCGCGTCCAGAGCGCCAGGCTGGCGGCCGCCACGTAGACGGGTGGAAAGATGAAGTCCATGTGGCGGCCGTACGCTCGGCGGTACAGGTCGAAGCAGCCCTGCTGGTCCTCGCTGTCCAGAAGCAGCACATCGGAGCTGGGGGCGGGCGCGGAGGACGCCCCCGGCGGCAGCATCATGCCTCCGCCGCCGCCGCCGTTGGCCGCTGCCAGGGAGCCCAGCAGGCCCGGCGGCATGCCGGGGGGCACCGCGGAGGCTGCCGCGGGGCCCATGGGGGGCAGCGCGCCGCCGCGCATGGCCCACTGCAGCTGCATCGCGCGCTGCACCACCTCTGACGGAATGCCCTGGTCGGAGCCGGAGCCGATGGCGGCCGCCGTCTGCCGCAGCTGGTCGGGCGTCAGCCCCATCTTGGTGCTCACCTGCTGCAGCAGCTCCGGGTGCTGCCCGCTGGCCAGCGCCTGCATGGCTTGCTGCATGGCTGCCGCGTGCTGCGGCGGCAGCGCCGCCAGGCCGGGCGGCAGCGGGGCCGGCGGCGGAGGAGGCGCGGCGGCCTCCCCTGCAGGCATGATCTCGCTGTCTGTGGCCTCGCCGCTGGCCTCGCTGGGCACTTCCCGCAGCTGCAGGGCCACGGAGGAGGGCAGAACAGCTACGGTGCCAGCAGCGGGATGTGATCACCGCCCCGTTCCCCGTCTGGCTGCCTTGCATGCACTCTGCCACACCTGGCCGCTTGATCCAGAAGGCCTGGGCGCCTTGGGCTTGGGCCTGGGAGGCAGCGTGGGCTTCATAGCGCCCACAGACGCCCGGGGCGGAGCTGCAAGACGTGGGCACTAATGCAGATGAACGTGAGTGGCCCTCGCGTCCTGGTTCTCACGATTACGGGGGTGCCAGCATGGACGTTGTGTGAAACTCCCCTCCATGAAGGCCTTAGTGCCGTCTCGGCGTCAATTGCGCATACTAGATCGATTTACAGTCATTTGCATTAGCTCACCACCACAATGGCCGTCACCACAGCGCTGCTGCCTCACGCTACCACCGCCAGACGGCCAATTGCGCCTTCTGGTAGCAACAGCAGCAATCTCAGGGCAGCCAGATCTCCCATCGCCTTTGTGGCACGGGCAGCAGGCAGCAAGCCGGCGCCCCCGCGCTCCTCCCACCGCCTGCAGCAGCTCCACCAGCGCACGCTCCTGTGTCGGGCTGAAGGCGGTGAGGACCAGCCGCCGCAGCAGCCTGGCGAGCAGGGCGAGGCAGCGGCAGGCGGCGGCGGCAACCCTCCCACGGCGGCGCCAGAAGCGCCCAAGCGGCAACCTGTGGAGGACCCCTCGGTAGCCAAGGGGCAGCGCACCGCCATCGTCACCGGCGCCATCTCAATCATATTCGGGGTGAGACGGCTGCTGACAGGCTGCTGCGCGTGCAAGCGCTGTATGCCAGAGGCTTGGCCAGGGAAGGTTGGCTGTGGCCAACCATCGCTGTGAGCAACGTCCAGCTGCGTGACGTGATGCGAGTCTGCCCGTTCCGGTCACCCGGCTACTGACCTGGCAGCCTGCTGCTGTGGCGGGTGGTGCAGGTGATCTATCTGGGCCTGGTCTTCTTCATGGACATGCGCGGCGGGCAGATGCTGCCGCCGCCGCCCGAGGCATACGGGCTGTGAGGGGCGACGCCTGCGACCGTGTGCCGGCCCGGCATATGAGAGATATGAGCACGAGAGAAGCGCGGTGCCGAATTTCATGGCATTGGCCGGGTGCTGAGCAGCGGGTGCGGCCTGCGTCCGATGTGTTGTGTTTCGCGGCTGCCTGTAACTGCTGCCTGAGGCACAGATGAGTGTGAGCATGGCTTGCAGAGGGTGGGCATGGCGGCAAACCTCTGTCTCCCTCCTGGTCCTGCCTTTCTCAAGGTGATTCAGGTATTGCGATAGTAGTACCGACAGGGAACAGAATAAATATTCAGACATTCAGTACAGGAATCAAGGAGTGAATCGCTGAAGGAAAGGTTGCAATTGCCAGTGTTCAGTGTGTTGACCGGCTTCTAGTGCACATGGTGGTCATTCATGCCTATCACGAGACCAACGCTGACGGGTGGGGCTTGTGCGATGCGGCAGCTGCTGCCAGCTGAGCAGTTGTGGTGCCGGTCCTCCCAGCTTGAGCTCTTGCTCAGACACAGATCTTCTTGAAGGTGCCCTCACCATCCAGGCCTGCACCACGGGGAGTGCGGCAAGGCAGTGAGAACGCCAGCCAGCACAGCAGCAGCTTGCTGCCGGGAGGCATGCCGGCGGGCCAAGGCTGGTCAGCAGCTGCTGCAGGCCGCCCGCTCACCGAGGGTCTTCTGGCGGCGGTCGCCGCGGCAGACGTAAGTGAGCTTGCCCTGGGCCATCACGGTCGGGGCCACGCCCTTGGGCCAGGTCTGCAAGCAGACGCACAGCAGGGAGGCGGGGAGTGAGCACCTTGCCCACGATGGGGTGGGGTCGGAGGCCCATGCGCCACACCGGCACGGGCCCACCCACCAAGCCACCATCCAAGGCGCTGCGGCGCGGTGCACACCTGGATGCAGCCGTTGACGGCGCGGAAGCGCTGGCTCCTGATGCCGGCGGGGCAGCCCCAGCGGGCGCTGTCCTCCAGCTTGGGCCAGGCCTTGGTCTCAAACTCCTTCACCAGGAACGCCTCCAGCAGCTCCACATCAACGGCGGCGGCCGTCCTGAAGCCCGCAGGGCACTGCAGGGGCCGCATGTTGCCGGGATGGGTGGTGTACCAGCCCCTGCAGAGGCGGGCAGCGCAGGGGAGGGGAGTGGCGGCAGTGAGGGGGGCGGCGGGGCCAAGACTCCCAAGCAGCGGCGGCGGCGGCGGAACATTCCGTTAACGGCAAGCGTGTCAGAGGCATGCCAGCACCCTCCTCACCGCTGCAGGTTGACGCGGTAGGTGCAGTCATCGCTGGGCTGGGGGCGCGCTGCAGACACGGCGGACACGGCGGCGCAGAGGAGGAGCACGAGGCCGAGGCAGCGCATGATGGCGGCGGGTGGCGGGTGGCGGGCGGCGAGTGGGTGGAGGGAGCGACGGTGGGCTTGGGGATTGCTGAGCTATGTTTGATGGTCAACAGGGCCGCAGCCCCGTTTCATGCTTCTGCGCAGAGGGACGCGGGCTGCCACCAGCTGGCCCTGTCCCGGTTCCTCAGGACAGCTCGTGTGCCACCCGCCTCACAGCTGGATGTAATCCACCACGTGGCGGGATCGGCGGGGCCCCCGGAAGGGTTGGCCATGGTGGGTGTGGTATTGGAGCGGCGGGAGCGGCACAGGCTGGCCATGCTTGCGGGAGCAGGTGGAGAAGAGGGCATTAAACCCTCATATAAGAGAGACCTGGATGCATGGGAACTCTCGAGCATCACTTTTGGAGTGGCCAGCAATGCGGCTTCTGTCGACGGGGCAGCTGAGTGGCGGCGGCGCCCAGGCAGCGGCAGCAGCGGCGGCAGCGGCGGCGAGTGTGCGCCTGGGCGGGCTGTGGCGGCGGATCCAGTAAATAATCACTGGTCCTCATCACCAGGCGTTCGCACATACCCCCGATCTACGCCTAGGAGGAACTCACGTTTTGTATCTCGCGCCCTGTGTCTGCTGGAACCACTCGGAGGATGTGCCTACAAGTGGCCAACGCTTCTTGAGCATTCGCATTGCGGCGACACCTTCATTTCCTGACCATCCCCAAGCCTTTCGCTCGTTTCCCAACTCTCCCACCAAGGCGCTGACAAGCATGTCCGCACATGCACCAGCAATAGGGGCCCTGGCCTCGCCCAGGTTGCCCACTCCCCGCTCCCGACGCGATCGTGGGGCCAGGCGGAGCCCTGGCCACGGTCGGAGCGTCGGTGCCCAGGTTGCGTGCGCCAGGGGCTTCTCGAGGCTAGCGGCCCAGGAGGCGCCCACGGTGTCCGTAGCCAGCCCCCGGCAGCAGCAGGAGGACGGGCAGCGCCCACCGAGGCAGCGGTGGCAGGAGCATCAGGACTCGCCGCCGCCGCCAGCCGGCGCGTCGATGGCCGGCGCGGCGGCGCCCCTGGAGCAGCAACTAGAGGCCGCCAGCCAGGCGCCGGCGGCACCAGCAGCAGCACCAGCAGCAGTAGCAGCCCCGGAGCCCTGGCTGTCCCCCAAGCTGGCGCTGCTAGTGGCTGCCATGCTGTGGGGCAGCTACTCGGTCAGCGTGCGCCTGCTCTACTCTGCAGCGGAGCCGCCGGACGCGGTGGTGGTGATGGCGGTGCGCGGCATGCTGCAGGCCGCCGCCATGCTGGCCGTGTCCACAGTTCTGGTCCCACAGGGGCAGCAGCGGCAGCAGCAGCAGCAGGAATGGCAGCAGCAAGGCGCGGCAGGCGAGCACCCACAGCGGCAGGGCGCCGCCTGGCTGCTGCAGCAGTTCCTCACCCTCAAGTCGCCGCCGCTGTGGATGGCGGCGGTGGAGCTGGGCCTCTGGAACTTCACAGCCACCGGCCTGCAGGTGAGACTCTCCCTGCCGGTCGCCGCCAGCTTGAGTTGGACTGGGTGGGAGAGTTGCCCGCAGGGGTGGAGGGTGGAGAGTTGCAGCAGTCCGCATGCCGCATCCTTGCATCCTGTTCACACCCTCGCTCTGTGCGCTGCCGCAGACGCTGGGCTTGCAGCTCACCAGCGCCACACGCGCCTCCTTCCTCATCCAAGCCACCGTCATGCTCACGCCGCTGCTCTCCACGCTGGCGGGCTACCGGCCGGGGCCCCGCGTGTGGGGCGCCTGCGGCCTGGCGCTGGCCGGCACGCTGCTGGTGACGGCCGACGAGGCGGGGGCCACCGCGGCGGCCAGCGGCTGGGGGGCGGCGGGCCTGCAGCTAGGTGCGTCTCATGCATGGCCGGCCTGGCCCTGCGGTGGGCAGCCTTTCGCCCAACCTACTGCTTACGCCTGTATACCCTTCGGAGGGCCGCAGCAAGCCACCTCGCGCCGCCCCAACCCCCTGCCCAATCCTCACCCGCCCCGGCCCTGGTGCCCGCCCTTCCTGCAGGCGGCGACGGCGCCATCCTCGCGGCCGCCCTCTTCTACTCGCTGGGAGTGGTGCGCATCACGGGCTATGCCCAGTCGCTGTCTCCCTCTGAGATCGCCACCAGCAAGTCGTTTGTGCTGGGCGGCTTGGCCCTGGCCTCGCTGGTCGCCGCCACCGGCAGCGCCGCCGCGCAGGGCCTGCCCGCGCAGTCGCTGTGGGGCGGCGTGGGGTCGGACCCGCTCATGTGGGCCGCCCTGCTGTGGTCGGGACTGGGCCCCGGAGCCCTCGCGTCATACCTGCACGCCCGGGCAAGCACCGCTGCTGCTGTCGGCTGCTGCTGCTGACGCTGCTGCGCTGGTTGCTGCTGCGTTTGCTGTCGCTGCCGTGCCGTTCTCCGCATACATGAATGTGGCTGCCTCTTCTGGCTGCTGCTGCTGCCCACGGCGCAACGCTGACGAGCCTCACCCCTCCACTGCCTCCCTGCAGGGACAAAAGCACGTGACCCCCGCCGAGGCCTCGGTCGTGTTCTCCTCCAAGCCGCTGTGGGCCGCCGGCCTCGCCTGGCTGCTGCTTGGCGGCGAGGAGCTGGGCCCGCTGACGTGGGTCGGCGGCGCCACGCTCATGTCGGCTGGCCTGCTGTCGACCGCGGAGAAGCCGGCGGCGGCGGAGCAGCAGAGCACGGAGCCACAGCCGCAGCCGGTGCTCGCGGAGCCGCAGCAGCGCCGGCGCTAGGCGCATGCTCCTGTGGTGTGGCAGGCACGCACCTCTCTGTACACTTTCTTGAGTTGCCTTCCCTTCAGTTGTGTGGTGCCCATTTTCAGCAGGCACGCCCGTTTTTGTCGCACGCGTCGTACCCATGCGGCCCTCAGCCTACCGCCGCCGCCCAGTATGGGCGCATCTACCTGAATTTTACCTTAAATCCCACACCTGAACTCGAATCCTGATACCCTGCCTATGTTTCAGCCTTAAATGACATGGTTGAAGAATGTGCGCAACAAATGCCAGCTAGGCGCCAACTTATGCAGATTCCCTCCTCAACGAGGCTTTCTTCTACTCCACGAGGCTTAACAATCGAACCGAACCATGAACGAGACTGAGCTGCACACTGCTTCACAGGCCGCCAGGGAAGAGGGGGCCGAGCGCCGGCCTCCGCCTGCACTACTAGCCCAGGCCCAGGCAGGTGGGGCGTCTGTGGGCGCCACGATGCAGCGGTGGCGGCGGTGGCCTTGGCGGCGGATGCCTTGGACGTGCGCTGTGCCTTCCGAGCACTCACTCCGCTCCCTCGGGTGGCTCCCTGTGAGCCGCTGCTGACATCAGGCGAAGCTGGGCAGAGGGCTGGGGGTGCTGCCGGGGCGCTGAAGCAGGGCGACCCTCGAATCCCAGTCCACACCGGCACAGGCAAGGAGGGCTGTTGCAGGCGGGCGGCTGCGCTTGGCTGCCGCTGCGGGTGCACACACCGCGCCACTCTGCGATGAGGGGCTGGGACTGAGCGGATGCCTTGGCGCGTTCCAGCGATGCCGGCTTGTCAACCTTCTCTGCAGCGGGTGTGGGCGATGTGGGTGACGAGCGAGACCCCTATGACACCACCGTGCCCCACCAGGACCGCTGAGAGCCTGGAGGGCGGATCTGGGCAAGCATGTTGTGGTGAGGCAGTCCTGGCTAGCTCCCATGGGTCCCATCACTTCTGCGGCGTGCGTGAGCTGGCAAGTGAGACGGCGGCGGTGGAGAGGCGACTCTGCTGCAGTCCTAAAGCCAGATCACTTGCAATTGAACCAATCTGAGCCGCCCCATCAATGTGAGGGTTGGGAATCTTGAGAGGACGGCGGTTGCAGCACTGCTGGCGGGGTGTGCCCGCCTGGCGGGTGGCAGGCGGTGAAAGTGTGTCGGCTTGCGTGCCGGCCTCACCTCGGCATCACAACGTTGGGGTAGCACCAATTTCGCCGCAGCTTGAGGGCAGGTCATGGGAGGCGCGGCGCCGAACCCTGCTCCGGCGGGCGGCGCCGGTTCCGGCAAGGTGCTGCTGCGGATCGAGTACATCAGCGATGCGCAGGCCAAGTTGGTTGTACTGGGCCCCATCGTGGCCGTGTCGCTCGCAATCGGCCTGCTTGCCTGGAGACCACGATCAAGTTCAACCAGGCGAGTGCCCAGTGCATCCAGCATGCGCGGAGAGCGGGCAGGGCCGGTTGGCGCCGCGGGGCGGCGAGCAGCGATTACAAGTAGCTGCCTCTTCACCCGCCGCCACCGCCGCCGCGTCCCCCGCCCGCCGGCTGGCCCCAGCCCGTCTATGTTGTGTTTGCACGCAGGACCAGGCCTGGTTCTTGAAGAACAATTACTTGGAGGCCGTCTCCTCCGTGTTTGCGGGGGCCTGCCTTGCTGCGTCCCTTCTGACGCTGGGCGTGCTGGGCAGGAACGTGCTGCGCGCCCGCCGCCTGCGCTGGTCGCCGCTGCGCAAAAAGGCGGTGGCCTTTGCCACCCTGCCCCTGCTGCTGGAGATGGTCAGCCTCAGCTTCTGGCTGACCAACATGCTGCTGTCCTGGACCCGCCCCTGCTCCTGGTTTCACATCCCAAGTGAGCGAGGCGCAGGGATGGCGGCGGCGGGACCAGCTGCTGCTCTGCTGCCGATCGGCGCTGCCGGGCTCCGCGCGTCCGTGCCCGCCCCCTCCACTTTGCACCTGCTGCGCGCATCCATGCCCTGCCGCCGTGTCCCCTTTGCTGCGCGCCACTGAGCCGCGCTGCGCACGCTGAGCCACGCCGCGCCACGCCGCCCCCTGCCGCAGTCGACATCATGGCGGGGCTGCAGTGGAGCTGCTGGAACGCCCTGCTGGTGCTGGCCGTCTTCCAGGCCTCCCTCATCCTGCCCACGGGCGCCTGGCAGGCCCTGTCCGAGACCTTCTGGCGGGGACGCTGCGGCGAGCGACCTCACCAAAGCCCACAGCAGCAGCAGTAGCAGCAGCAGCAGGATCCCGCTCCGGTGCCAGAGGAGTGGGGGGACGACCTGGGCGGTACCGGCGCCGCCTGTGCTGCACATGTGGTGGGTGCGGCGGGGCAGGTGCTGGCCAGCCTCCCCGAGGTGACGCACCTGGAGAAGGGGGTGGGAGCAGTGTGCGAGGCGCTGCCCACGCAGGCCCTGGCCGGCGCGGCGGCCCGCCTGGAGGCCCTGGAGCGGCGCATCCGCTTCGGGGTGCTGGCCGCGGTGGTGCTGCTGCTGTGGCTGCCCACGCAGGCGGTCATCGTGGCGCTGACGGTGCGCACGGCCAGGCTGCACGGCGGTGAGTGGGCGCCTCAGCTGCCTCCATTTGTTTCCCTTTCAATCCAGCTGTGGGCGTGTGTGTGTGTGTGTTGGTGGGTGGGGGGGGGGGGGGGGAGCGGCCGTGCGGCCACGTTTGCTGCTCGCCTGCTGTCCCCCTGCACCAGCCGCCGACCGTGCCGCCCGCGCGCGCGGCCGCTCGCTTGCTGCTGCGCAGAACACTGGGATGGCAGCACTTGCGGCACCCCAGGGGACCCTCAGTGCGCTCCCCCCACCACCCCATGCACCCAATGGGTGTGTGTGCTGCGCCGCCCAGCCGCCCAGCCGCTGCCCTAGCTTGCCCCGGCTGCACCCGCCTGCCAGTGCCACCTGGCGTGGCCGCCAGCCTGCCCACAGCCTCTCAACACAGCGCTGCTTGGGGTCTTGCGAGGGGTGTGTGGCAAGCTTGTGTGCTTGGGGAAGGCCTGCTGCATCGGTGCCAGGGATCTATTGCCACCTGCTGTGCTGCCCGCGGGCTGGCTGGCTGGCTGGCGCGCCACACACCCACCCGCCTGTGCAAGACCTGCCCGGGCCCCGCTGGCGTGCAGGCCTGGAGCTGCCAGCTGGCTGGATCCATGCAGGGCCTGACCTGGGCGCTGGGCGCCCTGCTCCTCACATCTGCCCTCGCCTTCCTCGCCTTCACCTGGCTCGCTTTCCACCAGCTGGCCGCCCGCCCGTACCGCGACTACCGAGTGCAGGCGAGGGCATGGGTGGCTGGTGTGTTGGTGGTGGGTGATGGTGATGTGTCGTGGGGCGGGTGTGGGGGTGTGGGATGTGGGTCGGGCACATGGCAGCCCCAGCCTGCCCTTCCTGGTGTGCTGAATCAGGTGAGGGTGAGGGTGGTGGTGTGGGTGGCGTGATGTGATGATGCGGGTGGAGGCCTGCCTGGGCCTTTCCCCAGGCGGGCAGGCGCCTTGTAACCGACCCGCCGCCGCCACCCGCGCCCGCCGTTCCCCGCTCCCCGCCACCCCGCCCCGCCGCTCCTCACCCCAGCTCTGCCGCCGCCCCCTCCCGCCCCCTCGCGGCGCCCGCAGAACCTGGCGCTGCGGCTGGCGCTGAAGACGCGCCTGCTCACCTACCTCACCTTCGTGCTGTCCCTGGCGCTCATGTTCTACATCCGCAGCAACGACTGCAACTCGACGGTGCTCATCTGGCTGGGCTTTGGCCCCATGCACGTGAGGCGCCTGCGCACCGCGGCGCCTGCGCCTGCGCCTGCGCCTGCGCCTGCGCCTGCGCGTCCAGAGCGGGCCGCCGCTGTGCGCTTGCCGCTTGCGGAGCGCCGCTGCACGTGCCTGCGGCGCTGCACGCCGCTACAGTGCCCGGCGCCTGGCCCCCCCGTGGTTGAGGGTGGGGCCCTCCCGCCCTCCCTGCGCAGGTGGCAATGACGGGGACAGTGGTGGTGGAGAGCCTGCTGTTCATGCCCAGCGCCCCCAACGCCGCCACCGCCAAGCTGCACCACCAGCTGCAGCAGTTTGCCTGGTGGGCGGCGGTGTCGCCGCCGGGCGCTGCGCGCTGGGGCGGGGGCTGCGCTGCCGGGCGCTGCCGGGCCGCGGTGCCCGCACGCCCGCGGCGGCTGCCGGGCAGCCGGCCCGGTGCAGCCAGGGTTGGCCAGCCGCAGCCAGGGGCCGCGGCGAGTGGCTGCAGCGCTCCCGGAGGCGCCAGCCACCGGGGGCTGCCAGGCAGAGGCGCTGCACCTGCGCCAGCGCCTGCGCCCGGCACCACCTGCCTGCTTGCCCACCTGCCCACCCGCCCACCTGCCTGCCTGCCTGGCATTGCGTAGGACGGAGGCGCAGCTGCCTGGCCTGCTGGAGCGGCGGGGGCTGCCAGAAGAGCCCTGCTTCTGCCTGGAGACCACCCTCAAAGCCGCCTACTTCTCCCTGCACGTGTACCGGCACTTCAACGTGAGCTGGCGGTACCGGCGGCGGTACTGGTACCGGCGTCGGTGGCGGTGGTGCGTGAGCTGTTGGACCCAGCGGAGTGCCTGGCCTGCGCCCCAGCCGGAAGCTACGGCCGTGGGACCGCCCTCCCTCCGCCCGTGTTGCGACACCTGCTGCAGCTGCTTGCCCGCCGACAGCGGCAGATAGCGTGTGCCCGCCCGCCTGCCCCGCTGAGGCCTGCCCGCCCCCTGCTGTTCCGGCTGCCTCCGGCGCCCACTTCCCTCTTTATGCTGATTGACGATTGTGTTTATGTCTCGGTGCCCGCCGCAGCCCAACAGCCACGTGACGTCGCTGGCGGGCGCGCTGCGCCTGTACCGCCTTCAGCACTACGAGTGGCTGCGGGAGCCCGCCCACGACTCGAACTGCCTGCTGGCCTGGGGCCCTGACACCCTGGTGGTGACGTTCAGGGGCACCCAGTCCCTGAGAAACATCAGGGCGGACCTGAAGGCAAGCCAGGGCCCATGCCCACGCTAAAACACTGCGTTGGCGCCGCCTTGCTGTGGCGGGATCGGGCAGATGGATAGCTGCGCACAGCTGGCCGCGGCTGCCGCTGGCTGGGGATGCAGGCCGGGGGGCTGCAGCGCTCGCCCACCGGAGACCGCCGCCCACCGCCTTTACCCGCCCTGCAGGCCTGGCGAATCGCGCACCCGCCCAGGCTTGGCAGCCTGCTGCTGGGCAGCCGCCCGCTGGTGCACCTCGGCTTCCTGAAGAGCTGGGTCTGCGATGGATTCAACGCCAAGGCGAGCCCCTGTTGTGGGGGCGGTGGGCAATACCCAGTGGGCAGTACCGGCGGTAGTAAAGGTGGTACTAGAGCACCGGTGAAAGGCAGAACCGGCGGCAGCGCTGCTCGCCCAGCCCTGTGTCTGCCACAGCGCCGGCCTGCCGCCGCCCCGGCCCGCTCCTCGCAGGTGCTGCAACGCATTCGGGAGGTGCTGGAGGAGCGGCGGCACACCGAGCTGGACCCCCTGGCCTGCACAGCAGACCGCTGCTGCACATGCGAGCCGCCGCCGGACGGCCACTTGGCGGCGGCCAGGGAGGCGGCGGCGGCGGCGCAGCGGCAGCAGCCCGGCGGCGGGACCGGCGGAGGCGCGGCGCGGATGAGGATTGCCGGGCCGCCCTTCCGCATCCTTTTGGCGGGACACTCTCTGGGTGTGTGGGAGATGACCGTTTGCGTTGGTTGGCGGCTGCCGCAGGACCGTTCTGCTGCCACGGGACCTGCTGCACCCCGGGCCGGACGCCTGCCCGCCACCTGCCTGCCACCAGCAAGCCCTCACCCTGCCGCCCGCCGCATGCCGAGCGCCGCCCCACTCCCCACCGCCGCCACATGCCAAACGCTGCCCCGCCTCCCGCCGGGCTCCCGCAGGCGGCGCCATGAGCCAGCTGTGCGGCATGGACCTTGCGGCGGCGCTACCCGGCTGGGGCTTTGCGCTGGCCCCCGCCGCCGCCGTGGCGCCCGCCGCGCCGCCGCCGTCCGCCGCCGCGCTCCCGGCCGTCTCCCTGACGACCGTGACCTTTGGGGCGCCGCGCACCGGCAACCACGCCTTTGCCCGCGAATACGACGCCGCCCTGCCAGACTGCTGGTCCATCATCAACGGGCAGGACGTGGGTGAGAGGGCGGGCGGGGTGGTGGAGGGGTGTGGGTGTGGTGGCTTGCCGGGCAGGCGGGCAGGGTGGTGGAGGGGTGTGCATGCCGGCCACCTGCCACGCGAGCACACACACGAAAACACACACGAAAACGCACGCGTGCACACGCACACATGCACATGCACCACCCCGTGCCCCCTGCGCCCCCTGCGCCCCACACGCAGTGGCCAACCAGGCCAAGTTTTTGGTGCTGTTCAAGCGCGCCGGCAAGCCCGTGCTGCTGAGCGGCGCGGGCGACCTGCTTGTGCGGCCCAGCCGGCTGGAGCACTCGGCGCAGCGCGCCTCGGGCGCCAGCATCAGCCACCACAAGCTGCTGGGCTCCTACTGCCCCTCACTGGCTACCTTCCTGGCCCACCAGAGCGGCGGCAAGCCGCTGCCCGGGGGCAGGGAGGCGGTGGAGGACCTGTGGAGGGGCGGCGCCACGGCGCAGGTGCCCGCTCGCCTCCCCACTTTCGTCGCCGGCTGGCCGCGTGGCTGGCGGCGCGCAATGCATGGCTGCGCTGCTCGCCTGCTCACCTGCACACCACTCCTGCACACCACTCCTGCACACCAGGCCGACCCAAGGCGACAGCAGCCTCGCCTCCTGCCCCTCCCCGGTGCAGCTGTTAGAGCAGATGCTTGGCATGGTGCACGGCAGCGGCGGCGGCAACAAGACAGCGGCAACGAGGGGCGGCTCGCCAAAGGCGGCCGACAGCGACGCGCTGGACGTCTAGCAGTCACACCTGTATTGCCTGCTGCAGGAATGCTTAGACACGACTACACTGCTGTACCATTCACTGTCTGCATTGCTATTCTGTTTTACACATTTTGTTTGCACGACGCAAGAGCTGGCAGTCGGCGCAAAAGGGGAGTCGGTGCAAAAGGAGGGAGGAGGGGAGATCAGTGATAAGGCAGCGGCACATGGCATTATCAGCAGCATTGCCTGCGAGCAGCGGCATGGTGGGTAGGCGCTGGCGGAACTGGAGCCCGCCGGCACAAAAGTGGGGGCTGCTCGGGACGTGACTTATCTATATCTATATCTGGGCAAAAGGGCTCCGAGAGGCGGCGACGCTGTAGTCATTCCGAGGCATGCAGCAGAGTGCAGGGGAGAGAGATGCAGGCAGTACACGCTGTGTTGTTGACGGGCAAAAAAATGCTGGGCAAGTGACGAGAGCAAGTGGGGGGTGGCACAGGGGGCAAGTGTATATGGAAGAGAGGCAATAGCAGCGTGGGCACACAGAATGTGTGTGCGGTATGCGTGGGAACGGAACGAATAGCAAGGGATAGAGCGCAACGAGTTTGGCAAAAGGCTGCGGGCGCCAGCGCCCGCTGTGTGCTACTTGCCGGCGGCGGCGGCGGCGGGCTGCGCAGGGGCTGGGCCCGCGGCGGCGGGCGGCGGCATCAGGCTCATGATGAGCTCGAAGCAGAAGTACATGCAGCCGATGCTGGGCGCGACCTGCAGAAAAGGAAGAGGGAGGATGGGAAAGTCGGCTCATGACAGTTGCCTTGCTGGTGGGGCCGGCACAGCAAGGGCGCAGGCCCCGCCCCCCGCTGCACGGCTGCTTGCATGCTGGACAGCTGCACTCAGCACGCAGTGCGGGCCCCGCCAGGACGGCGAGCGGTACAGCAGCGCCGCCGCACCTTGAGGTAGCTGGGGATGGAAGCCGCATAGAAGCCGGCCACCCCCTCCTTGCGCAGCACCTGGCGCAGGCAGTCGAGCGTGCCGCGGTACAGCACCGGCCGTCCCGCCAGGCCCTGCAGGGGCGAGAGGACGAGGAAAGGTAGAGGCTCAGCCGGTGAGTGGTCGGGTTTGGGAGTCCACCCTGCCCATCTCTGGCCTCCCTGCTGTGGCCAGGGTTGATCAGCCCAGCGCATGCCTGCCGCTCACGCGGCATCCATCCTGCCCGCCCCCACCTGCCCCCTCCCATCCCTCACCTGGACCTGCAGGCGGCGTCGCACCACCTCCAGCGGCATCGTCAGCGTCAGCACGCAGGCGGCGGAGCAGGCGCCGATGAGGCCGCGCACGTGCGGCGGCGCGGGCACGCCGCCACTGAGGTCGCGGTACAGGCGGTTGCCCACCTGCGGCAGGGCGGCAGAGGGAGCGGCAGCGAGTGTGATGTTGGCGCGGGTGGGGAGCGGGGGCAGGACGGGCGCGCCTCCCTTTGCACCCGCACCTGCGCCCTGCCCACGCGGGCGACCATAGCAGGGCGAGTAAACACACATGCGCTAACACACATGCCAACACACATGCTAGCGCACATGCTAACGCACATGCACCCCGCCACTGCGGCACCCTCTAGGTGCACCAACCTCGTAGGCAGTAAAGCCCAGGGCATTCCCCAGCACATCTCCCAGCAGGGAGGCTCGGAAGCCGCGGTACAGGCCCGGCAGGCCGTGGGAGGCGACCACGGCGCGCGCCACCTGCACCAGGCTGCCCCGCACGCCGCCCGCGCACGACATGGCGGTGCGCGTCGACTCAAGCGGGTAGCAGCAGCAGGCGGCGGCGGCGCCCGCGGCCGCGCCCGCAGCCAGTCGCTCGTGGTTGGCTAGGTCCTGGGGCTGCTGCTGCTGGGAGGTGGTGGAGGCTGCTGCTGCTGCTGCCGCGGCGGCGGCTTGCCCCTGGCGCCGCTGCCGTGCCGCCAGGATCCTGTCCTTGAGGCCGTTGAAGACGGCAAACTGGATGGCCGAAGCGGGGAAGATCTTGATGAGGGTGGCGGCGTGGCCGCGGTACAGCCCGCCCAGCCCGCCGTCCCGCCACGCGTGCTGCGCAGCCTGCACAGGTGCATGGCCCAAGCGTATCCCATTCAGACGGGCAGAGGAGTGGCCTGGGCACCGCTGTGGCTCCAGCAAAGGAATCAGAAAATAGCGGCACCACAGCGGCACCACTGCGGCACAAACGAAAGCGACAGCACGGGGCCAGGCGGCTCGCAGGGCTGTGGGCTGCGCACGCACCTGCGCCACGCTGAACCGCTGGTGGGCGGTGGGCGTCATGAGGAGGGTGGAGACTCGCTCCATGGGCGCCACCAGCGTCTTGCTGACCGCCCCCGCCACGCCGCCCGCCAGGAACTGCTGCGCTGCGCGGACCTGCTGCTGCTGCGCGGCGGCGCGCGCGGGCTGCGCCGCCGCGGCCGCGGCCGCCGTGGCCGTGTGTGTGGCCGTGGGCGCGGGCGTGGCGCGGCGGCGCCGCTGCGTGCCGCGACCGCGGCGGGGCGGTGCTAGGAGCGTGCGTGCGGCGGCGGCGGCCATGAGCAGGCCGGGGTGGGCGTCCTGTGCCAGCATGGACAGCGGGGCGGGCCCCGCGGCTGCAGCCGCCGCCGGCAGCACAAAATGCGAGGTATTGGCGACGATGCTGGCGCAGACAGCTTTTGGGCGGCGGTGCGGGCCTGCAGGGGCGGGGCGGGGCGGCGCGGGGGTAGTGGCTTGTTATCTGCATCGCTCCCTGGGGTTGCTGCAGGCCTGTGCTGGGCGCTGGTGGAGTCGCTGCGCGGGCTGGAAGAACAGGCACGTGCAAGGGCAGCCGCCGGTTGTTGAGAGCAGCATGCAGCCGCCAGTTTCTGCAAAACCCACCTGTTGATGGCCACATGCCTGCCTTAGCGCCAAGCCGCAGGGCGCCAGCGGCGCCCTCGCAGAGTTCCCACTCCATGGCACCGCGGCAAGGATGCTGCTGTTGACTGCTGGCTGGCTCAATGACAACGCTGTTTCAGTATGATCGGGCTGCCAGGGAGAGGTTAGCAACGGCGCATGCCCCAAGAGAACGTCTGCTTGAACCGCAGGGGCTCGTGGGGCTGGGCGGGAATCAAGCTGCGAGCGGATGTGGCAGGAAGAGTAAAAGGCAAGGTCGTGCCTGAGACATGTACTTTCGTCGCAAAAGGGACGAGGAACCTTGTCCCTTTTGCTCCAGCTGGACAGTTTCTATCGCGGAGGGGTTGCAGCAGGGCGATAGGAGAACGGGAGGAGAACGGGCTCCGACAGATCACTGTCCGCGAGGAGTTTGCGCTCTTGCTTACCCCCACACACCCAAATGTCAAGGCCAGACGGCTACGAGGAGCTGGGGGAAGGTCAGCTTGGTCAGCGCACCGCCCAGCTCCACCGCCCGCCGCCTCCTTCTGCCGCCGCTCACCCGGTCTCGCCTTCTAGACGCCTGTGCCCACCCCTGCTGCAGAGCCCCTGCTGCCGCCCTCGGTGCCGGCTCCAGGACCCACCATCACGCAGACCGCGGCGCCCAGCGCCTCGCAGCAGCAGCAGCAGCAGCAGCAGCAGCACGGCGCGCCGCCGCCGGCGCGCGGCGTGCCCGCCTTCCCGCCGCTCGCGCACCAGGCGCTGGGCGGGTCGCGGCTGGAGCAGCTGCCGCCCTTCCCGCAGTATCTAGCCGAGCTGCCGTCTGCGGGGGAGGAGTGGGAGCGCAGCACGCTGCTCTTCTCGCTCTGGCTGGGCTGCTCCGCGGCGACGCTGGCCCTAGCGCTGCTGACGCTCAACCTGCTGGGCACCGTCGGCGCGCTGTGCGGCACCGTGGGTGCCGCAGCGCACCGTTTTGCCCGCCTGCGCGCCGCCCTCACCCTGGCCGACGCCATCAACAAGATTTTGCGCCTGGCCATCGCAGCCGCCTGCCTGACCGGCGTCGTGGCAGGGACCTCAGCGCTCATAGCGTTGGGCCTGTCTGCCGCGTGAGCCGCATGCAGCCCGCCTGCCCGCCTGCGCCTGCTGGTGCATGTGGCTCCTGCTACAGGCTCCTGCCGCAGCCAGCCAGCTGCGCGGCGCTGCCTGCCTGCTGCTGCGTGCTGCCGTGCCTCTGATAGCCGCCGGGAGCAGCCCACGCAGGCGAGGGAGGCGCTCACCACCTGCCACCCCTGTTGCGTCCCCCGCAGGTGTTCCACATCCGACGACAAGCCCCACTGCGCTGAGCTGGCAGAGGTGACCACCCTCTTTGCCCTGTGGTACTCTGCCTACGCCGGCCTCTCGGTGGCGGCGGCGCGGCGGGCGGCCCACATGCGGCGCCTCCTCAACCCCGTTTCCAGCGGCGCAGTGGCGCTCTAGCCAGCACGGCGGCGCCCCTCTGCCTCCCAACCCACGCTTGCTGGTCTTTTTGCCCCGCTCTGTCCCACCTATTTTTCCTCTACCGCCTTGCGCCCGGCCCCGCGCTCTACCCTGCACGCCTGCTCTGCCACCCAGCACCCAACCACCTTCCGGCCTTGCTCTGTAACCCACCACCTGGTCCTTGCTAGCGTGGAGGCGACGCGTGTGCAGACGTGTTACAGTCTGGTGGCTGTCGCTGGCTCGCTGGCTGCACACGCATCTGGCTAACGGCGCTGCTCGCTAATACTAGAGAGGGATCGGCGGTAGTAGGTGAGGCGAGAGAGAGGAGTGTGAGAGTTCTACGAAGGGACAGGAGTCTACGGGTTGACAGAAGAAGAGGCTGACCTACCTAGCTGCCTGCTGCTGTCAACGTGCGCACAGATGGGCGCGCATTTAGGAATGAAGAAAGAATGAATTCTGCCATGCGCTGCGTCGCCCCGCCTGGCCACAGATGGCGCCGCCAGGCGGGGCCGCGCCGCTCAACGCTGCCGCTGCGGTGACGGTCAGGGCCGCAGGCCCTCACATCATCAGCGCAGCAGCCACCAGGCTGGCGGCCATGGCGGCAATGCTGGCAAGGGTGGTGGCGGCGCCAGAGGGCACCGGGGCGGGGGCCGGGGCGGAGGCCACCGGGACCAGCACGCCGTCAATCACGTGCACCACGGCGTCGCCAGCGATGATGTTGGCGACGGTGACGTCGTACTTGTTGCCCGCGGCATCCTCAATCACCACGCCCTTGGGGCGCACCAGCACCTGGCAGCGGGCGGGGGCGGCGGGCAGGCGCGCCTCAGCGATGCGGGACCATGCGTGACCCCCAGCATTACGCCGCTCCGGCTACCAGCTTGCTTGCTGCCCACGCGCTGGCATTCGGCATTCCCACAGGCGCCCTCAGGCGGCAGCTGTGCACTACACAGCACCCGCCCACCACAAGAGCCGGTAGCAAAAGTCGCAAAGAGGCGGGCCCCTGGCTCACCGTGATGGGCACGCCGTTGAGGGTCTCCAGGATCTGGTTGTTGGTGAGGTCGGCCGAGGTGGCGGCCACGCTGGGGACGACGTGGTAGGTCTGCAGGCAGCAGGTGGGTATGTGTCGGGGGCTGTGCAGGCGAGGCGGGACCGACTCCGCGCCGGGGCGCAACAGCCGTGGGGGCACATGCCGGCCCAGGCTGCACTGTGCAAGCAGGCGTGCAGGCCTGCGGCGCGTGCCCATGTGGGGTTGTGAGGGCCAGGGCAGGCGGCGCACCAGGATGTCGGTGAGCGCCTGCAGCTGCTCCTCGGTCATGGCATCCAGGTCGATGGAGGCCTCATCCAGGAAGGTCTCCAGGGCCTGCAGGCGGCGGCGGGGGGAAGGGCTCAGCAGGGCAGCTGATGGCGGCGGCGAGGGGGGGTGCAGCACGTGGGGTTGCAACGCTGCGTGGGCCACAGCGCAGCCTAGCACTGCCTGTGCGCAGCAGCACAGGGGGCAGCCTCGTGCTGCGGCAGGCAGGCTGGCAGGTGAGGGCGAGGGGCCGTGCTGGCTGGGGCTGGCGGCCGCCACTCACGGCGTTGGTGGGCGCAAACACAGTGCCGTTGAACTCGGGGCCGAACGCGCCCGCCAGGTCAGAAGCCTGCAGCCAGGAGAGGAGGTGGGCCAGGCCAGCAGACGAGTTGTAAGCACACCTGGTGGGGCCACACAGCAAGTGGCTGCCGCACCATGCCAGGGCAGATTTCTCTGGCAAGACAGGCACCGGCAGCCAGGCCCGGCTGCGTCACGGCGAGGCGGCCCGCGCTTGCCTCCAGTGCGGCCAGCAGGTTGTCGAGGCCCTCCGCCTTGGCGGCATCCACCACCGAGTCGTAAATGGCGCGCATGGTGTTGGTGGGGGCAGGCACGGGGCCGGGGGCGGCCTCGGGGGCGGGCACGGGGGCGGGCGCGCCGGTGGGCAGCAGCATGGGCAGCAGCACGGTGTCGATGATGTGGACGGCCACTGCGGGGGAGGCGCATGCGGGAGGAGCGGCAGCAAAGGGGTCGGTGGGGAAGGCAGTGGG
Source organism: Chlorella variabilis (assembly GCF_000147415.1). NCBI lineage: Eukaryota > Viridiplantae > Chlorophyta > Trebouxiophyceae > Chlorellales > Chlorellaceae > Chlorella > Chlorella variabilis. Next base: position 2,107,567 of record NW_005435085.1, on the reverse strand, counting down.
ACGAGCGGGACAGCCAGCCATGCCCCGGCCAGCAAGCCAGCGCGCGCCACCGCCGCAGCAGTGCCCGCTCACCGTCGTCGCCAATCTTGATGTCGGGGGTGAGGATGCCGGCCTCGGAGCCAATGGCCTTGATGATGGCCTTGCCGTCCTCAAACGCAACCTGCGGGGGCATGGGAGGGAGGTGCGTGGTTGAGGGAGGGGAAGAGAGGGGCGGCGGCGCCGCACGCGCGACAAGCAGTAGCAGGCGTGCCGCCGGCAGGCACAGGGCCGGCCCCCTGGGGGCAGGAAGCAGGAACCGGTGCAGGGTGCGGGCAGCGCGTGGAGGGGCTTGCGGCTGGAGCCCAGCGGGCGCGCAGGCGCAAGGCGGTGAATTGGCGATGGTGCATGGCAGGTGGTGCATCGCGCACCGTCAGCTCCTTGCCGTTGTCGGCGGTGACCAGCTTCTCGCCGTCCGCCAGGTCGCCGGAGAAGACGGGGGTGCCGGGGACCAGGTGGTACCGCTGCAGGTGGTACAGCAGGTACCATGAGATGGGGAACTGAGGAATATGTAGGTGGGCAGGAGCAAAAACAAGGGACAAAAATAAAGGCTGTGGCCCACGGCGGCGAGGGTACTGCGGTTCCGGGCTGGCTTGCATGCGCAGCCAGGCTGTGCCAGCCACCCACCAGGATGTAGGGCAGCTTCTCCATCACGGTGGAGGCGATGCCGAGCTCGGTGGCGGCGGCCAGGGCAGCCTTGAACGCCTGCAGAACACAGCGGGGAGGCAGATGGAGGCGGGCGGGCGGAGTGCGGCCCACAGGTGCCAGGCATAGGGCTGGGCGGCTGGGCTAGTCATGGCAGCGGGGCCTGGCTGTACAGCGCATGTGGCCTGGCAGGCACGGTGTGGTGGGGTGGCCGGCGGCGGCAGCACCCACGTCGTCGTTGGGGGCAAACACCGTGCCGCTGAAGTCACCCAGAGCCTCCACGATTTCGGGGGACTGCAGCGCACGGGGCAGCACAGGTGCAAGAGCTGTAGGCGGACAGTACGCGGGGCAGCAAAGCCCGCAGTTGGCGGCGGCGGCAGCCTCTGTGGGCAGCAGCGCCCGACAGCTGGGTGTGCCGGGCACGCCTGCCGCCGCCACATCGCCCGGCCAACCCGCGGTTACCGCACGCACCGACTCAATGGAGCTAGCAAGCATGGACAGCTTGGGGTTGTTCTTGACAGCCTCGATGAGGGTCTGCTTGGTGGTGCCCTGGGCGGCGGCGCCAGCCACGCCCACCAGCAGCAGCAGAGCAATGCACTTCATTGTGATGCTGCAGCAGCGCGTGGGGAGCGGCAGGGGGCGTGGGGGCGCGGCTTCAAACCACCAGGGTGTTGCAGGCCGGCGCAGCTGCTGCAGCCCCGACCGCCCCATGGCGCTGGCATTGCAGTTGGGCTGCCGCGGGCTTGGGGGTCTCTGCCTTGAACTGGTTTGGGTGCGTCAGCCCGCGATCAGTTGGGCCCAACCGTTTGCGCCTTGCTGCCCGGTCCGCCGCTCACCTGCAGCCTAGCCTCAACACCAACCAGGACCCGTCTTGAGGAGGAATGGGGGTGGGGCGGGTGCAGGCTGTCAAATTAAACGCGGCCGCCCCAGGGTCTCATGCTGGGCACGGTGTGCTCGCAAACGGGCGGCACTGGATGGCCCATGTCTGCAGCATTCCAGCCCAGCACGTATTGCATGCCGACCCCCCTCCACAGCGTGCAGCAGCAGCCAGCGCAAGGTCACCGCCACGTCACCGCTGCCCCCGCCGCCGCTCAGTTTGCTCCCTCAAAGACGGCCTCTAAGTTTCACTTTACTGTTGGCGGCTGAAACAAGGGTACCAGATGCAACCTTTTCTTCTACACAACATGCGGGCGCACATCCACCCGCAACACGCATCCCTCAGTCCCCCGCCGCCGCCCGCCGCTCCAGCTCCGCCATCCCCCAGCCGATGTCTGTGGTGGACAGCGTGCGCAGCTCCACGCGCGGGCAGCGCCTCCCCAGCTGCCACATGACGCGCGCCACGGGGGCCGTCACGGTGTCCTCCTCCCCTGCACACCCACCGACATGCGCCCAGCCGATGAGCTCCCACCCCTCAAATGCGTGCTCATCGACAAAGCCCCAATGCAAACCAATCGACGGCACCCCACCCCTCAAACCCGCACCACAGGCAGGTACAGCAGAGGGAGCAGGCAGCGGCTTGGCCGGCGCACCAAAAACGTCGTCCACACACCGCAGCGCAGGCATGGACGCCAACGCCGCCAGCAGCGGCTCAGCTGCCTCGGCGGGCCTCACGGTCAGCCCTGGGCCAGGCCCCTCGTCCACGGCGCGGTGGCACGACAGCGCCAGGCGGGAGAGGCGGGTGGCGGCGCGCAGGGCTGCGGGGCTGTCCAGTGCTGCCTGCCAGTCCAGGAGCAGCTCGCGCAGGCTGGAAAGCATGGGGCCCAGCGGCAGCCCCGCCTCCAGCTCATTCTCCTCCACATGCAGCGCCTGCAGCAGGGAGGCGGGCGGGTGGCGCACCGGGCAGGCGGCGGAGCGAGGCAGGCGTGTGGAGCGGCAACGCGCGGCAAAGGCGCGCGGCGCGGGCACAGGCTGGCCGCGCGGACGGTCTGGGCAGGCAGCGAGGGCAGCTGCGCAGCCCGCACGGTACTAGCAGCCGCAAGGCAGGCGGGTGGGCTAGCAGGCGCGGGCAGGCCCCGGCGCACCTGCAGCTGCGACATGGCTGCCACGCAGGGCGGCAGCGCCGCCAGGCGGTTGCCCGAGATGGACAGGAAGGCGAGGCGGGTGAGCGGGGCCAGGGCTTGCCAGTCGCCGGGCTGGATGCGCACATGGCGATTGAAGGCGTTGTGGAGGTAGAGGATGCGCAGGCGGGTGAGCGCCGACAGCTGCACGCGGCGGCGGCGGTGTGTGGGCGGCGGCGACGCGGCAGGCGGGACGGGCCGCGGAGGTTCAGTCGGGCGCGCGGGCTGCCTGCCAGCCAGGCGGGCACGCTCATGGCGATGCGCGGGCAGAGGCGCAAGCAGGGGCAGGGGCGGGAGGCAGGCGCTGCAGCGGGGGGGAGGCGGAGGGGCACCTGGGAGGGGAAGGTGGAAAGGAAGCTTTCCGAGATGTTGAGCTCCTCTAGGCTGGGCCCCAGCTGTGCCAGCGGGTCCAGGCTGGCATGAGTCAGCCGGTTGCGGCTCACCACCAGGCTGCGCAGCAGCAGGCAGGGCGGGCGGATGAGCCTGGGCGGTAGTGGAGTCGTGTATAGTGTGGAGGCAGGCAGTGGAGTGGCAGGCAGAGCGGCCGGAGCATGCACATGCAGGATGAGGAGCCCTAGATGAGCGCAGCCCTAGCCGGCTGGGAAGCATCTCTAGGCAGCGGGCGGCGGCGGCTGCGGGCAGCTCGCCTGCGCAGGCGCGGCAGGTGGTCCAGCACGGCCGGCAGCGCGCGCAGCCCCGCGCTCTCCAGGTACAGCTGGGTCAGGGTGGGCGGCAGCCAGGGTGCCGCCAGGATGGCGTGGCGGGCCTCTGGGGTGGATGCCATGCCAGCCAGGGTGCCGTCGGCCAGGGAGAAGTCGGTGAGGCTGGGCAGGGGCAGGCGGGACCACACCTCCAGGCGGCCCACGGCAGGGAAGGCCAGCTTGCGCAGGCCCCGGAAGGCCGGCCGCGCCGCCATCAGGGCCTCATCAAGCTCCACCGCCTCGGGCCACTCAACAGACAGCTTGGCCAGCTTGCGCAGCGCGGGCCCGCCGGCCTCCACCTCGCACAGCGACAGCAGCAGGGACGGCACCGGGAGGGAGCAGTAGTGCTGCGGGTCGACTGGCTCTGGGGTCGCCACCGCAAAGCACAGCTCCTCCACCGCCGCCGCCCTCGGTGCCAGCCACCTGTAGCAGCGGCCGCCCAGGTTGAGGCAAGGTGATGCCTGCTGCGGGCCAGCGACGGGCTGCGCGGGGGTGCATGCTCAGGGCCTGCGCGCAATACCAACCTGGCGAATTGCTGCAGTAAGGCGGTGGCTGCCACGGATCGCTCTGCCTTGGGTGCGTAGTGCGGGTATGCTTTGGCCACAGCCTCCACCTGCCGCCACATCTGGCTGGGCCCGCCGCACAGCCAGATTTAGGGTTAGGGTTTAGGGTTTTTTAGGGTTTAGGGTTTTTCGTCGTTTAGGGTTCGTCGCTGGTGTGCCGCAGCTTGCGGCCCACCAGCGACAGGCACAGGCGCTGGGAGAAGGGCAGGCGTGCTGCCATGGCAGCCAGCACATCCTCGGGCAGGTCCAGAAGGTGAAGCGCGCCGTGCAGCGGGGCGGCGGCGGGGCTCATGGCGGCGGCCCCCTATCGACCGGCTGCCGTCGGCAGGAGCCTGCCAGCGCAGCGCTGCGATCCCCTGGTTCTGCGCAGCGAAGGAACGCCGGCAATCAATGTCAATTTGGCACGGGGGATCCGGCAGCACAGGTGATTCAGTTTCTATGTTAATGTGATGCTTGGTAGGGAGATCACGTGGGGTGTGGCAGAGCTTCAGTCCAGAGCCTGCTGTACTTCCGGCAGGACACTACCTGTGGCCAGCTGTCCCGCCCTGCGCGCCGTCCAATGCCCCTGACTGACGCCGAATTAGCGACTGGCGCTTACACAACACTGTAGAAAGTGTATCTCACAACACCAGAGAGCGCTCAGCGGGCTGGGTTCAGGGCAAGGGCTCCAGCGCTCACATCAGCAGGGCGGCCGCCAGCAGGCCGGCGGCCAGGGCCGCCACGCTGGCCAGGGTGCTGGTGGCGGCGCTGGGGGGCACCAGCTGGGCCGCGGGGGTGGGCGCCGGCGAGGGGGAGGGCGCCGGCAAGGGGGAGGGCGCAGGCAGGGGGGAGGGGGCGACGGTGGGGCCCATGCCGACCGGCATGTCGGGGCCGCTCTCGCCCATGGGCACGGTGCAGGGGCCCTCCGCCACCACGGTCGTGCCCGCCGCCTCAGCCAGGCACTCGTTGTCATAGGTCATGCCGTTGGCGCCGCACACGGGCATGAGGTTGAGCGGGCAGGCGACCGCCGAGCCCACAGCGCCGGTGGTGCCCACGGCACCCTGAGCGGCCTCCACGCCAGTCGTGACGCCCGCGGCCACGTTGCCGCCCACGCCGGCCGCCGTTTCCTTGGCCTGGTCCACGGCGGTGCTGACGGCGTCCTTGGCGTTGGCCAGGGCGCCCGACACGGTCTGCGCGGCGTTGCCGATGGCGGTCGCCGCATCCGAGACCAGGTCCTTGGACTCAACCTTGTCCGTGTCAACCTCGCCCTTGACCAGGTCCGTGGCCTTGACGGTGCCCTTGGGCTTGTCGCCGCCGGGCAGCTTGAAGGGCAGCAGCACAGCGTCGATGACGTGCACCACTGCGGGCGGGGTGGGGGGGGGAGGTGGGGGCCAGGGGTGAGGGCAGGGCAAAGGCAGGGCGGCCGGAACCACTCAGCTTCGACAGATGCTGAGGCTCGGAGCTGCACCCCACCCGCTCATGCACAGGCACGCCATGCATCGGCGCTGGCCATGATGCACGCGGCAGGCAGGGAGGGCATGCTGTGGGGTGAGGGCAGCGCGGCAGCCCGGCCCTCACCGCTGTAGTGGGCGGCGCCCACAAAGATGTCGGGCTGGACCACGCCGGCCTCGGAGCCCACGCCCTCCAGGGTGAGCTTGCCGTCGGTGTACTGGGCCTGCGGCAGGGCATGGAGGGAACAGGCAGGTCGGGAGGTCGGGAGGGCAAGCGGAGGCGAGGGTGGCGGCGAGAGGCTCAAGCATGGAGAGGGATGCCAGCCCAGGGCTGCGGGTGGCAGGCTGTGCACGCTGCAAGCTCCACGCCGGCATGACGGCCAGGAAGCTCAGCGAGCAAGCAAGCCCACCCACCGTCACAATCTTGTCGCCCAGGGAGGAGACGAAGATTTGGTCGTCGTTGAGGCCGGTGATGGGGGCGGGGGGGCCCGGAATGATGTGGTACAGCTGCGCCGCGGGGAGGGGAGGAGGCCAGCAGGGCAGGGGGGGCTCAAGGTGTGCGCCGTGGATGGCACAGGCGTGGCTGGCTGGTGTGCCAAGGCGCCGACCAGCAGGCCGTCCCGGCAGCTACCTCCGCAGCACCACTGCTGTGGCCCGCGGCACGCAGTGCAGCCAGCCAGGAGCAAGAGGCGGCAGGCCAGGCAGGAGGCGGTGCCTCACGATGATGTCCTTCAAGCGGTTGGTGGTCAAGGGGATGCCCGCCTCGCGCAGGTCCTCCACGGCGGCGTCCCAGGCCTGCGCGGGAGGCAGCGGCGGCAGGGGCGGGGCGTGTGATGCACAGCAGCAGGGAAAGGGCGCCGGTTCTTGGTCCCACACGCAGAGAAGGCATGCAAAGAAGGGTAGGAGGCATGAGAAGTGGGGGCTGGGCGGCGGGGCGTGCCTTGTTGGTGGGGCCAAACACGGTGCCGGCAAAGTCGTCGCCGACCATCTCGGCGATGTCAGGGAACTGCAACAGGGCGAGCCGGGGAGGTCTTAGGCAGGCTTGGGTGATGCATGTAGGCAGGCTTGGGTGGCGGGGCCGCTGCCGCGCGCTTGCGGTGGTGGCGGCAAGGGCGGCCCAGGGCAGCACGTCAGCCTGCTGCACCTGGTCTTGCCAGATTACGCACCTGTGCCAGGGAAGCCCAGAACTTGGACACCGCTGGGGTGACCTGGAGCGCTGCGAACACGGTGGGCTGCTCCGGCTCCGACTGGGCGCCAGCCACCGCCAGGCCCACCAGCAGCAGCACCGCCACGACCTTAGCGTGCATCATGCTCGCAATTACGCTGCTGCGCAACACGCGGGGGTGTCAGGGAGAGGGCTGGGTGCTGGCACGCGGGGAGCAACCACCAACCACTCTGCCATGTTTCATGCTTGCGGCCCAAACCCCGCGGGAGGGGTGCTGCGCAAGCGCAACCGCCGTGGGACGGCTTTGCAAATGCATTGGGGCTGGCCTAGGAGGCAGAGCGGAGCGCATTGCAGGCCTGCAGCTCGAGACAGACAACGACAGGTGGGGCCGCCGCCCGGCTGCTCACCTGCTGCTAGTCCAAGTAATGGCGGCGAGGTGATGCAGCGATGGCAAGCAGGCAAGCAGGTGCAACTCCTACAAGTGGGCAGCCCAACTGCCACGGCATGCTGCGCCGTGCTGTGCCGTCGTTGTACAGCTTCCTGGCACCTAGGGCCTCGTACAGGTCCGTCAGCATGTGGGGTGCATCAAGAAGGCCTCTGGAGGCACAGCTGCTTTCACCTGCTGGCGCCGGCTGCAAGCCCACCCACGCGGCGGCGCGCAGCCAGCCCGTCACTGACCAGCCCGGCAGCACCAGCTGGGAATTGTGTTGGTGGACGGGCATGCGTGCTCTGATCCACGGTTAAGCCAGCAGCTGGAGATCATCAAAACAGCGAGCTCTAGGCACACCTTGGCGGCGAGCCGCGGCGGAAGCGCCCAGCTGGCGCCGCCGCCCGACTGAAAGAGCCAGCAGCAGGCCATTTCCTTGATAGCAGCCACCCTCACAGCCAGCACCAGAGCCTCGCCAGTCCCTAGCAGCGTTTATGGCCTTTGGCTTAAGCGGTCGTCTGCTGCTAACAGCGGCGAAAAGGGGCGGCTTCCGTGAGTGGGACAGCGCTGCACTGGCAGCTGCAGATTGGCCAAATTGAAAGGCAATTGGCCCACATCGCCATGCTGCCCGCTCCCGCCCTGCAGGATCCTTCTCCCGGCGCCGTGTCCAGGCGTCCAAGTCAGGTAGCTGCCGGGATGCAGGCCGCCCGCTGGCCGCAGACTGGCCAGCCGCTGGTTGCCGCCGCCACCGCTGCCGCCACGCCAGCTAGGGCACAGGCCTTCGCGGCTGGAACTCAGCCCCAGCGCAGCCCTCGATTCATCCTGCGTCCTGCGTCCTGTGCTGTGTCAACCCGCAGACTCCTTTCCCACCAGCTTCGCCGGCACCCGGCTCGCGCCGCAGCTCCGCGCAGCCGCTCCCGCCGCACCCGCCCAGCGAGCCGGCCGCCCGCTCGGCTTCCCCGCGTTTGCCACCGCGGCTGCCCCCGCCACAGACGACGCCATGGTTGGCCAGGCCCACAAGGAGTTCTTCCGCAAGGTGTGTGTGTGTGTGCAGGCGGCTTAAGCTCTTACCGGCAGGCAGTTGGGTGGCGCGCATGCCAGCATCACCATCCTCCCGCTGCCGCCAGGCGCAGCAGCCTGGACATGCTGCCTTCCCCATGCCTGCCCTCCCCATGCCGACCTCCCCCCCAACGCTGCGTGCCGCTCTGCAGGACTACACACCCCCGCCGTACCTGATCGACTCGGTGCACCTCAACTTTCTTCTGGGGGACACCGTGACGCGCGTTGAGAGCTGCATGCAGGTCCTGCCCAACCACGCCGCCTCGGAGCGCCCACCGCTCTTCCTGCACGGCTGCGAGGGTGAGCGGCTCACCCCTGCGCCCCTGTGGGAGCCACCACCGCTCGCTGATGCGGCGTTCCGCACGCGCGGCGTCGCTACCATCAGTGGCGAACGCGCAGCCTCACCAGGCGGCCTGCCGCTCGCTCTCTTCCCGCGTCTGCCGTGGTGCCGCTTCAAGGCAGGCTAAGCCACTCCCTTCCTCTTCTCCCTGCTCTTCACGCGCTGCTCCTGCACACACCCTGCCTCGGCGCAGACGTGAAGCTGGTGGCTGTGAAGGTCAACGGCGAGAGCCTGCCTGTTGAGCAGTATGAGGTGGAGTCAAGCGGCCTCACCCTGAAGACCCCGCCCGCGGGTGAGCCCCGCGGCAAGGCTGGCTCGGCGGGGAGGCGGCGGGCAGGCGCGGGTGGCGCGGGCCCAGTGCTGTGCCCGCTGCCCTGCCCGAGCGCCGCCTTCAGCAGGAGGGTAAAGTGCGAGGGTACTGGAAGAGAGAGGCAGGCCCAGCAGGCATGGCATGGCACTTGCTGCGCACCTGCGGGCCCCCACCCACCCAGAGCTCCCCCAGCCCACCCCGGATACCCCTCCCCTCCCAACCACCTCCTCGCCTCCCCACTCGCTGCCGCCTTTCCCTCCACCCCTGCGCCAGGCGCGTTTGAGCTGGAGGTGCACACTGACCTTCACCCAGACCAGAACACGTCCCTGGAGGGGCTGTACACGTCGGGGGGCAACTTCTGCACGCAGGTGTGGGCAGGCGCCGCGCGGTACCGCCGGTACTGGCGCCCCAAAGCTGCGGCGCAGGCGCCGTGCCGGGGCTGTGCCGCAGCAGAGTTGTGCACTGTTGTGAGCACAGGCGCGCGGCCGTTGCTGGCCCGCGTGGCTTGCGTGTGCCTGCAAGGCACTCTCCTGTGCCATCCTACCACCCATCACCCCACCACACCCCACCACGCCACACCATCCTGCCACAGTGCGAGGCGGAGGGCTTCCGGGGCATCACCTTCTTCATGGACCGACCCGATGTGATGGCCAAGTGAGGCTGGCTGGCGGGCTGGGCCGGGCCTCTGGCGCTGGCGCGGCCTCTGCTGCGCGGCCTCTGCTGCTGGCGCTGGCGCTGGTGCTGCCGCTGTGTGTGTATGTCTGCGCATGTTGGCTCAGAGCCTCGGCCCCTCTGCTCCTGCAACCCTTTCGCTACCCTGCCCTCTCACCGTGGTGTACCATGGCTTTCCACCACCTTTACTTTCCACCCACCCACCCGCAGGTACACCACACGCATCGAGGCCGACAAGGCCGCCTGCCCCGTGCTGCTCAGCAACGGCAACCTGGTGGGGTCGGGGGAGGCGGAGGGCGGGCGCCACTTCACGGTGTGGGAGGATCCCTTCCGCAAGCCATGCTACCTGTTTGCCCTGGTGGCGGGAGACCTGTGCATGAAGGTGGGGCGGGGCTGTGTGGCAGGGACAGGTGTTTGGTGTGGGCTGGGCCTGGGCTGATGGCCCGGAATGCTGAAGGGGCTGGGCAGAAGGGGCTGGGTGGGATGGGGACCTGCGCATGGAGGCGGGGCAGGCTGGCCTGGGTGTCACGCTGCGTTGGCTGCGGCGCGGCTGGGTGAGGGTGGGCTGTGCTGGGCTGGGCCGAGGCTTTGGTGCTGGGCTGGCTGGGCGCGCCGGCCTGGGGTGCAGCTGGTGCAGACGTGTTGGCTCTACACAGCCCATGGCACACCCTCGCCCTCCCCGTCCCTCACCCGCGCCACCCCCGCCGCCGCCGCCGCCCGCAGGAGGACACCTTCACCACCTGCAGCGGGCGCAGCGTGGCCCTGCGCATCTTCACCCGCGCGCACGACATCGGCCGCGTCGACTTTGCCATGCAGTCGCTCAAGCGCTCCATGAAGTGAGTGAGGCTGGGGGCTGGTGGGCTGGGGCTGGGGCTGGCTGGGTGTTTTTTGGTGGGCTGGGATGCGTTGGGGCAGGGGCCACGGGGGGGGAGGATGCGCACGCTGCCCTGCTGCTGCAGCAACCGTGCACACAAGTGTGCCTCCTTGGCCCGTTGCCCAATCACAACCGAGCCCAGAATTTCGTTCATGTCTGCGTGCTTGCAGGTGGGATGAGGAGGTGTTTGGGCTGGAGTACGACCTGGATCTGTTCAACATTGTTGCCGTGGACGACTTCAACATGGGTGAGGCACGGTACCGCAGATACCGTACCGGTATCCACGTGGCGCTGCGGATGGGCTGCTGGTGGATGCTGCTGGGGCTGCATCGCCGTCACCCCCAGCTGGCTCCGTCACTGCAGCACGCGCCTGCAGCCTGCAATCCTCCCTGCTCTTTGCCTTGCAGCACTGATTCCATGCTTTCCCAACCTGCACCCCCGCAGGAGCCATGGAGAACAAGAGCCTCAACATCTTCAACTCCCGCCTCGTGCTGGCCACCCCCGACACCGCCACCGACGGCGACTTTGGGCGCATCGAGGGTGGGCAGCTGGGCGCAGGGGCTGGGTGCCTGTGTTGTGTGTTATGTGCTGGCGCGTAGGCGTGTCTGCAAAGAGTACAACCACCCCACCCTCCCTCCAAACGAAGCCAAACCGATGGTGCAGGCGTGGTGGGGCACGAGTACTTCCACAACTGGACGGGCAACCGCGTGACCTGCCGCGACTGGTTCCAGCTGACGCTCAAGGAAGGCCTGACGGTGTACCGTGACCAGGTGGGGGCCGCTTTCAGAGCGGTAGTACCGCAAGCGCACGGCGGTACTGCAATCGCGGGCCAGCAGATGTGCTCCCGCCACCTGTGCTGCTCACCCCTCCCGGCGCGCCTCAAGCTGTCAAAACCTGATCCCTCCCACCGCCGTAACGCGTAGCGGCACGCAACAACGTTAACGCGACCCAAGCCCTGCGTGCCCTGCCCTGCAGGAGTTCAGCGCCGACATGAACAGCCGCCCCGTGAGGCGGGTGGAGGATGTGTGCCGCCTGCGGGCGGCGCAGTTCCAGGAGGACAACGGTGAGGCGGTACCGGTGGGAAGGGGGCGGCGTTTGCTTCCTGAGTGTACAGTCTGCATGCATTTGTACCCGCTAAGGAACCAGCGACACAGAGGGCCCGGCGCTCGCGCCACCACCGCATGCCGTCTGCTTCGGTGGCTCGGTGCCTGCTTGGGGCAGCCGACAGGGCAGCATGGGCTCCTGCGCTGCAGCTGCGATGCTAGGCACGCCGCCCTTTGTGCCATTCCATCCTGCGTGCCTTAACCTCACCACGCCCGGGCCCCCTGCCCATGCCCAACGTTGGCGTTACCGCAGGCCCCATGGCCCACCCCATCCGCCCCGAGTCCTACATAAAGATGGATAACTTCTACACGCTGACGGTCTACGAGAAGGGTGTGGTGGCCGCGGGGCTGGCTGGCAGAGCGTCACGGAGCGCCGCCTGGCGCTGGCTGGACTGCTGGCTGCGGGGCTGGCGGGGCCCTTGAGAAAGCTTCGCATGGCCTTCAGCCAAGGCCACACACACCTGCCACAACTGCACCCCCACCCCCCACCCACGCACACACGCACGCGCGTGCTCGTGCTCATGGCTGCAGGCGCGGAGGTGATCCGCCTGTACGAGGCTGTGCTGGGCAAGGCCGGCTTCCGCAAGGGCATGGACCTGTACTTCCAGCGCCACGATGGGCAGGTACGGTACCGTAGCGGTACCGCTGATGTACTGCAGCGCCAGCTCACCAGGCAGCGCAGCGCTGCCTACGACAGACCTTGATTGGTGCCAGGCAGCCGGGGACCAAGCCCCCTCATCGTCGCCGGCAGCTGCCCTTCTGGCCAGAGCTCCCCGGCACCGTGATAGCCCGCATCCCTCGCTCCCACGCCTTTGCTGCAGGCTGTCACTTGCGACGACTTCCTGGCTGCCATGGCCGACGCCAATGGCGAGGACCTGTCGGCGCTCGCCAAGTGAGCCTCTGAACTCTTGAGGTTCCCTGGGCGCCGATGCGCGCGCTCCCTGCTGCCACGTGGTCATGCAGGGCGGCAGGAGGTGGCCTGCCTGCGTGCTGGCGCCCGCCTGGCGGCCCAACCGGCTGCCCTGCATCCTCATGATGTACTGCCTGGTACCGCCTGTGCAGGTGGTACAGCCAGGCGGGCACCCCGCGCCTCTCGGTGGCAGCCGAGTATAGCCCCGCCGACAAGACCTACACTCTGCGCTTCAAGCAGGCGAGTTGTGGGGCGCGCCGCCTGCTGCTGCCGGTGCAGGCGACCGCGCGGCGTGCTGCCTGCTGCCGCCGACGCAGACTGCTGCCACTGCTGCTGCTGCTGGCAGGGCGCCGCACCTGCTGCGTGCCGCCTGCCGCGTGCTGCATGCTCCCTCCCGCCCGCCTCCCTGCCTCCCTGCCGTGCACCTGCCCACGTGCCCTCCTTTCCGGCTTCCCCTCTCACCCCCTCTCTGCGCAGACTATCAAGCCCACCCCTGGGCAGCCCACCAAGGACCCAGTGCTGATCCCGGTGCGCATGGGCCTGCTGGCTCCAGATGGCGGCGAGGTGCCCCTGAAGCTGCGCGGGTGAGTTCAGCAGGAGGGAGGGCAGGCAGGGGGTCTCCGGCTGTTTGTGGTTCTGTAGGCCTAGCTCCGTGTCGCAGGGAAGGGTGCCCGCCGCACGCCGGGCGCGCTGTCGGCTGCTGCCGGCTCTCCTCCTGCCTGCTGGAGGCGGTACTCGCGGTACCGCTGCCGACCTCCCTTCGCCTGCCGCTGCTGCTGCCACCGGCGTCGCGGCTGCCGCCTGCAGCGGCGAGATGCTGGGCAGCGAGGCGGTGCTGCGGGTGACCAAGGCGGAGCAGGAGTTTGTGTTTGAGGGCGTGGAGCAGGCGCCGGTGCCGTCGCTGCTGCGCGGCTTCTCAGGTGCACCCTGGCTGAGTGCGGGCCGAAGGCTTGCCTGCCTGGGCCCCGCCACCAGCGCTGGCCGCTAGAGACCGCACCAGCCAGCGCCTCGGCCCTGCCCCTCCCTCCGCCTTGCCGGTGCTGACGTGGGTTGTTCGCTGCTGGCCTGTTCGCTGCTTGCCTGCCTGCCTGCCTGCCTGCCTTCCTGGGCTGTGCAGCGCCTGTGCACATGACGGTTGAGGGGCAGAGCGATGAGGACCTGCTGCACCTGCTGGCACACGACACAGGTGCGTGCGCGCTTGTGTGTATATGGGTTTGGGTGTGGGTGTGTCGGCAGGAGCAGTGGGCAGCAATGGCCTGGGGAGGGAGGACTATCGTGGGTGGGTGTGCGGGTAGCGGTGGTGGTTGGCAGGAGGGGCAGCTCGAGGCCCCACTGCCTGCCGGCGCCCCGGCCTAATCAACCCTAAACCCCGCCTGGCCCGCGCCCTCGCGCTCTGCTGCAGACTCGTTCAATCGCTGGGAGGCGGGGCATGTGCTGGCCAAGAAGCTGATGCGGGCTCTGTATGCAGCTGCCAAGGACAGCAACGAGGTGGGCGGGCGTGGGTTGGGTGGTACGGGCATGGTGTGTGTGTGTGGTGTGTGTGTGTGCGCACGTGTTGGTGTGCGGTGTGTGGTGTGTATGCGCCTGCGGATGTTTGTGTGAGGCCCGAATCAAGGCAAGATTTCGCTTCCATGTGTGTCAGTTGTGCGCGAGAGAGCTGCAGCAGGGGCGGCGTCTGCATGCGGTGCAGCTGATGGGCTGCTGGATCGCACCCCGTCCTCCCCCTGCCACCCTGCCCGCCTTCTTTCCTGCAGGGCAGCGTGGCGGAGCGCTTTGAGGCCGCCGGCGGCGTCAAGCCCAGCCTGGTCGATGCCTACCGCTCCCTGCTCAAGGGTGGGTGGGCTGGCCTGGCGGGCGGGCTGGCAGCGGGGCTGCCGCGACCTGCCAGCCGCAACGCCCGCCTGCCGCCGGCGCTGCGGCCACCGCTCAACCCTTCCCCTGGCCCCACACACACGCACGCGCGCCTGCATCGCGCATTCCCCCACAAGCACGCACGCACTGTGCCGCGTCCTTGCCTGCGGTACCGCCCGTGCCGCTGCAGACGCCCGCGTGGACGGCGCCTTCAAGGCCTTTGCCATCTCGCTGCCCGAGAACTCGGAACTCATGGACAAGATCCCGGAGGCCGACCCCATCCTGCTGCACGAGGTGCGAGCGCGACGTGCGCTGATGTGGCGCTGATGTGGCGCTGATGTGGCGCAGCGGCAGGGCTGCAGCGGCGGCGGCTGCGCCAGCCGCGCCGGCTGCCCCGCTGCGCACGCGGCGCCCGGCCCCGGGGAACTCCCCACCACACACACACACTGCGCACTGCGGTGCGCACCCCACACACGCTTGCTGAACACCACCTTGCCCTCGCCCTACCCTCGTGCCAGGTGCGTGAGTTCCTTACTCGCCAGCTGGCGGCGCGGCTGCGGCCCGAGCTGGAGGCGGCGGTGGCGGAGAACGACTCAGGTGGGCTGCAGCGGCTGCGGCGCTGTGGGTGTGGCGCTGTGTGGAGAGAGGTTTGCAGGAGGGATGCACTTCATGTGCCGCTGGCCTCCGCTGGCCTCTCCTTGCCCCTGCCCTCGCCTGCGCTGAGCTGAAGTGGCGCCTCGCCTGCCACTCCTGCTCTCCCTAACCTCACACTCTCCCTCACCTTCCGCACCCCCACTTCTCTATACCTGCCTGACCCCCGCTCTTCCCTCTCTGCCCGCAGCCCCGGGGGAGCAGTATGAGTTCACGGCGGCCGCCTGCGCCCGGCGAGCGCTGAAGAACAAGGCTTTGGTGAGCCCCCTGCCTGGCACCCGCTCGGGCGCTGCTGGGCCTTGCCGGGGCTGCCCGCCCCGTCTGCGAGCAGCGGCAGCAGCAACAGCCGCGCCCGTCGGCCAGACGGCGCCGGCCGGCTGCCCGCTGTTGCTAGCACCGCTCATGCTGTCTCTGCATCTCCCTGACTCGCGCTGTGCCTCCCACACGCCCCCCGGCATGCACCGCCTCACCCCACTTGACCGCTCATTACCCGACCACCCCATGCGCCCCTCCCCGCCCTCCCGCAGGGCTACCTGGCGGCGCTGGGCGACCCTGGCGTGACGGAGCAGCTACTGCACCGCTTCCGCGGAGCCACCAACATGACGGATGAGATTAACGCTCTGGCGGCGCTGGACCGCGCAGGTGGGGGGTCTGCGTTGCCTGTGGGCAGGTGCCTGTGGGCGGGTCTGTGGATGGCTGGTGTGCGAGCAGCGGCGCTGGGCTGCGCAGGTGCTGCGGGTCTGTGGGCCCGTGGTGCCTCGTGGGGACTGGGTTTGGGGCTGTTGGTGTGGGCCTGGTTGGCTCGTGGGAGCGTGCGTAGGGCCCGCTGGCCGCCCCCGGCCCCTTCTGCTGCCGACCCGCGCCTCGCCCCCGCTCTACCCCGTCCCTCCTCGGCATGTAGGCGGCCTGGTGGGCGCGGCGCCCGGGTGCGTGGAGGCGCGGCAGGCGGCCCTCACCGGCTTCTACCAGAAATGGGAGCAGGAGCCGCTGGTACTGCTCAAGTGGCTGGCGCTGCAGGTACCCTGCCGCCGCTGGTGCTGCTGGGCCCCTGCCGTGCTGAATTTCTGCCGCTGTGCTGCTGATGTTGCGCTGCTGTGTTGATGGCGGAGCGGGCAGGGGGCAGTAGAATGCTGTGGGGCGGGCCTGGTGTTTGCCTGCTTTGCTCAGGAGGGGCACACAGCTACCCACCTACCATCAGCACCCCCACCCCACCCCACCCCACCCCCCGCAGGCCGGCAGCAACGTGGCGGGCAACGTGGCGGCGGTGCGGCGCCTGATGGCCCACCCAGCCTTCCACATCACCAACCCCAACTCCTGCTACTCCCTCTTCCTGGGCTTTGCGCGCTCCCCAGTCAACTTCCACGCCGGTGGGTGCTCAGTGGATGGTCAATGGGTGGTGGGTGGTTGGATACGGCGCGCGTGGGTGTGGCCACGCCGGCGTGGGGTGGGGAATACACACACATATGTATTTTGTTGTCAGGGGTGCTGTCGGGTGCCAGCTCGCTGCCCTGCCATGCACACTAGCTCCCTTTGGTACCAACTCCTCCCTCCCTCCCCGTCCTGCCCGCCCTCCCTCCCTCTACCTCTCCCCTCCCTCCCTCTCCCTCCTACCACTCCCTCCTACGCCTGCAGCCGACGGCAGCGGGTATGAGTTCATGGGCGACGTGGTGCTGCAGCTGGACAAGATCAACCACCAGGTGAGCTGAGCTGGCGCTGAGCTGGCAGGAGTGCCGAGCTGGCAGGAACGGCGAGCTGGCAGCTGCGCCGAGAACTGGCACCTGGCGCAGCCTGGAGGGGCGCTGCGGCGCGCCCCTGCCTGCCAGCCGTTGGGCCCCGGCACACAGCGCTGGTGCCCTTCCGCACCTCGCGGCCTGCCCTGGCCCACCATCGCAGTCGGGTGGCGTTGCTGCTTGCGCGCGCACACTCGTGTGCCCTCACTGTCCCCTTCCCTGCCTTCTTTCTTCCCGCAGGTGGCCTCCCGCATGGTCTCTGCCTTCACCACCTTCAAGAACTACGACCAGCAGCGGCAGGTGTGTGTGTGTGTGTGTGTGTGTGTGTGTGGCAGGTATGTTTGTGTGTGTGAGAAACCCCACTTCGCTCCTCATCTTCTCCCACACCCAGCCACCCACCCGTCAACCGATCGCCCGCCCCACCACCCTGCAGGCCCTGATGCGTGCCCAGCTGCAGCGCATCATGGACACAGAGGGCCTCAGCGACAACGTGTTTGAGATTGTCAGCAAGAGCCTCAAGGCGTGAGGCGGATCGGATTCTGCTCTATTTCATTGCAATCGTCACTCTGGCACATCAGCATCCATTCTGCCTGCTTTCTGCATCAGATTCAACATGTTGACTGGGAGAGGAGGAAGCAGGGTGTTCGGTGATTGACGTGTGGCTGGGGCCGTGCCCTGGGCGGTGGCAAGCTCCCGCCCATATGCCCAAATTGATGCTGCAAGTGTGAGGGCCTATGCATCAATCAGATCGCCTTGCGAGACACTCTCGAGCTCCAGGAAGCAAGAAGAGCTCGGGCTTCCTGCTGTGGCTCGTCGAGGAGCGGGGCGGCGGCGGCGACAGCCTGGCGGGACAGCCTGGCCCCCTTTTGTGCAGTGCATCTCTTCTCGCCCCGGCCTTCGTCCAGTGAAGAGGCGGCGATGGCTGCATATTGCGAGAGGACGAACGGGCGGTAACGTTGACCCTGATCGATCACTTGGGGGTTGATCGGGCGGCCGCCCTGGCTCGCCCTGGATCAGTGAGGTACGAGGGCGGCGCCGCGAAGCCGCTGCCGCAACGCCCAAACCCGGCCCGGCTTGCCCGCCGCCGCCGCCGCCCAGCACCCGCCGCTGCCGCTGGTGCTGCAGAGCATAGCAAGGTGGCATCCCTAACTGGCTAGCAGCTTAAGCAGCCATGGCGACTGAAGAGTACCTCAACAAGTTCATCGCCAATGGCAAGCGCTATCAAGAGCTGCCCGACCGCTTCCGCCAGACGGTGACAGAGGATGATTGGAAGCGCCGGTGCGGCGCGTGTTGTGCGGAGCGCGCGCCGCTGCCTGGCTCAGCCCGGCCGAATGCTGGCTGCTGCGCTGCGCTGCTGCCTTGAAGCGCGCTGGGCGCAGGCCTCGCAGTGTGCCCCTTGGCACGCCTGCACCTGCCGCTGCCGCCGTGCACCCATGCCCCTCTCCCCATCCGATGTGGTCTGCCTCTCCCCCGCCTGCAGCGTCAAGGAGTTTGCCATCTCCCGCGGCCTCTCCTGGGTGGGCTCCGTGGCCAACACAGCCTGCCCCGAGGCAGACTACTACGAGGAACTTGTGCGGTACTACCGCGGGCAGAAGCGGGTGAGCGCCTGCTCAGCGAGCACCCAGGCGCTGCACATGTTGGCTGGCTGTTGGGTGGGTGGCCGCCACGCAGACCGACCCTGGCGGGCGTCGAGGACACACTCGGGGCGTCCTGTACTGCTTGCGCACCGCGACCCCACCACCACCTCACCCACACCACCACCGCCCCCGCAGCTCTTCCCGTACCACCTGGGCGAGTTTGTGTGCCGCCAGATGCGGCTCACCCCGTTCAAGTACTATGCCTCCATCCTGGTGGATGCCATGAGGGAGGACCACCCCTACGACTCCATACCCAACTTCACGGTGGGGTGCCTGGAGCTGTCAGTGGCTGGGGGTTCGCAGGGGTTCAGGCCGAGGAGGGAGCAGCTGGGAAGAGCGCGGGTGGGGGCAAGCCATGCCTGCCCAGAGCCTGTCCCCACACAACAAACAAACATGCCACCTCCTCCCGCGTCATCACCCGTAGTCGCCCCTTGTATGCCGCGCTCGAGATGACAGCCCAAAACCCCTAACCACCCGCCCGCTGCTCTTGCCTGCCGCCCCCGCCACGCCAGGCCGCCGACATTGTGCGCATCATGGGCATCGGCCGCAACGAATACATCGCCATCATGGTGCAGGTGGGGTGGGGTGGGGTGAGGGCAGGTGGTCCCAATGTCGTCGGCCTGGGGTGCGGCGCGACGGCGATGGCGTGTGGGGCTGTTGCTGGCTGTGATTTTTGAAGTGGTGTGGTGTTGGTGGCGGTCGTCACGGCAAGGCTGCTTTTGTGTGTGGATGGGGTCGCTGGGGGCGGCTGGGGGTGCTGGGGGTCCCAGCCTGGCTCGCCGCTGCGCGCGCGTGCGGCGCAGGCCAAGAGCAAGAAGCTGATGTGGCGCATGAACAAGGGGCTGGTCAAGGACCTGCTGCCCCAGTCGCCCCTCAACATCCAGATAGGTGGGTGGGTGGCAGGACTGGCGGCGGCTGGGCTGGATGTGACTCGTGGCCGGGCGGCGCACGAGGCAGCTTGCTGGAAAGCATGCCGGCCTGCTCCTGCCCGTTGCACCAGGCCCCCAGCAGTCATGTTCCAGCAGGGATGCTTGCCTATGCATCGCCTGCGCCGTCCCCATAGCCAATACGCCATACCAAGAGCACGCCCCTCAAGAGAAGAAGAAGCTAAAAAGCTGCGGCTGTGGCCCCTCCCCCCCTGCAGACCCCTGGTGGCTGGTGCATGTGGTGAACCTGGGGGAGACCGAGTACCGGCAGCTGGACCCCACAGAGGCCACGGTGCGCCAGCTCAGCGGGTGCCAGCTCAGCGCCTGTGCCACGTCAGCATTGGCCTGCCACGAACCTGCCGCAGCTGCTGGCCCTGCCCACGCGCCCCTCTGCCACGCTCCACATGCCGCGAGCTCCCCCGCCTCGCTCCTGCCTCCAAACACACACCGCCACCGCCATGCACCACCAACCCTTCTGCCTGCCTGCGCCCGCAGGTGTGCCACATCGCGGCGCGGCCGGGGGGCGCGCGGTACGCCGACCTCAACGGCATGGCGGTACGCCAGCTGTACCAGCGTGGCCTGGTGTGGCTGGAGGTGCCGGTGCGGCCAGAGGACCACCTGTCCATACCCCCCCTGGAGGTGGGTACCGCCCAGCTTTGGTATTTGTCAGTACCACCGCTTGGACGCGGGGCAAGTCAGGCCGGCATGCAGGTGGTGCGGTGTGGTGTGGTGTGCTGTACACGTCTAGCTGTTAATAGGGCCCCTCGCTGCTTTCGCTTGCCCGCTCCTCCACCCCCCGTGCTGCCCCTGTCGCTGCCCCGCCACACCTGCAGGGCTTTGTGTCCAACAAGACCACCACCGCAGCCACGGCGGCAGACCCGCTGGAGACGCTGCTGTACCAGGTGAGGAAGGGAGAAAGCACGCAGGTGTTTTCAAGTCGCGAGGCGCCAGGCACTGTGCGGTTCCAGGGAGGCGCCAGGCTCTGTGCAGCTACCGGCCCTTCCACCCTCGGCTGAGCCTCGCTGCACCTGTACCTCTGGCCTGCCGGCCGCGCGGGCGCCACTGCTGGCCGCTCCGTGTCCTGATTTCCTGACCTGCCATCTGCCCCTGCCCGCCGGCCAGCCTGTCCCTGCCTGCCTGCCCTGCCACCGCCCGTCCCTGCCTGCCCTGCCCTGCCACCACCTGCCCCTGCCTGCCCTGCCACCGCAGATCTTCGTGGCTGCCTCTGACCGCGTCACGGTGGCGAAGCTGGCCGACATCCTGAATGTGGATGTGGCCACGCTGAGGTGTGGTTGGATGGGTGGCGTGGTTGGGTGGTGGCCTGTAGGGCTGTGGTGGAGGGTGTGGTGGAATGTGTGTGTGTGTGTGTGTGTAGAGTGGGGAGACGCTGGCCGGGTTGTGGTGTGTGGGTGGTGGGCGGATGCAAGTGCTGGCGGGCATGCCGGGGACCGGAGCTTGCAGCGCCAGCCTGCCTCCCCACTCCGCCCTTCCCTTCTCTCTCACGCCCGCGCTGCTCCACTCTCCCCACACGCCCCTTTCCCGCATCGCCTATCTCCACCCCTCCCTCCACCCTTCCTGCCTCCCTTTTTCCGCCTCCCTCCTGCCGCCCTCCCTCCACCCCTGCCTCCACCCGTCCTCCCTCCACCACTGCTCCCTGCACCCCTCCACCCCTCTCCCCTGCCTCTCTCTGCAGGGTGGCCATCTCCATGGCCTGCCGCCTGCGCTTCTGCCGCAAGCTGGACGGGGAGGAGGGCGGCGCAGGCGGGCTGGGCTCCCCCACAGCCTCCATGGCCGTGGGCAGCCTGGAGGCTCTGGACTTGGATGCCATGCTGAGGTGTGTGTGCATGTGTGTGTGTGTGTGGAGCAAGGGGTGGCAGCGGCACCAGGGGCAGCAGAGCAAGGGGTGTGTGGTGGAGGGAGGGGTAGCAGCACCAGGGGCAGCAGAGGGTAAAGTAGCAGCACAACCCGTGAGCAAGGGGCGGAGCAGCGCACGCAGGCTGGCCTGTGGCAGGCAGAGCGTGTGGGCTGGAGGGCTGGAGGCGGCACCATGTGGCGTGTGGTGGAGAAGGCGGCCGGGCGCACGGGCAGGCAGCCGAGCAGCCTTTGGGGCCTGGGCCGGCTGGCAGCACGCCGTGCCCGCCACTCCAGCGCTGAGCCCCGGCCCTCCCTCCCCAACCGGATGCCTTGGCCTGGATACGCACGCGTTCCCAACTGGATGCCTGGCCCTGGGTGTGCTGCAGGGGCCCCGAGGGGCTGGCAGAGTCGCCGCTGGATCCCTCCCACCACCACGAGGAGGGCGGCGCCGGCCAGGGCGGCGCCGGCATCGCTTTTGTGGTGGATGCTGAGGTGCGTGCATGCATGCATGCATGCCCGCGCGCGCGCGCGCGTGTGTGTGTGTGTGTGGCGCACTGCTGGGGATTTGTGTGCCAGGGTGGGGTGGGGGGCAGTAGCTGCTCGCCGCTTGCCACCCAGCGGAGGGCAGGCGTGACAGCGCAGGCATGGCGCGCCTGGCACATGTCGTGTCTCACCTGCCCTGCCTCCCCTGCCGTGCCTCACCTGCCGTACCTCCCTTTTTGTACCTCGCCTGCTGTACCGCATGTACTGCAGGTGACTGGCTACCTGATGATGGGAGCCCTCACCCCCAACTGCAAGAAGCACTCAGGTGGGGGCATGCCCTGGGGCGCACGCAGGCGTGCCGCCGCCGCGCGTGCTGCTCCCTCTCACAAGCCGCTCTGCTGGCATGCTGCTGCCGCCTGCTGCCGCTGCACGCCTTGGTGCCCGCCCACTGCCTGCGCCTCCCTCTGCCTTCTGCAGTGACTCTGTTCGAGGGAGGCCGGGTGTACGGCGCAGAGGTGAGCGCAGGAGGAAAGACGGGCAGGGCTGCATGGCAACATGCCCCCGCCCCCGGCAGCCCATGCCGCCCACGGCCCTTCCTCTCCTCACCATGCCCCAGTGTGCTCGCTTACCCTCCTTCACCTGCCTGTATCCTGCCCATCTCCCCATCCTCCTTCCTCGCCACCCTCTGCTTGCATCCCGTCCACCCCTCCATGCCTGCCCAGCCTCCTTTCCACCTCCTCATGCCCTCCTCTTCCCTGCCCACCCACAGGTCATCGCGGAGCTGATTGCGGAGCTGCACGCCAGCGTGGAGATGAGCCAGGGGTTCGAGGGCGAGATGAAGAGCCTGGTGGACTATGCCAGGTCAGCGGCGGCGCCAGGCTGGCGCCATGCTGTTGTGCATCCTGGCCGCGACGCGGCTGGGCGCAGCCGCACCCTGCGACGTGCTGCCCGCCGCAGAGCTGGTCCCTCCCCGCAAGCGCGCCGGCCAGCCCAGAACCCCGCACGCTGACCAGCAGCCAGCCCGTCCTCGCTGCTTGCAGGTCTCTGGCGCTGGTGCTGGAGTGCATCCGAGCCTGCGCTGGCGGGCGCCCTATCGAGCTGCTGCGCAAGGAGAGCCTGGCAGGCATGCCCCCGCCCCAGGCCTTCCGCATCCTCAGCCACAGCTACGGCGCCGTGCTGCCCATCACCAGCCTGGCCTTCCCGCCGCTGCCGCTGTCCGCGGGCCGCGCCGTGTCTCCCGTCAACTACGGCCCCATCCCCGCGGCGCAGACGCCCTGGCTGCAGCTGGCGCTGTACGCTGCGGCGGGCTGCGGTCCGCGCTCGCTGGCGCTGGCCGCGGGCCAGCAGCTGCGGCGGCTGCCAGCCGAGCTGCGAGGCGCCAGCCACGCGCTGCTGTGGCCGTGGGACGCCGCCGCCGTGCGGGCGCAGGTGCGGCGGCGCCGGCCCATGCAGCGCTGCGGCCGGGGCAGGGCCTGCCTGCGCTGGCCTCCCACGCCGCAGCTGCTCACACCTGAGCCTCTGCTCCCATGCCGGCGCCGCCCCTGCGCCACCCCTTCTCTCCCCACAGTCTGCGCCGCCGGTCGTCCCCTCCCCTCTCCTTCCTCCGCGCCCTGCCCCCCATTTGCAGAGCCTGCCGGTGGTGGCCGACGCCCAGTTCCTCCTGTACACCCTCAATGAGTACCTGCAGCGTACCGCCCTGCTGGTCCAGCCGCTGGTACTGCCAGAAGCTGGGAGCGGCGGCAGCGGCGGCGCCGCCACCGGCGCCGCCTCCCGCTCGCAGCTCTCCGACGCACCCCCCATAGTCACCATCGACGTGCCGCTCCCGCTAGCTCCCGGGGCGCCAGCAGGCGACGACAGCAGCAGCAACGGTGGCGGCGGCGGCAGAGGAGGAGAAGGCCCGCTGGGCGGCGGCGGCGGCGGCGGCAGCAGCTGGAACCCTTTTGAGTCCCCCGAGGCGACGCCTGGCGGCGGTGCGGGCGGCGGCAACGGCGGCGCGAGCGGAGCGGCCGGCGGCGGCCCGCCGGCCCGAGCGGTGGGCTTCTTGCCCAGCGGCCAGCCTCTGGAAGTGGTGCTGCCCGCGGGCCTGGCGAGCGCACTGCAGCAGCTGGGCGTGGGCGGCAGCCTGGGATACGTGCGGCTCCTGAAGGAGCCCTCGGCCGCGGCGGCGCCGCCCGCGAGCCGCGGCGCGGCGGAGCCTGCCTGGCTGCCGCTGGCGCTGTGGCTGGGCATGCCCATGCAGCCCAGCGCGCTGTGCCAGGCCGTGTGCAACGCGGTCCTGGCTGCCGGCTTCCTGGACCCGCAGGCGCGGCAGGCGCAGCGCGAGGGGCAGGCCCGCCTGGCGGCGGCGCTGGCGGGGCTGGCGGCCCGCCACGGCGCCTGCAGCACCAGCTTTGTGGGGGGCGGCCGCGACGACGACCTGGCCAGCTATGTGGACCGCCCCACCCGCAACCTGCTGTTTGCGGGGGGCAGGCTGGCGCCCGTCAGCCTGCAGGAGGCGGCAGAGGGGGTGCCGCTGCTGGCGGCGTGATGGGACAGCCGTGCCGGCACGTGTGCCTTGCCCTTCTCTTCGCCCACAGGTCCCACCCGGCCCTCCTGCCTGCCTGCTGCCTGGTAGTGTGGGATGGATCCTTACAATGCTGCAACGAAAAGGAGCCGAGATGCAGGGGTGGGCATGCGGGGAATGAAATGGCGAAATGGGGGTGTGGTGAGCCGGCAGGCTGCCAGTGCTGAGACGCTGGGGGGCAGCGGGACAGATGGTACAGGTGGAAACAAGTGCAGGTATTCATACAGAAGACGGGCCCCACATCGTACGCAGAGAGCGCAGTCGGCAGAGGGGGGCTGCTGCCCCGGGGACAGGAGGGACGCACCGGCACGGCACTGACGGCAATGCAGGCGGGAAAAACTGCGCCGCGCCCGGCTGGGCGGGGGCGGGCAGCGAGAGGGGACAACTTCTTCCAACGATTCGATTGTTTCCAGCCGTTCGTTTCCGGCACAGCGGGGTGCAAAAGAAAAGGGGGGGAAAAGGCGCGTGGCGTGAATGCAAAGAGATGAGTCAGCGACCGCAATGGGCCATCGCCGCCATCCAGACCCGAAGCAAAAGCGCTAAGTGGAGGGAGGGTGGCTCTGTAAGGTGAGCTGCGTGGCAGCGACCAGAGTGAAAAGGGGGCAAGGGAAAAGGGGGGAGGCGTGCGTATGGAAGAGAAGTGCAGGACCCCAGACACATGCAGGACGACACAGAGGGGGGGGCATGGGAATCAAAGGGGGGCAGGCGCGGTGCCGTGCGGCGTGCAAGGGGATGGGGGTGCCGTGGAGGCGCAAGCGGGACACGAAAAGTGGCGGGAAGGGCTTGGTGGGGAGCGGCAGGGTGGTGCTGGGCCAGGTTCAGAGGGATGCAGGGAATGCGGTCAGGAGGGTTGCAACATGGGGGGGCAGGGCAGCTGCCCCCGGTCGACCGCGCAAAGAGGCGGTGGCGTGTGCGTGCAGGCGGGGCGGCGCACTGCGCGACAATCAAAAACTGGACATGCGCGTCGCGCGCCCGGGGGGGAATAATTAGTGCAAGATAAGCGATTTGGTTTCCTTGGCATTGCGTTGGCGTTCACAGGCAGAAGGGATGAAATAGGGGGGGGGGAGGGGGGGAGGGGCAGGCGGCTGCGCTATCACAGGCAGCCGCCTGGGCGGGGGCGCCCTTGACAAGGCAACAGAGGGCGCCGCCGCCGGCAGTGGACCCGCGGGTGGGTGCAGCAGTGCAGCAGATCTACAAGGTGTGGCAGGGCTGGCTGCGAGGGAAAGAGGGGCAGCCCTGCATGCGCGTGGGGGCCTCCAGGTCAGCAGGTGGCAGGGATGGTGCGCGCCGCCGTGCGCGGCCAGGCAAAGGGCAGCTGGCTGGCCAGCGGGGCGTCGCAGTCTGCAGCGGCAGCGGGACGGGGAGGGCAAGGGGGGCGGGGCAAAGCACTGGGTTAGCAGCAGTTGCGGTGGAGAGGATCGCGTGCCGCAGGCGACAGCCAGGCCCGACCCAGCCCCGCACACTGCGCCGCCGCCGGCACCCAGCAGCCAAGCCGCCTCGCATTGCCCGCCGCAGTCGCTCCCGCAGAAAGCCCACAGGCAGCCAGGCACGCACCCGAGCCGTCGGTCGACTCGTCGCCGCCGTCACGCAGCACGGCCACTGGAGACATGGGCTGGTCCCCCGCACAGGCCAGCTCGGTATCGCCCATCAGCACGCCGCCCGCCAGCGGCGCGGAGCCGTAGCACGCCTCGCCGTCGCCGTGGGCGCCGCGCGGCGGCGTGGGCGGCACGTCGAACAGCATGCCGCTGACCGTGCATTCCAGCAGGTCGCTGAACGTCTGCTCCAGGTGCTGGTCATCGTCGTAGGCCGGGGCGGCGGCGGAGGCGGGGTGCGGGGCCGCGGCGCCGCCGCCCTCGAGCGATGGCCCGCGGAAGCCGCCAAAGGGCGGCGAGGCGGCGGCGCCGTCGGCGGCCACGTAGGCGCTGAAGGGACTGTCGGGCGGCAGCGGCGTGCCGCAGCAGTCGGAGAAGGGCGAGTCGCCCTCCGGCCCCATCACCGACAGCCGCTGGCAGCGGATGGGCGTGAGCAGCGGGGAGGCGGGGAGGGGCGGCGAGGCGGCCGCGGCGGCCTCGGCGCGCTGCGCCTCGGCGGCCGCCTGCCGCGCCGCGTCGGCCTCGTAGCGGCGCAGGTTGAAGGGCTGGGTGAAGAGGGGGCGGTATTCGGAGATCAGCATCTCAACCGTATCGCTCAGCAAGCCGCCGTCCTCTGCCAGCAGCCCGTGCTCGGCGGGCGTGCCAAACACGGCGGGCGCCAGCAGCCGCGCCAGCTCCTGCAGGCTGCCGTCGCGGTCGGCCTGGTTGATCCAGTAGTGGTGCAGCAGCTCGAAGAGCGGGAACAGCGCCTCCACGACAAACGGCTCGGCCTGTGGGGCGGCGCAGGTGGCGGCGGCACGCGGGGGTTGGCGAGGGGCCGGTGGCACGGCGAGAGCAAGCCGCGCGCGCTGCAGCCCCAGGTTGGGCATGCCAGAAGGCGAACGAAGCGCGCGGCAAGGCCCGGCAACGGCCGGCACGCAGCGAGCCAGCGCCAGGGTGGCGCCGGGGCGGCGCCGAGGCAGCTCAGCTGCAGCTGGCAGCTGGGCTGCTGCTGCGGCTGCGCACCTGCTTGAGCAGCGCGCGCACAGCGCTCACGCGGTCCTCGTAATAGTCGCTCTGCTGGCTCTCCACCAGCGCAGGCACCAGGCTGGCCGGAAACAGCGGCTCTGGAAGCGAGCCCAGCCACAGCAGCAGCAGGTTGGCGATCTGCGGCGGGGTGGGAGCGGGGAGGGAGGCGAGGGCCGGCTGCCTGGTGAGCGGCGGCTGCCTGCAGCGTGACGGCAGCGGCTGCAGGCGCAGGCCCGGCTGCCGTTGGCGGCCAGGCGAGCGCGGGCGCGGGGAGGCTGGGCCTCCGCTCACCAGGTAGGGGTCTTTGTCGCGGCAGGACTTGGAGCGCAGCGGGCGGCGCCCTGTGTCATATAGGTGCCGCAACGCCAGCAGCTTCCGCTTGTCGCCCGCCGGCGCTGTCTGGAAGAGGCGTTGGGTGGTGAGCCCGCGCAGCGCCAGCCAGCGCAGGCAGTCCTGCAGGACCACGGGGGCCGAGCCAGCGGCGGCCAGGTCCTGCGGGAGGGGCGGAGATCGGGGCACGGCAGATCAGCGGCCGGCGCAGCTGGCGGGACGGCGCGCCGCGCCGGGGAGGTGCATGCAGGCCCCAGGCGGCAGCGGTGGGGCGCTGTACCCTCTGACGACACAGTCCCAGGGCCCAAGCAGGGGAGGGGAGGGCCGGCCAGGCCGCCCGGCAACGCCAGGCTTTGACCAGAGGAGCAGCTCCCACCCCTGGGCTCGACGCCCAATGCGTGCCCAGCAGCCCCCCCAGGGCCCTGGCCGTCCCCGACAGACCCCCAACATGGCCTGGGGACGGGCCTGGGGGGCGTGGGGCGCGGTGTAAGCGCGGGCTAACAACATGACCAGCAGTTTGAGGATGCCCACCTTCAGAGCCACTCCAAAGGCACGCTGCGCCTGCATTTTCTCTGTGTACGCGGCACACTCGCCGCACGAAGCGCTCGAGCCGCCAGTCGCCCTCGCTCCGCAACCCTCTCCCGTGGAACCCACACCCGCTAGAACAAGACAAACAGCTACCTAAGGAAGAGCGAGTTCAGTGCAGCATGGTTGCAGGAGTGTGAGGGAGAATGCCGGCTCGCCGCGGGGGTGAGCCCGATATTTGTGCGGCCAGGTCGACCCCGGTTCCCAAGTGGGCCTTGCGTTTTGCGCCCCGCCACCTTATCTGGCGCACGATCGGGGCGCGGGGTGCCATTTTTGGGCTGCCAGGGGCCCTGCGGCGGCGCCAGGGCCCCGCCAGGCCAGCCGGCGTTAGGCAGCGCTCTCGTGCGGCTGTACCACCGTGCCGCAGGGTCACCCCAGCCACATGTGGCTGTTTGTAGGGCTGCCACGTCCCTGTGCATCCTCACAGCGGTTCCAGGGGAATGCGGCACGAGAGCACTGGCATGATAGGGCCAGCAGCCCGCCTGGTGCCACTTCGTGTCCGTTGGCCCTCCCGCTTCCCTGCGGATGGCTGCGCCCACGCGCCGGGAAGACAATCCGAGGTTCAAAGCCGGCCATGCTAGATTTTAGTGGCTTCTCCTGCAGATACACAGATCCCTCTATGAACCCGCCTCGACTGGCGTGCTCTGCAGCGACTGCCGCGGTGGTGGGTGCTCACAAGAAGGCAGCCGGGTGGAGCACCAGCCATTCATCTCCCAGGTAGCATAGGCTCAATGCGGCCCCGCGGTCCACCGTATGCAATGTCTGCGCCTGTCTGCCAATGCTGCCCTGGTGGCTGGACTGAGCAGGGGCGCCCGTCTACAACTCCCCTTCAAGGAGGGTTGGTCCACATCAGCGGGTGCTGTTGGGGCCTCTTGCGAGGCGCTGGTTTGGCCACATTTAGCAGCGGCTAACCAGCCTCCAGCAAGAAACCGCCGGGATGTGCTGCCTCGTGAGCGGCAGGAGCCTCCAACACTGCTGCGCGGTTGGCTTCAGGCGGCACAGCGGGTGGTGGCGACGCCGGCAGCTGCCTGCAAACGCCGTCAGACTGAGGCAGTCTGTGCAGGGGGAATCCACAGTAGAATTGAACAGAGGTTTGAGGGCACGAATGCATCACGCAGGCGTGGCCGAATACCGGCGGATGGAGCACGCCGCCAAGAACTCGAGGGGCACTGCATGCGCCGTCTCCCACCTGGCCCAGATGCGGACCACCCGCTCCGCGGGCGCCTGCACATTTTTGTCGCCTCGTGGCCTGATCAAGGCCTCTCCCTCGACAGCACTGTTTCCCCACCTCCCTGTTCCTCTCCCCGCCCTGTGACCCCCACCCGACCCGACCGACACCCGCCAGCCGGCTCTCGAAACGTTTGCAGAGCCTCCAGCCGCGCTCCCAGCGCCCCGACTGCCCGAAACGACGACAAGCTGGGTATGAGCCGCCGGGAGGCACGCTGTATACGTTGCTGAGACCGAGGAGCGGCCAACGATGAAGTACTTAGACATAACAACGCTTGCACGGTGAGCGGGGCGCCTGCTGGGGGGTCATGGCCAGCGCCGAGGCTGGCAAGGGTGTTTGAACGCCCTGCTCCACTCCCGGCGCCGCTCCACGAACCCTGCAGCATCAATAGCTTCCTGGACAGCGTTGACGTGGGGGACCTCATCGTCAAGGGCGACCTAGAGGCCTACTCATGTGAGCGGCGCCGCCGCCCCGCCCGCCGCCGGCTGGCCACGGCGCCTGAGTGGCGTAGGCCAGTGCCTGCGGCCTGCGGCCAGCTGCTTTGTGAGCCATGGAGCACGCGAGTGCAGCACGCCTCCCCCTGGGCCGCGCAGCCGCGGGCAGCGGCGGCGTGCGGGCGCGTTTCGGCCGGATTGCCCGCCGCTGGGCGCGGCCCGAGCGCGTGCCCGCACACCGTGGTGCGGCCTGCGCCTGCCCCGCTCACACGTGGCCCGCGTCACACGCCTGCCTGGCTCTGCAGGCAAGCTGGCGGGGCTGGACAAGAAGCTGAGCCGCAGTCTGGAGGAGGAGGTGGCTGCGGGCTCCGCCTCGCCCACCTCCCTCTCCAAGTCGCCCGTGGGGCCGCTGCACGAGTCCGGCAGCCGCAAGACGCTCGTCTACCTCATCCTCACCCTCAACCACATCTACCCAGACTACGACTTCTCCCTGCTGCGCGCCCACCACTTCAAGAAGGAGGAGGGGGTGGCCGCGATAGAGGAGACGATCGATGCGCACCTGGTGGAGGCATCCAAGGTGGGCGCCCGCCTTACCCGCCTGCAGTGGCGGCGGGCTGCTGAGCCCAGGCGGGTGCAGGCTCGGCTTGGTGGGATGGGGCACCCTGGTTCGGGCGGGGAGGCTGGGCGGCTGGAGGTAGGGCTGGCTGGGTCTTGAGGGGACCAGATAGGGGCTGCTTGGCGAGGCGCTCGGGGAGGGGCTTTGTACGGCTGGCAGGCAGGCGGATGGGAGGGGGCAGGAGGCGAGGCAGATCCGGAAGGCATGCGGGACGCACACGGCCGCTGCTGCTGCTGCTTCTGCCGCTGGGGGGCAACCGGGCGCAGGGCTGGTGTGCTGCTTGCGCTCAGGCTGGTGCGGCGGAGGGCCCTGCCTCCTCCAAGCAGCTTCCCGGCGGGTTCTCAGCCTGCTGGGGCCAGCTGGAGCCGCCCCTCCTACAAGCAAGCGGCGCCTCAGGTGGAGCCTGCGCAGCCCCGGGGCGCAGCCCCCTGCCTGCGTGCTTGAGGCGGAACCTGCAGCGATGCCACCTGCATCCAGCCCCAGCCACGCCTGCCCGTGCCGCCGCCCGCAGCTGCGTGCTACAGCTCTCAAGCCGGCATGGCTCCGCGGGGAGGGCAGCTCCACACCCCATGCCGCACACTCGGTGTGCCGGTGCCTCCCGGCTGAGTGTTGGTTGGTTGCTGCCAGAGCGCCCGGATCCTGTCTCGCCCTCCGAAGCGCCCGCCGTGCCGGGGCTGGCGGCGCGCTAGTACTGGGTGGAGGGATCCACCCGGGAATACCGCTGCCGCGCAGCCGCCGTAGCGCGCCCCCGCGCACCCGCCGCTCGCTCACCCCGCCGCTCGCTCACCCCGCCTTTCCTTATCCGTCGCCCGTTTTCTCCGCCAGGTGTGGGACACGACTCCCGGGTTTGGGGAGGAGCCTCTGCTGGACTGCCTGTGGTCCTCCATCGATGAGGCGATTGCCCTGAAGGAGTGCGACGTCTACAGGTGCGGCACGGGAGCTTGCCTTTGGGCAGGCGGCTGTCGGGCTGGTGGCCTGGGGTTGTCGGGCTATGGCTGGCTGGCGGCCTGGTGGCAGGCCCAGCCGGTCTGGCTGGCCTGGCCGGCGGCCGGCCGGCCGCAGCGTGCGCCCCGCCGCCGCCCTCATCGCTCCTGCCTGCGGCCGCAACGTCGGGCCTCCTGTGTGCGCCCACCCACCCACACGCTCGCCACTTCAATCGCCCGTCTTACCCTCCCGCCTGCCTTACCCTGCCAGCTACAAGAGCGACATGGAGAGTGATCCGTTTGGGGAGAAGGGCTCCGTCTGGTCCTTCAACTACTTCTTCTACAACAGGCAAGAGCAGGCTGCTGCTGCTCCCGGCGGGCTGCTCCTGGCGTGCTGCAGGCCACCGGCGGCGGGCAGCTGCGCCGTGTTACCAGCGGCGGGCAGCTCGGTGGGACGGAGGGGTGTACAGCTGTGTGGGAGGGAGAAGCGTCCCCGCCTGCCTGCCTGGAGGCACTGCCCGCCTGAGCCTCTCCTGCCTGCCGTAGAGCTGCCCCCGCCTGAGCCCGGCCCGTCCCTGCCCTCCTCCCCGCCCGCAGGAAGCTCAAGCGCATCCTCTACTTCTCCTGCCGCGGCCTGAGCAAGACGGCTGTGGAGCTGAGCGTGACGACCGACTACAAGTACAACACGGGTGGGCGGGACAGGCAGTACCGCTGTACTGCCGATCATCGTACTGCCATGTTCCGTGGGGAGAAGTGGCGCGGGTGTTCCCGTGCGCGGTGCCGGCGGGGAGGTGCCACACGGCTGGGGCCGGGGTGGGGCCGTGGCGGGCCACACGGCTGGGAGGAGCGTGCGGCACGCTGGGCGCTGGCATGGCAGGGCTGAGCCCACGGCCCGGAGTGGCGGGCGAGTGCTGGAGCCGATGCCGCCCTCCTCGCTGCCCTGCCTGCGGTGCAGATGACGAGGGGGAGGAGGTGGATGCGGCGACCAGCATGGCAAATGAGATGGACCTGTGAGGCGGAGCCTGCCGCCCTGCTGCGCTGCTGCAAGGGCAGCAGCAGCGGCAGCGTGCCCGCGGCCGCCTGCGCTCGCCCCCACTGCACATCCCCATGCACGCTGAGCAAACCTCACCTGCACCGATCTGCACTCTTGTGTATCTGCCACGTTCGAACCGCCACCCTCACCACTCCGGCGCCTCTTGTGCCAGGGCGGTGAGCCCTTTTGTTTGACTACGACCGGCGCTGGCGTGTGCTAGGGGCTCATGCCCCGCTGCACGCCGCGCTCTCTCGTGATTGACCGCACAGCTCTTGCCTCCCCTCCCCCTGCCGCAATGCTGACTCTCCTCGAATGAATGGGCGCGTTTTTTGGAACCCTCTCCACCACCCCTCCCCTGCGAGGGGCGCCTCTTTCCTTCCCGACCCCCTGCACCCCCTGTATCGCTCCCGTGCATGTGTTTGCTCCAGCACACGGGACGTGCACTCCTGCTGCCCCTTCCCAACACCTCCTGCCCGCTGGCGCCGCATCGTGGCATCTGCCCGCCGGCGCCGCTGTGTCACTATCGGGGCCTCCTGGTTTTTTGTACACTTCCGCTCCCCGGCTGCTGCCTTTCATTCCCATTTTGCTGTTCCATTCAGTAGACCATCTGTAAACCCCACCCGCAGCGCCAGGGAGGAGCGGCTGGTCGAGCCAACCATTCTGCCCCGCTGTCGGCGGTTGCCGCTTTGCATGCTGTATGAATGACAGCCCATCCCGCGTTGGTGTCCTCCTATTCGCATCGTCCTCTGATACATTGCCCCCATCTCGATATATCTGCCTTCAAGCGTTGAGAGATGGCTCCACGCGCTGCTCACTACTTGGCGGGGGTTCTCGCTCTGCAGGTAGACTCTGCGTCCCACAGGCGTCTGGCATGATAGAAATGTGCCAGTAATCACACCAGCGCGCGTGCCGGGCGCGGCGCTGCTGCCTCACCTCGACAATCTACCAGATGGCGGCGGCGCATCTCAGGCGCTTTACCCCCCCCTCTCGACGTCCTGCCCCTCTTCTCCGCCTCCCCGCAGGCCATCTTCGCGGTGGTGATTGCCGTGCTGTCCAGCACCACGCTCCAGCAAGGCGGCGCCTGCCTCTTGAATTTGAGCGGCGGCGGCGACATCTGCGACGTGAGTTGCCCGTGTCGCGTACCGCACAGGCGCACCGCAGCAGCCCCTCTCCCTCCTCCTGCCTCTGCAGCAGTCAGCCCGGCAGGCGCTGCGCTCCTGCAGCCATGTGCCATTGCAGCACTCCAGCAGGGCGCATACATATGGAGCATTCCCCGTCACGTGCACGGTGCCTGATGCCTGATCCGCCTGCCGCCCTCCCTCCCGACCTCCCTGCCCCTGGCGCAGTTCCTGGCCATCACCAGCTACTTCTCCCTCTTCTTCGGCCTGTTGATGGCGGCAGGCACGGCCTCCACCCTGCGCTCCGGCCCCGGCGCTTTCCTCGCGCCGGTCAACGGCTCGGTCGCCTGCTTTGGCGCCATGTTTTGGCTGGCGGCAGCCGTCATGGCCACGCAGCGCGGCAAGCAGGCGGGGGACGCGGGGATGCCGGAGGCCTCGGCCCGCAATGCCGTCATGGTTCTGTCCTGGTTTGAGTTTGCTCTCTACCTGGTGGCGGTGGCGGCGGTCGCATTCGATCTGTGAGTGCGCTAGGCGGGCCGCTCCCCAGTGCATGCGTGCATGCTTGCAGCTGCGCCTGTGGCTGCTTGCTGAGCTGCCTAGCGGTGTTTGACTATTGTTGCCTGCCTGTGAGCAGCGCTGGCGCTGACCCGCCGTGCCTGCCCCGCCCTGGCCCTGTGCTTTGCAGCATTGCCCGCAAGCGGCTGTGCCTCCCAGCCGACCGCACTGCGCCAATGCTGTCGGGGCCGCCCTCTGACGTCGAGAGCGCACAGTTGGCGTCAGAGTTCAAGCAGGCAGCCTACGAGGCACCGCACACAGCCCACAACCTGCAGGCGTCAGCCCACACATAGATCGGCAGGTGGATGTCCCGGCGCCACAGCCACCCAGATGTATTCAGCCATTGAGAATGTGTACGCCTGCTCCATGTTAGGCTCCACAGTTTGCCCTTTTCCCTTAAAGCAAGCCGACAATTTTGGTCCTCCCCTTGGTTTCACTCTTTTTCCTGATTTCCCTTTCCGCTGCAACACCCCCGACGCCCCAGTTTTTGGCTGGCAACCATGACAGCCGAATGATGCTATACACAATGTATCGCTGCTCTACTTGCAACAATCCGCATGCAAGCAGCACCATTGATGATGAGTGAGCGAACAACAGATGCCAGCATAGGCTGTCGGGTGGGGTACGGCACGGTGGGGCTGATCAAAAGCTTTCAAACGGCATATCATGCACACTGCTGAACCGATCTGGGTGTTGGAGGATAAAATGCCGGCAGGATGTGGCAGAAAGATCGCTCCCCCTTGAAGTGCGCCCACCGCCGCCACCCGCCTGCGCGACGGGCATGCTGCGCATTCCCTGGCTGCCCTCAGGCTTGCGCTCGTCGGCTCCGTCAATCTCTGTTGTTTTGCACCTTCCCCTTCTCTCCACCTCCTCCAGTCCACTGATTGGCTTGTGATCGGCGGTGGCCGGGGAGCAGGCAGCCCTTCAGACCGCGGCGCTGTGGCGCCCGACGATGATGAAGCTGGATTTGTCGTGCCTGGAGCCAGCGGCGGGGGCAGGCCGCGAGCCGTGCGGCCTAGAAGCGGCGGGCGTGTCTGGCGTTGCTGTGGACTCCTTCCCGCTGCCAGCAGTCGCAGATGTGAGTTGCCGGGAGGAGGGCCACGTGCGGTGGCTGCCGATCAGCATGCCCGGCGGGCGGCGATCACCGCTGTCGCCGGGCGTGGCGCTGCTGCTGCACTGTGCACCCAGGCCTGCCTGCTTGCCCGTCTGCACCAGTATTCTGCTCCAGCAGCCGGAAGCATTCTTGCCCAGCAGTCCGCCCGCCCGTCCTACCGTCCCGCCACCTTCCGTTGGGCGTCGCCGCCGCGGCGCACTCCGTCGCTTACAAGTTACGCCTGCTTTTCCTCTTTTCCTGCCGCCTGTGTCCTGCTCCCGCAGATCGACTCGTTTGAGCGGGAGGTGGTGGAGTATGTGAAGCCCAATCACGGCACCACCACCCTGGGATTCATATTCCAGGTGGGGCACACCTGCTGCTGCCGCTGGCGCACGGTTTGTTGCGCCAGGCATGCCGGCTCGCTGCCCACCCTCTGCCTCTCTGATGCCTGCTCGCTGGCCCGCTCTCTGCCTCACTCTGCCTCCCCCACATGGGCTGCCACAGGGGGGAGTCATCATCGCGGTCGACTCGCGAGCCTCCCAGGGCTCCTACATCTGTGAGCAGCCGCCCGCTGGCGCCGCCTCCTGCTGCCACCCGCTGGCTGCCCGCCGGCGCCTGCGGGCCTGGCGCTGCCAAAACACAACCACATCCACCCCTGCCCGCCCCCCCTGCCCCCCGCAGCCTCCCAGACGGTGAAGAAGGTGATTGAGATCAACCCGCACCTGCTGGGCACGATGGCGGGCGGCGCCGCCGACTGCCAGTTCTGGGAGCGCAACCTGGGGCGCCAGTGCCGCCTGTACGAGCTGGCCAACGGCAAGCGCATCACGGTGCGGGGCGCCTCCAAGCTGCTGGCCAACACCATGTTCTCCTACCGAGGCATGGGGCTGTCCATGGTGAGTGAAGGGGTGGGGCAGGCGGGTGGTGGTGGGGAGCTGGGGGCGCGGTGGTGGGGAGTGGGTGGGTGGTTGTGTGGTGGTGGGGAGTGGGTGGCTGGTTATGTGCTGGTGGCTGGGTGGGAGCGGCCGGCCTGGGCTTGTGTCGCTAGTGGGTGGGCAAGGCCGCCGCCGCGGCGCTGCCTGCCGGCGTGTTTGCGCGGGCGTGTTTGAGCTGGCGCAGAGCAGCGCATGGCCTGGCGGCCGCGCGTGTGTCGTGCTGCCGGCCGGCCGCCACCGCCTGCCACCCACGTCCGTCCTGCCACCCACGCCCGCCCTGTGCTCTGTGCCGCCTGCAGGGCACGATGGTGGCGGGCTGGGACGAGGCGGGGCCGGGCCTCTACTATGTCGACTCTGACGGTCAGCGCACCAAGGGCAAGCTGTTTTCTGTCGGATCGGGAAGGTGCGCCGCCGCGCCGCCGCAGCGTGCCCCGGCTGCCGCCGCAAGCAGGCGCCGGATGCGCAGGCCGGCGCGCCCGCCTGCCGCTGGCAAACCGCAGGCCGGCGCCGTCTCGCCACATGCCGGGGCAGTGTCATCCTGTTGCCGCCGCCCGGGCCATTTCCCCACCACCGCCACCCACACCCATGCCCATACCCACGCCACCGATACCCACCCTCCCCGCAGCCTCTACGCCTACGGCGTGCTGGATGAGGGCTACCGCTGGGACCTGAGCGTGGAGGAGGCGGTGGAGCTGGGCCAGCGCTCCATCTACCACGCCACCTTTCGGGACGCCGCCTCGGGCGGTACTGTGTCGGGTGCGCCAGCCCTTGCTTACTTGCGTGTG
Source organism: Chlorella variabilis (assembly GCF_000147415.1). NCBI lineage: Eukaryota > Viridiplantae > Chlorophyta > Trebouxiophyceae > Chlorellales > Chlorellaceae > Chlorella > Chlorella variabilis. The sequence goes on along the minus strand of NW_005435085.1, from coordinate 2,071,348 downwards.
GCACTGTGTGTGGTGCAGTGTGACACACCGTGTGTGTGTGTGTGTGTGTGTGTGGTGCTGTGTGTGTGGTGCTGTGTGTGCGTGCTTAGCCCCCCTGCCCCGGCCGCTGCTGCGGCTGCTGCTGCGGCTGCGGCTGTGAGGTTTTTTGGGAGCGGTTTTGGCAGGCTGCTGCGCCTGGCCGCTGCTTCCTTGCCCTGGCGCCTTTGTCCGACTCCCTCCTTCCCACCTCTCTCTGAATCCCTCCCTTTCTTCCTCCTCTCTGCCGCCCTGCAGCCTACCACGTGACCCAGGAGGGGTGGACCAAGGTGCGGGGCGAGGATGTGGGGCAGCTGCACTTCAATTACTACCCAGCCCCCGAGGAGCACCCATGCAACTCCAAAGACCCGCTGGCGCTGTGAGCGGCGACGCGCGCAGCGTGCACGGCGCCTGCCTCGCTGGCAGTGTAACATTAATCAAAATTTCAAGGCTAGGGAGTAGTCGGTGGGAAATAGGTTTCAGGGGTTGAACATCCTGGGTGGCAAAATTGCAGGCGCAAAAAAACTCCATTGTCAAATACAGTCAGGCGCATCAGCGGGCCGTCACAACATCAGCGGGCCGCATGCCGCTCCGGATGAAATGGTGTGTGTCTCCCTGCGCTCAATTCCTTAAATGTGCTTCTGGTGTGGATGTCCCGCCTGTGTGGACCTCCCAGCCGGGCACCCTGCGTCCTCCCTCCACACCACCATCGATGTTTTTGTCGCACCCGCCCGCAGCCTCAGGCGGCCTTCTCCCAAACAGCATAGTCGTTCCCCGACTGCACCAGGCGCCACCCCTCGGCCGCCTTGGGCACCAGCCCGCCCATATCGAAGCGCGGGCCCAGCTTCAGCACCACGTTGCCATTGCAGCGCGCCACATAGATGTCGCGCTCGGCGCACAGGATCTCCAGCTTGGAGTCAGACCGGATGCCCGCCCGCTTGCGCAGCGCCACCTGCGGCGGCAGCCACGGACCACGAGAGAGCAAGCAGCATGCGGCACGTGGACATGCGTGGCACGGCAGAGCAGGGAGAGGTGGGTGCGTGCCACCCTGCCCCAGGGGCTGCATGCGAAGCCAGGGGGTGCCTCCCCGACTCCCCCGCCTCCCCACACGGAAGGGCGGCCAGCAGCGGCCCTCCCCACCAGCTCTGTGATTGCCTGTCGCAGCCCGCTGTCCTGCAGGTGCTCGTGGAAGATGCAGGGCATGCCCGGGTGCCTGCAGGCAGGCAGGCCAGCCGCTCACAACAAGGTGCAGCCATCGGCTGCTGCACGCTGCTGCCGCCAGCTTCTGTCAGCTGTCTCCACTGCCCACACCCTGCACTGCAGCCCAACACACGACACCTCCTGCAGCTGCCACAGTCCTCCGCCCCTGGTGAAGCTCACGTGAGTATGTAGGCATACCCCAGTCCCAGGAAGCCACGCGGGAAGGGCCAGTGCTGCGGGCCAACGGCGGGTGGAGGCAGGCAGGCAAGCGTCTCGGCAAATCTCCAGACAACAGCTGCTTGGAAGGAGCGGTTGAAGAGGCTCTCCTCGTCTCCAGAGCCTGCCCTGCTGCGGGACCGGCGCCCGTCCCTACGCCCACCACATGATGTATGACACACACACAAACCGGCACCACCGCCGCCTCCACCCCTGCCCGCCCCCAGCACACGCCCACCTGCTGGCTGCTGCCGGTGTCGTGGTTGTCCACAAAGGTGACGGAGTGCTCGGGGCGGGCGCCCAGCAGGCCGGGGGCGCGCCCCTGCCCGTCCCGCAGCCGGTCGTACTCGTGGTGCTTGGCCGCCTCCTGCAGGAGGACGGTACAGTAGCGGTACGGCAGCGGTACAGGTACAGCATCAGTGCGGTAGTGCAGGAGTGAGGCAATTTGCAGCGTTGCCGGAAGTGGTGGGCACAGCACCGGTGCTGCAGGATGGACCGCCTCAGCCTGCCGGCTGGCCACCTCACCTGCAGCTGGCCCTTGGTGAGGAAGTCAAAGAGGCAGCAGTGCCGCGCGGCGCGCAGCCAGTCCTGCGCACAGCGTCGGGCGAGGAGCGCCCAGGCAGGAATCACACCTACAATAATCCACAGTCAAAGGCTACCACTACAGCTACCCCTACACACACGCGCCGCCGCCGCCACCACCGCGACCCACAGTGGGCAAAGTGATAATCCCCCCACGACCCCCGCCACGCCTCTGCCCAGCCAGCCACCCCACCTGGAACTGCCCGCGGGCCGCCTCCTGGCCGTACTCCAGGAAGGAGTTGCTCCACTTGAGGTCCAGGAACAGCTCGCCCACGCAGAAGGCGTCGGGCCCCACCGTGCGCTCCACATACTCGCCTGTGAACCGGGGGGCGTAGCCCTGCAGCAGGATGTGTTACAGGCAAGGCCTTGGCGGCCCGGCGGGGACGCAGCGGGCGCAGCAGGCAGACAGGTTTGCTGGCAGCTGGCGGGAGGGCACCTCCAGGCCAGGGTACGGCGCCCAGCTGGGGTCTGGCCGGCACTGTCTTTGGCAGGGGCAGGGCGGGGCACATGGCGGCACCCGAGCTCGCCTTGACAAAGTCGAAGCGCCAGCCCTCGAAGCCCACTGACAGGCGCAGGTAGTTGAGCCAGTCCACCAGGCTGTCGCGCACCTCGGGGTTGGTGTGGTCCAGATCTGCACCGCAGCAAATAACTTTTAAAGCAGAGGAAGACAGACAGACAGTACAATGGAGATGGCGGCAGAACTGGGATCAACGCCAGCAGCAACGCAGCAGGGGCGGCGGCAGCAGGCGGCAGAGGAGCAGGCCCGGCGGCAGCGGCAGCACCCGGTGCGGGGCCGTAATCCTCGCCGCTGTCCGGCGATCCCTGCCCTCCGAACTGCCTGTCGCTGCCTGCGATGGCCCAGCGGCCCCACGCGATGCTCTTGCCCGGGTGCGGCACCATGTCCCTGCGCAGGGGGCAGCCGCCAGGCACCCTTGACCAGGCCGGGCAGCGACAGTCAACGCCAGTCGCAGGCACTCCCTTGCAACCCCCTGCAAGCCTCCTCCAGGCTGTGCATCCCAACAGGCGTGCATCAAGCCACAGCGACCTGCACCAGCACCAGCCACAGGATCACCTGTAGATGTTCCAGGTGCCAGACTCGTCCTGGGCGTCGGCGCAGCGGTGGTTGATCACTATGTCGGCCACAGGCCTGCAAAGCGTGTGCGGGCAGGGCGTTTGTCACACTTCCTCAGTAGTAGCATCAGCAGGGTGGGCGAGGAAGAGGGCTGAGCAGCCAGACGGTGGAACAGCATATGTCAGCCAGCGCCAGGCGCATGCCCAGAGCCGGTCGGACGGCAAATCGAGAAAGCAGGCAGGCGGCCGCTCGTGCCGCTGCCGCCGCACCTGACGCCCGCCTTGAGCAGGTCGGCGCACAGCGCCCGCAGCTCGGCGCCCGTGCCGTAGCGGCTGTTGAGCATGTAGAGCTGCGGCAGGGGCGGGGCAGCACGTGCAGGGACAGGAAGGGCTTGTGTTGAGCAAAGGCACATGCATGCGCAGCCCACGACGCTGCAGTGCAAAGCAGCATTGTCTAAAGCTTCTTCAGAAACCTTGGCAGAAACAGAGTGTAAGCTTACACTGCCAGATAATTGACGGCAGAAACACACCTGTCCTGGCAGGTAGCCTTGCGTGGAGACCGAGGCGGAGGGCGGCGGCAGCCAGATGTGCGTGATGCCCAGGGCAGCCAGCTCGGGCACCTGGCCGCGCATCGTGCGCCACCAGCGGTCGCCCTCCCACGACTGCCAGCCGAAGCCTGCAGGGAATGAGCGAGGAGCAGGGTGGCGGGGGTGGGGCGCCCGGTTGGCGGTGATGGCACGGCGCTGATGGGTCCGCTGCCGCAGCGCCCCTCGACTCGCCCCTGCCCAGCCCCTGGGTGCTCTATGCCCGCATCTCGCCTTCCAGCAGGATAGTTTCGTTCATGGGGATGGCTGGAGGGCGCACGGCGGCCAGCTCATCGGGCAGCATCGAGGCGCCGTCGGAAGTGCGGCTGGGCGCAAAGGCTCTGACCAGCTGCCCGGCGCGCCGCTGGCCGGCGCTCTTGCGACTTGCATTCAGCCGCAGCCGAGGCGCCTGGGCCGGTCTGGGCGCCAGAGCGGCCTGGGTTGGTTGGAAGCACGCGGTTGACTGCGGCATTGGGGCCTCAGTCGGGTTCAGAGGACATGGTAGATGCGTGATAACGCCCCTGGGATTGCGGAGGACTCGCGCACAAGGACTCCCACCACAGCCGCCGCCACGTCATGCCACGCGCGCCAGCTCACAGGCGTGGCGGCGGCGCCGCTGGGAAGGTGGCAGTCCTGAGCAGTCTTGTTTGAACCTTGCCTGTTACATGTGCCCTGCGCCATGGGACTCATCTCATCACCCCGCAAGCTGTGCAGAGGCAGGCATCACAACAAAGGGATGAACTCCCACCAATCGTAGCGGAAAGTCAGCCGTCCGACGGACGAGTCGTGAGCTCAAAAAGGGCGGCTCCGAACAGTGTAGAATACAACAACGAAACCAAAACCGAGGGGTGCCGCTACACATATAAAAACTGACAAAAGGCCAATACTTACGACCAACATCAGCAGTGCTGTTATTTGTCAGCGGCGGCGCTAGCAAAAAAATGGCTGGGCTGCCATGCGCCCTCGCAAGGGCGCAAGGCAGCGCGTGATGAAAAAAGCAGGCCCAGGGGACCTCGGGTTACTGTACGTGCATCCATTCTTGCGGAACAGCGGGCGAGGGCAACCACACCCAAGCCGCACTGCCAGCTGCGCCAGCGCATGAGGCCTGCCAGCGGGGGCCCGACGGATGGCCTCTACGCCTTCTCCCAGATGGCAAAGTCCTGGCCCTTGGCGGCCATCTTCCAGCCGTCGCTCTCCTTGGGCACCAGCCCGCCCATGTCGTAGCGCGGGCCCATCTTGATGGTGACGTTGCCGTTGCAGCGCGCCACATACATGTCGCCCTCGGCGCACAGGATCTCCAGCTTGGAGTCGGCGCGGATGCCCGCCCGCTTGCGCAGCGCCACCTGCGGCGGCAACCGGGGCCCGGCTCAGGCACACACGCGCCACACATGGCACGAGGCAGAGGCTCGTTTGGTCCCACCACAATCCAGCAGCGGCACGAGAAGCAGCAGGAGCAGGACCAGCAACAGCAGCAGAGCCGGCGGCAGCAGCAGAAGCAGCAGCAGCTCACAAGCTTGTTGATCTGATCGGCCAGGCCCCAGTCGTAGTGGTGCTCCCAGAAGAGGCAGGGGATGCCGGGGTGCCTGCAGGCGCAACACACCGGTTGCGGAAGAGGAGGGATGTCAAGGGGTAAGCCAGCTGGTAGAATGGCAAAAGCCCGAGGAAGCTGGCCGCGACGGTGGCAGTACCCAGGGGAGCAGCCGGGGGCAAGAGCAGTGCGGCCCCGCTCACGTGAGGATGTAGGCATAGCCCAGCATCACATGCAACTTGGGAAAGGGCCAGTGCTGCAGGGACACAAGGCGACAGGGGCGGCAGCTTCAGCAGCGGAGGAGGAGGAGGGCGGTTCGGGCCACGCGCGGGCTGGCACTGGCTGGCATTGGGGGACCCTGTAGCAAGCCGGGAGCCAGGAGTGGGAGCCCATCCTGGGAGCGCTGCCCACCTGCTGGCTGCTGCCGGTGTCGTGATTGTCCACAAAGGTGCAGGCCATCTCCGGCCACCAGCCCAGCAGGCCAGGCGCCTTGCCCCGCCCGTCCTTCAGCCTGTCGTACTGCGTGTGCTTCACGGCCTCCTGCAGCCGAGACGGGTGGCGGCAAGGGGTGCGGGGGGACAGTCAGGATGGCACCCAGGAGGCCTGTGCACAGCACGGAGCAGGCGGGGCCAGCGGGCCAGCGGGCCAGCGGGGCTTGCCTGCAGGATGCCTTTCGTCGGGAAGTCGAAGAGCGTGCAGTACTGGGTGCCCTTGATAAAGTCCACCAGCTTCTGGCGGGCTGCAGGGCAGGGCCAGGGACGGGGCAGGGACGGGGAGGGGGTGGGGTGGGAAGGGAACAGGTCAGGCCGGCTGGCTACAGAGCGTATCAGGCCAGGCAAGGCAGGTGGGTGGCCCAAGCAGCAGCCCGTCTCCTGCAGATGCGCACAGGCCTATGCCGCGCGACGGACGCAGCAAGCAGGGGGCAGGCGGCACGATTGCTGCGGTACGGCTGCGGTACCGCTGCACACCGCACCTTCGTCCTGGTTGTACTCCAGGTTGGAGTCCTGCCACCGCAGGTCCACAAAGTTCTCGCCCACGTAAAACACGTCGGGGCCGGTGGTGCGCTCAATGTACCTGCGGGGCGGTGGTGGGGCGGTGTGCATGTGCTTGCGTGAGTTTGGTGGTGGAGGCGAATGCTTGTGGGGGAAGGAGGGAGGGGCAAAGGGTCTTGGGCAAGGTGTTGAGGGGCATGGCCGTCAGGCCAGGCACCCCAGGCACAGTGAGGCCCAGCAGGAGATGACAGCCCAGCGGACACTCCCTTCGTGATCCCGTCGTACTGCCTGCTCCCCTCCCCCAACCCCGCCCCCGGACCCGCTCAGCCTCCCCACTCACTCTTTGACGTATTTGGCGGCGTAACCGCGGATGAAGTCGAAGCGCCAGCCCTCGAACCCCACATCGGTCTTCAGCCAGTTGAGCCAGTCCACCAGGCTGTCGCGCAGCTCGGGGTTGTGGTGGTCCAGGTCTGCGGGGGAAGAAAGCAGAGGAAGACGGATACAAGTCACAGTCAGGAGATCGTTGTGCCTGGCAGGAGAGAGGAGGGAGCTAGGGATGGTGCACAAGAAGGAGGACAGACCCCGCCAGCGCGGCGCCTTGGCAGCGGCAAGGCAGCCACTTGGCGAGGCGTGCTGTTCGCATGCCCTGCTCCACGCTCCACCACGCCCTGCCCCGCCCTGCTGGGTGCGGCCCGCAGCCCGCCCGCCCTGCCCACCTGGCGCCGCCGCATAGTCGTCCCCAGAGTCCTTGTTGCCGGTGCCCTGGAATACGGGGTCATCACAGGTGATGGCCCACCTGCAGGCAGCGGGCTAGCAGCAGCTCAGCGGGTTGGCAGCACACACGAGGGAGAGGGGAGGAGGCAGCTGAGCCAGCACAGCCATCTCCTGTGTGTTAAGGTCGGGCGCAGGCCGGGCAGTGCACTCAAAACAGGATGCAGGCTCTGCCGCAGCGGCGGCCCTGCTCCTCACTTGTCCCAGTTGATGCGCTTGCCGTCATGCGTGACCTGCAGGGAATACACACCCAGCAGCAAGTTCAGTGCTGCTGAGCGGCGAGCAACGCGCGGCAGGCAGGCGGCATAGCGGGCGCAGCGGGCGCAGCAGGCGCAGCAGGCGCGCGGGCTCACGTCGTCGCCGTATTTGTTCCACACCCCGTTCTCATCCTGGAACTGGGCGCAGCGGTGGTTGATCACCACGTCGGCCACCGGCCTGCAGCACCACACATGGTGGCGAAGGAGCATGCTTAAGGGGCACCGCATGGCGAGGGGTGAAGCACGCCATCAGGAGTGTGTGGGCATATGCTTGCTGGCACTGGCATGGAAGGCTGCCAGCCATGGAAGCACCAACATGCACCAACCCAGGGACAGCGGCATGATGGAGGCGTGGCTGCGCCACGTTGTGGCAGGTAGGTGGCGCACCTGATGCCCGCCAGCAGCAGCGCCTTGTTCAGGCTCTCCAGCTCCTCCTTGGATCCGTAGTTGCTGTTAAGGTTGTACAGCTGACGGTAGGCGGGGGGCCAGAGGAGGCAGCGGGAGTTGGTCTATGCTTGTGAGAGAGGGATACCGAAAATACCACTGCCACGCAGGCTGGTGCAGGTATGCAATGTTACATGCCGCTTGTGAGGGGGCGCACCTGCCCCGGCAGGTAGCCCTGTGGCGAGACGGACTGGCTGGGTGGCGGGAGCCAGAGGTGTGTGATGCCGGCGGCCTGCGCAAACAACAGAGGGAACAGCCGAGGCATGCAAACAAGGGATGGAGCCAACAGCTGCACCATCAATTAGATTTCTGACTCCTTGCAGCTGCCGTAAAGTCCTGGACCTTGGTTTGGCTCCTGCGACAGGGGCGGTTTCCTGCCCGGGGGTGGCTTCCCGCGCTGCCGCTCGCCAGGCAGGAACTGCGGCAGCAACCGCACCTGCAGCTCTGGGATTGTCGTCTCCACTTTCTTCCACCAGTGACCATCCTTGCAGCTGTCCCAGCCAAACCCTGCAGCACGGCGGCGGCCGCGGGATGATCTGTGCAGCTGGCAGCTGTGGGCGCGTCCCGCCACCCGAGCCGCTAGGGTCACAGCTGCCGAGAACCCTAACACGCAGGTAGCCGGCGCGCAACCTGCTGCTCCTCCCCGGGCCGCAGCTGGCTGGCTGTTGCCCACCGCTGCTTACTGGATCCTTTGCCGGATCACACACCTTCCATGCAGATGGTCTCTGCCACTGGCAGCTTGGGAGGCCGGGGCACCGCCGCCAGGCCGGTGGCGGGCGCCGACGCTAGGGCAGCAGCGGCGTCTTCCTCCCCGCTGGCTCCGTCCTTGCCTTGACCCGCATCCTTCGTCTTCTCCTCGACGAGTGCAGAGCAGCGCACTGTCGAGGGCCTCGCTAGGAGGCGGCGGGGGTGCGCCACTGCCGACGACCTGCAGGTCGGCGATCTGTGGCCGCGGGTCCACGTGCAGGCTTGCATGGTGAGAGAATTGGACATACGGGACTGTGGACAGGCCAAGAAACTGGTGTCGAGTCGGAGCTGCCAGCGCACACATATTGACCGGGGCAGCATCTGGCAGACCCAAATTGCTGCTGAACCGGGCGGCTCCATCGCCACATTTCCGATAGACGTTAGCCTGCAGCAGAGGCCATGCAGCGAGCACGAGTGCTCAGGGCAGCCCTGCACCTGCGGTGCTCGGCCAGCGGCCTCCTGGAGGCAGCGGCAGCGGCTGCAGAACCTATGAGAGCCGATGGCGCCCGCATGCAGCACATCGCATCACAACTGTGGGTACCAACCCCCACAGGGGCCTCAGCAACACTCCAGCCGCAGCTGCGATGCTTCTCGGCAGCCTCGGCGCTGATGGAGGGCGCCAAGGCGGGAGGCGACGACACGGCAGCAGCAGCCGGCACGCCGCCGCCGCCGCCTGCGGCCGCCGAGGGCGGCGAGGAGGAGGAGGAAGTGGTGGAGGAGGACGATGAGGAGGCCGAGGCCGCCATGGCGGAGGCCTTTGAGCGGCTTATAGCGGCGGCGTTTGAGATGGTGCAGCAGGGAAAGCCCATGGAGGCTGAGTATGTGCTGGAAGAAGGTGCGGCGCACAGTGGGAGCACAGGAGGGCCTGCCATGCCGGCAGCGGGCCGAGGGTGCTTGCTTGGCTGCTGGTGGGGCGAAGATGGGGATGGTGGGCTGCTGTTCTGATAGCCCTGGCGGCTGGTGGAGGGAGCGAGGGAGAGGAGCTGCTGGACACAGTCCTCCCTGTGCTGCCACCGCGCATCCCTGCCCGCCGCAGGCGCCAAGCAGGCAGGGGAGATCCTGGGCAAGGGCGCGCTGGAGGTGGCGGCGCTGTACGATCAGCTCTGCATCATCCGCTTCCTGCATGAGCGCATGGAGGAAGCGGCGGAGGCAGGTCGGTGGCAGCGTGCGTGCGGTGTGGTTGGGTCGGGAAGGTGGGAACGCAGAGGAGCTGCAGCTGCGGGCTGCGGGCTGCGGGCTGCAGCTGCGGGCTGCGCGCTGCGGGCTGGCCACCGCCTGCAGGGCCCGCTCAACATGCCCAGAGGTCCAGCCGCAGAGCCTGCCGTAGCCCCCACACCTCCGCCAGCGCCAGCTGTTGGCCTGCTGCTGCTGCGCCGCCGTGCTCTGCACGCCGCCAACTCCCTGCGGCCTGGCCGGCTCCTCCCTGCTCGGCGCAGCCAAGCGCGCGCTAGAGATCTTGAAGGAGCACGACGAGGGCTTTGGCCCCGCCACCGCCATCGCCTCCACACGCTACGCCTCCACCCTGCTGGCCAGCGGAAACCCGCAGGAGGCTCAGGTGGGTGGGTGGGGCGGCGATGGGCCCGACAGTGTTTCTGCATGTGGGTGTGTGCTTGTAGTTAGTACAAGCAGTTGCATGTGGCAAAGCGGTGGTGGCAGCACTCACGACGCTGCGCTGCCATGGAGCGGGCAACCCAGCAGTGCATCTCGTAACGCCTGCTCTCCTGCCGGCCCCCTGCCGCCGCTGGCGCTGCAGCTGTACGCCGGGCGCAGCATTGATGGGCTGGAGAGGGCACTTAAGATGCTGGCGGAGTTCAAGGGGGAGGACGAGGAGGAGGAAGAGGTGAGCCGGCGGCTGACGAGTCGCGGCTGCCGCTGCTGGGATGCTTGGGGCAGCGGGCCTGTGCCGTGGGGCTGGCATGCGGCGGCAGGCACACCCGCGCACAGCTGGCTTGCTTGCTCGCGAATGCTGCCCCCGTCCCTGCTGCCCACGCCTGCTGCCGGCCGCTGCCGGCTGCGCTGACTGGCGCCAAGTTCCACCTGCCCCTCTGCTGCCCGCGCCACCCGCTGCTGTCCACCCTCTCTCGACAGGAGCTGGCAGAGACGAAGGCCAAGTTTGAGATGGGGCTGGGGGAGTCCAAATTCTATCACGCCCTGGCCAAGCAGGCCCAGAACCTGTCGCCGCCAGGTAGGGCCGCCCTGCCGTTGCCCGGCCGCCGGCTGCCCGCCTGCCACGCCTGCGGAGCTGCAACTGCCACGGCGGAATCTCCGCGGCGGTGCCCGCTGTACAGCGCGCGCGCGCTCGCGTCGGTTCGAGCGCTGTGCCGCCGGGGCTGAGTGGCGGCTGCCTCCTGCCCTGTCGCGCGCTGTGCGTGCTGCCCCCCTGCAGCTGTGGGCCAGTTTCTGGATGAGATGAAGGCTGGGCTGGAGATGATGGAGGCGCACCTGGGGCCCGATAGCCCGCTGGTGGCAGCAGCGCTCAGGTGCGGGGCACAAGGCGACAGCGTGCCGTGCCAGGCAGCAAGCGCCGGCACGCCCGCCCTGATCGCATGGCACGGTCACAGCTTCGGCTGCGCCTGCTGCCCGCCCTGCCGTCCACCCTGCTGCGCTTGGTGCGCCTGGTGCCCACCCCGCTGCCCCTGCTGCCCTCTGCCCTGGCGGTGCAGGGAGCACAGCCGCCTCATCATGTCTGCGCTGGAGGGGGACCAGCAGGAGTTGGCAGAGGTGCTGTATGCCCAGGTGAGAGGGGGTGGGGGTTGGGGGCGGGTGCAAGCGGTGAAACAAACCGATGCGCAGCATGGCACATGCGGCAGGCAACCGGGGGCCGGTGGGGCAACTAGGGCTGCGGCCGGGGAAGAGTGCATATGCTCTTCCCCGCCTCTCAGCCAGCATCGCGGGGCCAGCAGCCCACACGACCAGCTCCGCCTGCCCTCGTCGTGTGCAGGATGCGCGGCTGCACATGGCGGCGGGCGCCAACTACGAGCACGTGGCGCTGACGCTTTACCAGTGCGGTACCCTGCAGGCGCGCCGCAGCCAGAGGCCCCGCATACTGCCTTCTTCTTATTCTTCTACATCTGCTAAGCCAGCAAGGCCTGCATGGCCGCTGATTAGCCTGAAAAATGTCAAGGCCTGCTTGGGTGGGGCTGCGCTCTACCAGGCTGGGTGCCGCTGTGTCCCACACGGTGCTTGTCGCGCTGCCGATGTACTGCCTGCAGTACGTCATGGGCAAGTACGAGGAATCTGCAGAGTCGCTGCGCATGTCCCTGGAGACGGTCAAGGCTCACTACCCCGAAGCAGGTGCAAGCGCCCGCATGTGGTGCCATCATCTCGAAACCCAATGTAGCATCACATAATCAGCCAGGGGATCAGCGGGTGTGAGCCAACCCCACGCCAGCCTGCCGCCTCACCCCCTGGCTTCCCCTTCCCCTTCCCCACCCCCCTCTCGCAGAGGAGCACATGCTCACCGTGCAGCAGCGGCTGGGCATGGTGACGGCGCTGCTGGGGCGGTACGAGGCGGCCAAGCAGCTGCTGCATGAGGTGGCGCCAGCGCTGGGTGAGCTGGCAGTGCATCATGACGTGGCTGGCATGGGTGGTGCGGCGCCTGCGCGAGCTGGTGCCGCCCCGTTGGCTGGGAACACGCGCCGTCCACCGCACACCTGGTGCTGCCAACAGCCCCCTGCCCATCTCCACCTCCTCAGTCCCTGCACATTGTATGAGGGCACCACCACCGCAGCCCCACCCAATGAGACTCACCCGTGCCTTTCCAATGTCTTGCTGCCTTGCCCTCCTTCCCCTCCCTCCCTCCCACCCGGCAGTGTCCGCCCTAGGCGAGGGCAACCCGGCCAGCGAGGAGCTGCAGTTCATGCTATCCCTCATAGCCCTGCGGGAGATGGAGGCAGACGGCGTGAGCGACCCCGTGCGCCGCCTGGAGTGTCTGGCTGGCATGGAGGTGCGCAGGGTGCACCCCAAGCGCTGGGGCGCTGGCTGGCTGGCTGGCTGGCTGGCTGGCTGGCTTGCCTGAGGGGTGTGGCTGCTGCCGTGGGGGCCGCAGCATGTCGCCGGTGAGCAAGGCGAAGGTATTATGAAGTGGGATGGATGACAGTGTCGCACTTGGCTGGCACGCCTGCTGCCCGCCGCCGCCGCCGCGTTGCTCATCTCTGCTGCCTGCCTCCTGCGTGCCCTGCGGCAGAAGCACCTCAAGGCGCTGACGGGGTATGGAGAGCAGCACATGCTAGTGAAGAAGGCGGCGGCACTACACGAGGAGGCGGCGGCGACGGTGCACAAGAAGTGAAGGGCTATGCACCAGCGGCTGCCTCTACGTGAACAGCGATGCGCCAGCGGCTGCCTGCGCTCGGCACCGCGTGCACACCTGTTCCAGAGGCTGATCCTTGGCCAGTTGCATTCTGTAACCATGTGATTGCGTCACCAGCTGGTCCCTTATAACAGGGTACCCTTTTTCATTGCCATTTTGTCGTGCGCCGAGCTGCGGTCAGCAGGCGGCGCTGCCGCCAGCGATGCGGCAGGTGGGCGGGGGCGCCATTGATCAGGAATGGATGAGGGCTGCCCACTCTTTGCCAGCTCCTCTCCTCGTAGTCCAAGCCTCCTCCTGACACCCGAGGCCTCGCTCGCGATGGGCGGGATCGATCTCCCGCTTGGGGCTGGCTTCTCACGCTGCTTAGACCACCTCAACGCGATGCAGGTGGGTTTCGCTCCGCAATGGTGATTGCCCCGGCCCCGACAGTCCGCTCCACGCAGCCTCTGACCCGCCTCCCCCGGCACTGCCGCTGCTCCCTTGCCGCCTTCCAGGCCGCCCAGCTGGATGCCTCCTTGCAAGACCTGCTGTGCCCCACCTCATTGTGCGGCGCACCAGGCCAGCTGCCCTGCCTGGCCACCCTGCCCCTTGCAGCACAGGCCGACCTTCTGCTGCTGCTCAGAGCGGCGCCGCACCGCTTCACCAGCAGCCAGCGGGTGGCCCTGCTGGCTGGCATAGACCAGCTGACCTCCAGCAGGGCACCAGGCGCAGCGCAGCCCAGCCTGCTAGACTTCCTGGCTGCAGAGGTTCGGGCCGACAGCAGCAGCAGCTGGGCACCCGATGACTTGCCACCAGCTCCGCCGGTGCCCGCCTGCCCGCCCTTTCTCTACTCAGCGCAGCCCTGCTTCCCATGGGCGCCTGTGCGGGTAGACGCAGCCGCCGCGGCAGCCCTGTACAGGCAGCAGCAAGCGGCTGAAGCGGCGGCGACGCAGCAACAGCCGCAGGAGGCCACAGGCGCCAAACGGCTGGCAGAGGAGGCGGCACGCGCGCCAGGCGGCAGCCCCGGCAAGCGCACGCGGCTGGCAGCCGGCGGCGCGCAGCATCCGGCACCCGCCATGGCAGCAGAAACCGAGCTGGAGTCTGCGATCGGCACAATGCGCGACCTGCTGAAGAGCAGCAGCGGGTGTGCCGGTGGTGGCGCCACCCCCGTGGCCCTCACCCCAGCCGCCAAGGAAGCTCTGGGCGTGCTGCTGGCTCACGCCGCAGCTGGCAGCACGGCAGCCCTGCACGACGCGGGCCTGACCAGCCTGCAGGACGACGCCCTGCTGCTGCTGCTGCTGTCCGAGGCGGTGGCCGCCGGCAGCAGCTTTGCGCGGAGCAGCGCCGCGGCTGCGGGGCTGCTGCTGCCACGGCTGCGCGCCCTGGGGGGCGCCGCCTCGCGAGACCTGGCCGCGGCGGTGGAGCATGTCGGTGGGTGGTTGAGACCGCATGCGTGGAGGCGCGCGCTTGGCGCAGCATGCATGGCCCAGCGATGCTCTGCTTTGCTTGCAGCAACTGAAATAGGCTTGACCTTTCACTTGGCCTGCTGCCATCGGCCCTGACGCGTGCCGCCCCCGCCTCACGCTTGCTTCCTGTACACACACACCTGCCGCCCTTGCCCTGCGTCCTGTTCCTCACACAAAGTAAGGACCCCATGTGCCTGCAGGCTGCTCCAACCCCCAGGCCTACATCGCGACCTGCCTGCAGCTGCTGCTGAGCAGCCCCGGGCTGAGCAAGCACCAGGCGGAGCTGCTGGGGCGCACGCTGAAGGCCAGCCTGCCGCACCAGCTGCTGCCAGATGTGCTGGCAGCTGCCTGCGCCCCTGCAGGCGGCGGCGCGGCAGCCGCAGGCAGTGGCGCGGCGGCCGCAGGCGGCGCCTGGAACGAGCACACAGTGGCGGTGCTGCAGGCGGTGGTGAATGCCAAGCCGGCGCTGAGCGAGGCGGGCGTGGCGCAGCTGGCGGCTGCCTTCCGGGGTGCCGCTGCCGGCGCCGAGCTGGCGGCTTCGGCCAAGTTTGCCAGGCTGGCGCTCAGCGTGGTCAAGGCGTACCCGCAGCACGCGGCCGCCGCCAGGCAGCAGCTGCAGGCGGCCGCGCAGGCCTGCCGCTCATTCATGGCAAAGTCCCTGGCGGCTGCGGTGAACAAGCTGTGAGGCTGCCATAGGTATAGCAGGCATGTAACGCGCCCCTTCGCCGCTGCCCTGGCGGATTGGGCCCCCTTCAACACCCCCCTGGCTGATAGGGCCAGCTCCACAGGAGCCGCCTATCTCCATAGGTGCTGGCCCTGGGAAAGCGGCCCTGGGAAAACGGCTCGGCACTGTTGTGCCACCACCGTGCACCGACTTGCCTTCAATTGTGCAAGGAGCTGTTGTCAAGGCGGGGAATAGATGCAAGTGAAAAGTTAGCAAGGGGAGCCGAGTTCAGGTTCGAGCAGGGCCAAAAAATGGGGGTGAGGCACGACAGCGGCCACAGGAAACATTGTGGAGCATGAAAGAGAGGGGAGCTGGTGTTGCGGCCGCGCGCCAGCATGTGCCGCCGCGGCTCGCAACCATGTATCAATTCGTGCCGTCAGGGAGCTCGGGGATGCCAGCTGCCGGGAAGCCAGGCACGTGGCAGCAGCCGGGATCAGGCTGAGGCCGAGGCCGACAGGCGCTGCCGCAGCTCCCGCAGGCGCTCCAGCCGCGCCAGCCGCTCGGCCTGCTCGTCGCTGGCCGCCGCCGCTGCCGGTCCAGCGGGGCTGCCGCCCTGCTCCGCCGCATCAGCCATCTGCTGCTGCAGGGTGGACATGACTTCCTTGGCATGCCGCCGCCGCTGCACCTGCAATGCTCGGGCGGCAGCAAGGCTTCAGCGGCGTTGCGGCTGGAAAGAAGCTCGGCCTGCTGATCTGCGGCGCTGCTCCCACACGTGGCGCACACATGGCAGGCAACGAAGCACGGCAGGCAACACAGCACGACAGGGCGCAGCAGAAGTCAGAGCAGACGGCGAAGCTGCCAAGGCACAGCAGCCAGACGCCAACCTTGAGCGCCCGCTTGCCCAGCTCGCGCTGCCTCAGCGCCTGCTGCCGCTTGCGCCGCCGGGAGATGCGGCCCTCCCCTCGCCCCGCAGCGATGATCTGGTTGGCCTCTGCCGCCTCTGCGGGCCGCAGCAGCGAATGGCGTGCAGGGGTTGAGAAGTAAGCAGGTGGGACCTGGTGTGGCAGTGCCCCTTGAATGATGGGGCATGGAAGACACGTGTCATGGCCAAGGCACATGGCAGCTTGCGCTGGAGCGGCGAGCAGCGGTGGTGCAACAGGCCAGGGGTCAGCCAGGTGGCGCCACAGCGGCGCGGGGCCAGCGGTGCGTGCACTGCATGCGGTACGAGCGCACCCTCTCCGTCGATGTACTGACTCCAGTTGCCGTACAGGCCTTGCGTCTTTGCGGGGCGCAGCAGGCGCGGCGCCGCCGTGCACGCCTCGCAGCAGCAGCCGCTGAACTTGGTCTGCAGCGCACGGGCGGGGCAGCGCAGGGTGGGCAGGCAACGAAGTGGAAGGTCGGTTGGTGCGGTGTCGGGTCGCTGGTGCATGGGAGGGGGCCTGCAGCATGTGCCGCCAGCAGCAGCAGCCGGGCTGGTTGTATTGCCTCCTGCCGGCCCCGCCCTGCCTGCCCACCTTGCAGGCATCGCAGGCAATGAAAAGCTTGTTGCACTGCATACGGTAAACAGGCAGGGAGAGAATGATCCAAGGTTGCAGCAGCACGCTGCGAGGAAGGCAAGCCCACGCCGCACAACGCAGAACGCGGAAACAAGGCCGCCAGCACACAGGCAGGGGCCCACCCCTAAAACAAAGGTACCACCAAGCAAGCACCCACATCGATGTTTGCGCAGTTCATGTGAGGCAGCACGGCAGTGGCGCCGCACACTTGGCACGGCGCCGCCGCCTCCAGCTCTTCCTCCTTGTCTTTGTCTGCAGAGGGGATGAGGCGGCAGCTTTCGGCCAGGGAGGAGGCGCGGCAGGTAGGCAGCCAAGGCTGACGAGTCGCCGTGGGGTAGAAAGGAGCTCAGCAGGCAGGTGGCCGCTTGCAGGAGCAGCTCCCTCCACAACAGACAAGCCACATGCCGCGACTCACTGGGCCGGATGGCCATGCGCCCGTCAAACACAAACAGGGAGCCGTTCCAATGGTCCAGCCCCTCTTCCCGCATGTAGTTCTGGATGCCTCCCTCCAGAGTGTACAGCTTGTTGAAGCTGTGGGGTGGCAAGGAGAGGGGCACGGTTGGGGGCAAGGTTAGGGGCAGGGGCATGGATTTCGGCTGCGGCAGAGCAAACAACAGCAGGGACGGCTGCGGCAGAGAAGGACACGCGCCGGAAAGATGAGAGCTGTGGCAAGCACGCTGCGGCAGCTGCTACGCCCTGGTGGAAAGTGGCTGGCGCAGCTGGGCACGCTGGCGGCGGCAGCATGGCAGCGCCGCACTCTCACCCCTTCTTGCGCAGATAGGTGCCATAGACGTCGCAGCGGATGCCGCCAGTGCAGTAAATCATGACTGGTCGGTCGGGGTCGGCGTTCTGTGGCAGGAGGGCAGGCGGCAATGGTGTCGCATGCGGTGCAGATTGAGCCAGCAGCAGCAGCGGCGGCGGCGGCAGGTGGCAAGGCTGCACGGCAGCCACCCACCCACCTCCAGAAGGGGGGGCACCTCCACCGGAAGCGCCTCGGTGGGGGTCTCGTGGAAGTTGTCCTGCAGGCGGTACCGGCAGTATCACGCCGGGGGTGACGACAGCGCAAGCCAAGCCAAGGCAGTGGCATGGGGCAAAGGGATGACAGCCGGCGCGGGCGCAGCTGCAGCCTGCCTGTCAAGCCCCGCATGCCCGACATGGCACCGCCTACCCCCTTGCAGGCGGGACACTGCCCTGCCCTGCCCCGCCGGGATACCCAGATACCCACCTCCAGCGGCCGCTCCGCGCCCACAAAGTGCCCCGCGTCCCACTCGTAGCTGTTGCGCACGTCCAGCACCAGCGGCATCTCGCCCGTTCGCTGCCCCTCACTGAGCATGCGCTTCCACTCGGTGGGCTGCCGGGAAGCAGAGGGAGACAAGGGGAGGGGTGAGGAGGTGGACGCGGGAAGAGGAGGGAGGCAGGCAGGCACACGGCAGCGGCGACGGCGGCGACGGCTGCGCGGCCCCAGAACCGGCAGCAGGCTCGCTGGCAGGGGCGGCGCGGGGCGAAGCAGCAGGCGCAGCGCAGCGGGGATCCGCCCTGCCTCGGACCGTGGCATGACATGCATGCGGGAGGGGCGAGCGCACCGGGGTGGGGATGGCGCGGGCGGCCGGGTCTGTGATGGGCAGCGCCTGCATGCCTCCCGCCAGCGAGATGAGGTTTGGGCGGTACTTGAGGCGCAGCTTGGGATACTGGTGGCCCTCCACAGGCCACACGGTGTACAACAGGCCCTGCGCCAGGGACGCGTGCCAAGGCCGGGAAGCACTGGCGGTGTTGTTCAAGAGCGAGAGAAGCAGGGGAAGAGAGGCCTGCCTCGCCGCCCGCCTGCCAGCCGTCGCCCGCCGGTGCCACCCCGCCCGACAGGTCAGCACACCCTCAGCCTGGCGAGCTGGCCGGCCGCCCGGCAGCCATGCGGCCCACCTTGAATAGCGGCTGCGTGTCGGCCAGCCAGCGCGCGTAGCCCTCTGCGTCTTTCCGCAGCCCGCCGTACTGTGCGTTGATACCCTGCTCGGAGATGTAGATGCGGCCGCGCACCTCCCGCCCCTCCATCCACGCCCGGTGGTTGTTGATGACCTCGTGGGGGCGCGGGATGTCCACCAGGTGGTAAAAGTTGACCACCACATACTCCTCCCGGCACGCCTCCTGCAGCCAAGGCCAGGGCGAGGCAGCGATTAGCACGAGAGCGGCCTTGGCACGCGCCAGGTGGTGGCCAGGTCAGCAAGCTCGCGGCACGCGTGCTTGAGGGAGTGCTGGCAGTCGCAAAGGCTGCCGGGCTGCGGCTGGCGGGTGACCACACACCTGTTCAGGCGCCTGCGAGCCTTCGGCACCAGCAGCGCTGGGCTCGGGTTCAGGCTCGCCTGCCTGGGCCGCTGCCGACGCACTGAGCGCACGCTGCAGCCGCCGCGACATCAGCCCGCCTTGCAGCGTGTCGGCTCCCAGCAAGGTTGCCGTGCTGGGCACGACGCGGCGCAGCGCGGGCCCCGCCCGCAGCAGCGGCGGCAGGCGAGGGGCGGCGCCGCGACTGGCGGCGGCGGCGGCTGGCCGCAACATGCTGGCGGCCATCCTGAGCTGCTGGGTAGCGGTGCGTACTGCTGCAAGAGCAAGTTGCATCTGCGGGGCGGGGAGCGTCGGTGAGCCAAACATGGCATGGGCGGGCACCAGCAAACCCGTGCGCAGCGGCACTCGATGCGTGTACACATATTACTCTTGCGAATGCGAGCTGCCGCAGCGCCTGTCCACCCACCTGCTGACGGGCTGAGCACGGCGCACCCAAACCCGGGGTGGGACAGGCCACCGCGTGCCTCAGAAAGAGTGGATGTGCGATGTGGATAGCAGCAAGCGCCCATGAGCGGGTAATGCATGACGGCCGGTGTGACGTGCCGCCGCCCTGCTGCCGCCGCTGGGGCGCCACACTCCCCTTGTGGTCTTGTGGATCGGTGTCACAGGGATGGCATAGGCAGCGACGCAACATGACCCACGATAATGATGCAAGGCGACAGCGTCTCGCCCGCCGTCTGGCTCACAATGCTGCCCAGCGTGCCTCGCCAGGCCGCCTGCGTGGGCAGCGCAGCCTCTCGCACCACCGCCACCGGCGTCTCAGCCGCCCGCCCGTGCCGCTGCAGCTGCTCCACCACCAACGCCAGGCTGCTGCCACCCATGAGGAGGACCAGCGTGTCTATCGCCTGCGCCGGCGGCGGCAGCGCAGCAGCAGAGGAGAGAGCTCAAGACAGGGGGCCGCGACAGCCAGCGAAAGCTGGGCTCCAGCGCTGCCAAGAACAACGCAAGCCACTTGCCCCGCCCAGAGCAGGATGCCCCTCTGCCATCTGCAGCAGCTGGCGAGGCAAGGAGCAGCCAGCACCAGGCACAGCTGCCTCACCGCCAGTGCTTGCCAGTCTAGGGAGGCAGGGTCGTGGGCAGAGGTGACTGCAAACGCCCGGCTGAGCTGAGGGTGGGTCAGCGGGAAGCCGGCTGCGAGGGGCGCCGCCAGCGCCGAGGAGACGCCCGGGCAGACCTCATACTCCACTCCGGCTGCCTGCAGTGCTGCCATCTCGGAGTGCACCTGCACAGGGCAGATTGGGTTTGGGCAGGCGGCGGTCAACAAGTACAAGGCAAGCACAAGCAGGTAAAGCTGATCCCGCACAAGCTGCTCATTCTGCATTCCAGATTCCTGGCCTGGCCTGGCCGGCCAGCCCGCCTCACCCTGCTAAACACGCTGGGGCAGCCGCCCTTGAGCCGCACCACCATCCTGCCAGCTGTCGCGTGCTGCACGATGATGGCATCTATTTCGGCCTGGAGAGAGTCAGATAAATAAAGATCAATTGAATTTCCTCTCTTCTTCTTAACAGGTAGGGCGCGCCGGCGGCTGGAATCTGTACCTGCCTGATGGAGGGCCTGCCGCCGCGCTTGCCCACAAACACGCGCTGCGCAGCCGGTGGCGCATATTGCTCCACAGCTGCTGCAGCACCCAGGTCATCGAAGACCACCACCTCCGCCTGCTGCAGCAGCTGCGTGGCCCGTACCTGCGGGCCAGCAAGCGCACGGCGGGTTGGAAGCCGAGGCAGTGAGGCACAGGGCGGTGCGGCAGGCGGGACTCGCCGTCAGCAGGTCGGCTGGGCCAGGTCCCGCCCCTACAAGGTAGACCTTCCCGGCTGGGCTGCCGCCTTCCCAAGGCGGGTGCGGTGCCGCGCAGCAGCGCCGGCTGGGCCTCCCCAGGCCGCGAAACACCGCGCGGTCGAGCTGGTGGGGAGCGCCAGGGGCGCACGCGGCATGCCAGGCCATTTGTGGGTTGATGGGGATAACGATGAGGCATGGGAACGATCGTTTGCCCCCATTCGTGCGGTGCTGCTGCGCCTGCTGAGGCAGGAGATGGCGGCCCTCGTCCTGCCTCAACCATGAGGGGTCAAACTTGGGGACACAGCTGAGCTCCTCCTCCAAACCTGACCATGACGTGCCCAGTTTCCACAGCAACACCCAACCTGCCGCACCTGCTGCCCGACTGTTTGATACAAGCCAGGCATCTGTCACAGATGCGGGCAGGGCCAGCAGGGGCTACTGAGGCTTGTTGCCGGGGAGTTGAGTCACACACGCCGGGGACCCTCGCCATGCCAGCAGCAGCCAGCCCATCATCCGTCCTTGGAGCTGGTGGCCTCGTGCACAAGGTCCTGCAGCCGCTGGCCGTGGATCTGGAGGTCGTCATGCAGCCTCCGCAGCCCCACCTTCTCGCACTGCGCCACCAGCCTGCAGGGCAGGGGCAAGGGCCTTGCGTGTTGGCCGGGTTGGTGTGGTGTGATGTGATGCGTGCGTGTGTGGAGGTGTGGAGGGCAGGAAAGGGCTGGTGTGTGCGAGGGGTGCAGCTTGATGTGGTTTCTGAGCAGGCGGAGGTGCTGAGAAAGGATGCATGAGCGGCTGGCTGGGGCTCCTGGCAGCCCGACGTGCCTGCCGTGCTCCCGCAGCATGCACTGCACAGTCGGGTGGTTAGGCATCACCCATCGCAGCATGTCTGCACCAGAGGGGGAAGGGCCGAGGGAAGTGCCAAGAGGGCAGGTCTCACGGTCACCAGCACAAGCAAAAAAACACGACGGCAGCCACCTCCCAGGCCAGCCCAGCACCAGCCCTCGCGCTGCCAGCGGCGGCGCACCCGTCACCGCATCGCTCATTTCTTGCTGCAGGAAGAACGCGGCGCCCGCCCCCTTGTCATCCCACGTGGCATCCATCTCCCGCCCAGACACGCCGAGGAAGCTGCGGGCAGGGAGACGCGGCGGCAGCCGTGAGCGTACCGCTGGCCGCCGCTGGTGCTCACGCGGGAGCCAGCAGAGGGCTGGGAGGTGAGACGGAGCGCCCAGCCGCTGCTCTGTGTCGCGAATTAGTCCTACTACAGACACAAACATACATCACCCAAATCACCCAAACCAAGGCAGCCAAGCCAACCAACCCCAGTGGGGTACCTGAGGGCACGGTAGAACTTGGCCTCCTGCAGCGCCCTGCCCAGGTTGTCCAGCATCACGAGGGACTGCAGGGGCGGGGAGGGGGCATGTGCTGCTGTGATGGGATGGGATGGGAGCGGCGGTGGGGTGGAGGCGGGCAGAGAGGAATGGAGTGTATACAGTCCATGCCGAGATGGGGATCTTGGGAGGTCAGGAGCGAGGGAGCATGCCATGGAGGGGCGCAGCCAGGCGGGCCCTCAGCCCTCAGCGCTCACCACATGCTGCTGCTGCGCCCGCGCCGCCATGGCCTCGTCGTCTGCCGCCGACGCCCCCTCTGCCGCCGCCTCGCCGTCCTCGGCCAGCGGCTGCAGCTGCTCCAGCTTGGAGAGCTGCGGGTGGGCGGGGGCAGCAGATGAAGGGCAGGCGTAGGGCCGACAGGGAGTACTGGGGTTGAAATCATTACCACACGCACAAAATTGCTACACATGTAGCCAGCAGCTCCTGCCGACAGTACGGGCTGAGCAGCGTATAATGGTCCCTTCCACATCATATGTGCTGTGCGATGCCACCGCTGCCTTCATTGCCTGAATACCCCTGCGTGTCCCCTCCCCTCCCCGTGCCTCACGTGCTGGTTGAAGTTGTCCACCGCAACCGTCAGCCCCTGCTCCAGCAGTGGGAACGCCTCCTCGGGCCGCCCGTCGGCTGCAGGCAGACACGCGGGGGGCGGCAGACGTCTCGCAGCCGTGGAATGTTATCCCTGCAGCGCTTGAGGCAGCGCTGCACGCAAACATCCTGCTTGTGTTCTGCCAGGTGCGGCAGGCCTAACCTGCCAGGGCCATGCCGAGGCGGATGCCGTGGAAGGCCGCCGCCGGGCTGTCCTCCCCCGCCTGCTTGGCCCACACTTGGTGCGCGGCGCGTGCCTGGTCCACAGCCTCGCCATAGTCCTGCAGGCAGCAGGTGTGGTGCATTCGGGGGAAGGGGCAACCCTGTTGGGAGCCACCTGGGCGTGGGGGGAATGCCCCGCCCGGGGCATGGCGTGTGGCGCATTGCGACGGGCCCGCCAGCCCGCCAGCTTCCAGCCATGACCGACGGTCCGGCTCGCTGGCGCTGCCTGCTGCGACGGCGCCTCTGCTGGTTCACTTGCCCCGTCGAAGAAGTCCCACAGGGAGAGCTGGTTGTGGATGAGCCCAACCGACGGGTCGTCGGCGCCATACTTGTCCACCAGCTCCGGCAGCTGCCCCCTCAGCACCCGCTTGGCGCCATCCAGATCCCCTCCCTCCGCCATCTCCGTCGCCTGGGCCGACAGGCTGCTGGCCGCCTCCCAGGCCGCCTCCGCCTGCTGGTCAGGGCCGCTGGCGCCCCCGCTGCCGCTGCTGCCGCCCTCGGCGCCGAAGCTGCGGGTACACCAGGGGCGCCGCAGTGCAGCTGCTGCCGCGACGCCTTCTAATCCGCGTGCCGAGGCTGTGGGCAGGCTGCTGTCCAGCGCCCTAGCCGCAACAGCGCAGCCCGGCCTGGCTTGGGCGCTCAGCTGGCGCAGGAGGCACCTGAAGGCCTGCCGCATTTCGACACTCGTTAGAAGAATTGTGCGCAGGCCGGGAAACGGCGCAGAGCAATAGGGTTGTCTTCCCAGCACCGCCCGCCAGGTCGCCGCCAGCTCGAGGCTCAATGTCTGCTTGCAAAAGACTGCACGCCATTCTATCGAACCTGTTGCTGTGGATGTGGCGCAAGGAGATTGCATGTCACTCTTCTGCCCTCAATGGCATCCGGCATCGGCGCACCTATAATGCAACACCTCGGCAGTCACGCCTGCCGAGGCTCGCTTGTAAGCTAAGCTTACAACTTGAAGAGCGGCTCGTTTACAACCTGAAGACCAACTATCGACTCAGGGATATTCAGCCCCGCTCGCGCGGCGGCCTGGCGCCGCCTCGAGGGCTGGCCCCCCCCTCTCCCCAGGGCCGCACCTCCGACCGCACCCGCTGCATCAGCTCGGCGCTGGCAGGCGCTGGCGCCGGCTTGCAGCCCGCCGCCCCGCCGTCGTCACCCGCCAAGCACCCCGCGCTGCCGCTGCACGCAAACGACGCCGCCTGCAGGGGGCAGGCCGCCAGGCGCCCCGGGTGGCAGCCCTGCTCCTTCCCTGCCAGGGTGCGAGCGCTGGGCTGGGATGGCACCCCGCGTGCCGACCAGGCCACGGAGCTGGCCTCTGCCAGCAGGCTGATCGAGGAGGTGGAGGGAGAGCTGCTGGAGTGCAGCACCAGGCCCTCGCTGTCCTGCCAGTCTGGCCGCACCAGCTGCAGCAGCCGATGCAGCGTAGCCTGCCGCTGCTGCACCGATAGCTCCGCCAGCAGCAGCGGCGCAGCACTGGCTTCCGCCGCAGCTGCTGCCGCAACCGCAGCAGCCGGGGATGCCTCTCCTGCTCTGCCGTCCTCGCTGGATGCCTGCTGCTGCTGCTGCTGCTGAGTTGGACTGCCCTTGACGGCGGCGGCAGCCACCAGCACGGTACGCTCCCGGCCCGCCAGCAGCTCCTGCCGCACGTCCGCCAGGCACTTGAGCAGGAAGCCGGCCGCATCGCTCTGCCCGGCCTTGACCTGCTTCAGCTCCCGCCTGCACCTCGGAGCAGCAGGCGGCGGCGAGTCTGTCCGCTGGAATGCCAGCCGGACAGCCAATGGCAACATTGCA
>NW_005435085.1:1918358-2046821 GCF_000147415.1 Chlorella variabilis | reverse complement strand
CATTTTGAGCTTCAGCACCCGAGCCTCCTCCCGCGCATCCCGCACCCGCTCCCGCTCCTCGTCCAGCGCCTGCTCGTCCTCCGCTCGCTGCGCCTCCACTGCCGCCAGCCGCGCCATCTGCGACGGCGGGGACGACCATGCAGCTGGTCACTTGCTGGCTGTGTGGGGCTGGCAGGTAAGCTACCAGCCCGGCTGAATCCATTAACATGCAAGCCGATCAGCCTGCCAGCTGTCGCAGGCACCGTTCAGCCACCCCCCAGCTCACCAAGCTGTCTGCCACCCTCTCGCACGCCAGCCCCTTGCGCGCCAGCTCCTCCTCACCCGCCCGGCTGATGTCCAGGGCGAGGCGCTGCTCCTCCGCCTCCGCCTGCAGCGCTGTGTTGCGGGACAGCAGGCCCTGCACGTACCGCCCCTGGTACTGCAGCTCGGCTGCGGTACCGGCAGGGCAGGGGGCAAGGCAGGGGGCAGGGTTGGCAGCTAAGGGCACGCCGCCGTCGCAGCCGCTGTGCCTGGCAGACCGTTCTGCACGCCACCATGCTGAGCCAGCTGGGCCGCAGGCGGTGCCAGCCGCTGCCGGGCGGCAACAGTGCCAGCTGCCGCAGGCTCGCGCCCCACCTGCCATCGACTCGTTGTCCAGGATGGTGCGCTGCGTGGTGGCGTCCAGGCGCTGGTCGGCCAGGGCCGCCATCTCCTCCCGCGCAGCCCGCACCGCGGCCTGCGTGTCGCGGCGCCACACCTCGCGGTCGCCGGCGTGCTTGCGCTCCAGGTCCTGCGACGGCGGGGAGGGATGTAAACCAGCCTCGGCCCTTCAGGCCAGCCTCTGCACTGCAGTCGTTACTGGTGGAGGCCCCCAGCTCACCAGCTGGCGTTTATGGTGGGCTTGGGCCGCCGCCTCCAGCTGGGCCGTCAGCTGGTCGGCTCGGGCCTGCAGAGCGGCTCGCTCTTCCGAGAACTCCTCTGCCTCTTTCAGGCGATCTCCCTGATCCTCCAGCCTCGCCTGCCACTGCGCCTCCTCGGCAGCATGCCGCTGCTCCGCGGCACGGGCTGCCTCCTGTGCCGCCGCTGCGGCGGCCTGCAGCGCCGCCTGCGCCTCGGCCAGCCTCGCCTGGAGGCCCTCGGCGCGAGCCGTCTGCTCATCCAGAGCGTGCTTCAGGTAGCCAGCGATGTCACCAAACTGAGTGCGCTCGTCACGCAGCTGGCTGCTCAGCAAGCGGCGCTCCCCGTTCAGCGCAGCCTGCGCGGATGTCAGCCTGCGACGGCGGGCGGCGGCAGCAAGAGGGCGGTCAGCTGGCGCGCCCAGCAGGCAATCGCCTGCCTCCCTTTTCTCCCTTTTCGGATCGATACTGTCGCCTAGAGCCATTTTGCACTGGGCGAGCACCTGTCAAGCTTTTCGGCCGTGCTGGCCAGCACCACGTCCTTCTGCTCCAGTGCCTGCACCAGCGCATTCTCCTCTGGTGCTGCAGGGACCACCGGCACGGATGGGGTGCGTGGCTTGACGGGCGGAGTCCTCGGAGGCATGCTCCGAAACCCAGTCAACACACGAGCACCTTGGAAGCAGACGGGGCTGTCTTGGCGTCACATAGGACGCAAACATGCAGCAGATGAAATCACAATTGACCAAACGCAGCGAGGAAGCAATCAGAACATGTACTGTCACCAGGCGGGAGTACTGCCTCGATGCGTCGGCGGGAGAGGGATTGGCGTGTTTACAACAGTGGTGCAGAAATGTAGAGTGAACGGTACGCCAGCACGTATGCCAGGCATATGCAGGCAGCTAGAGCAGCATGGGCGGCGGCGCCTGGTGAGGCGGCGGCGATGCCATCGCCGCCGGTGGCGGCGGGTACTGGCTCGTGGCAGGCATGCGCCCCGTGGGCGGCCGCTGCGAGCTGTGCTGCTGCTGCTGGTCACGCCGCGGGTAGGGGCTGATGGGCAGAGAGCCGCCAAAGTAGAGCTGACACAGCAGGCCGCCAGCCACCAAGATGACGCTGCAGGGAGGGGCACGGGTGTGTGGGTGAGCACAGGTGCAGGGCAAAGAGGCGCTATGAGCAGCAGCACACATCGGCAGCACACCAGCTGGCGCGGATCCTGCCCCACCCAACAAACCCCTCCCGCCAACAAACGTGCCGCCCGCACCTAAGGATCACCGTGGCCCAGATCTGCGAGCTTTCCACCTTGCGCGCACAGGTGCAGGTGTCGGTGGGCTGGTAGGTGACGATGCCGGCGCCGCCGGTGTAGCAGCAGCACTGCAGCGGCACACAGGGCATTTGCTTGCCGGACAAACAGTGTCACTGCAGCAGCCCGCATGCACAATGCGCAGGCAGGCGGCAGATGCCAGGCGGGGTCCCCGAGGCTTGGGCGTTGCCAGCTCACCACGCAGCCGTTGCAGGTGCCCTCCAAGCCTTTCTGGATACACTCGTTGGGTGCTAGCAGCTGGCGGCCCTTGTGTGCTGACTCGCTGGCGCCGCGCTGGATAACCTCCACAAGCCCAGCCTCCAGCGGCTGAGGGCACGCCAGCGCCAGTAGCGCGGCAAGCAGCCAGAATGCGGACGGAGCCATGGCAGGGGGGGCCGCAGGAGGACTTGCAGCGGTTCCGTTTCGGTTTTGACGGGGCACCTGCAGCATGCGGCGGGGAGGCGTCAGTGGTGCCGCGGCGCCGGCCAGTCAGCTCGTTGGCACCAGGAGGCTCGACATTTAGCACGCAGCTGGTGGTGCACGCGGAAGGCAGCTATGCGCTGCTTTGGCAGCACCACGCCGAGGTTCAGTTCTGGCTCGCCGGCAAACCTGCGCTAGAGCTCCTTGCTGGCGTGCTAGATTCTTGCACGACTGAGTCTCGTGGAACACAGCGGCTGCAGAGTGAAGGAGCCGGAGCGGGGCGGCCACGCGCAGTTGCAGGTCGGAGCCTGTGTGAACGCGGTTCAGGCAAAATCGAGCCTCAGGGTACTGATCGAGCTTGTTTCTACCTCTTGAGCAGCAGAGAGGCCACTGGCGCCCAGCGCGACAGAGCGCGGGGCGGCATGCGGTTTGGCGGCGCCCGCCACCTCATGATGGCTGGCAGGGCAACTGAGCAGTGGGGTTCGGTGTATTTGTTCTGCAGGATGCAGCACAGATCTTGGCCCCCTGAGATGCCTGTCGTGCCCTAATGATGCGACAGGCGCCGCCTCGATCGAGAAAGCTAGTACACTTCCAGCACTACAAAACTGCCTGCCGCGGCCCGTCACTGCATGGGCGAGAAGGCGCAGGGCTGCATGAAGCTGCTGGAGAAGTGCTCCACGCCGGGGGTCACCGCCGCGATGCAGTCGCGCCACTCGGGCACGCCGCGCGCCGCCTTGCGCGCGTCGTGGCACGCCTGGGCGCTCGGGTAGCGCCACAGCTCAATCACGCTGTTCAGCATGCCTGCAGCCCAGTCCTCCAAACCATATGGCGCGGTTAGTATCCATATGAGACGCTACGGTAACATGGGGCATGGCAAGCAAGCCGGCGGTGGCACCCACACCACGCTTGCCTGCGCATGAACAAGCAGGCGGCCCCAGCAGCCCGCTGTGCAGCTCACCAACTTCAGTGTGGCCGAAGAACACCAGGCTGCCCTGCTTGTCTGCCGCCACCTTGTGGGGTATCCCCTGTTGGAAAGCCGCCACCAGCTTGGGCACGCCATCGTAGCCAGGCTTGAGCTGCAGCCAGAGTGGGGGACAGCCCAGGTTGGGAGCAGGCCTTGAGGCCGCAGGATGCGGGCGCTGCTGTGGCACCTGGCTCAACAGCAGCGATCCTGGCACGGTGGCGGCTGCAGCCGGATCGAAACACCTACTGCCCCCATTGCTTTCCTTTGCCACAGGGCTTACTGTCCCCGCACCTGATATTGCCGCAGCTCATACAGCGCCGGCTTTTTCGCCTGCTCCACCGGCGCCGCAAAGTCCTGCACCGGCGCCGCCCCCGCCGCTGCCATCACGCCCGCCGTGGGCACAAAGATGCTGCTCTCCTGCTGCGACAGGCAGCGTCGCGAGTGGGCCAGGTAGCCGTCCTGCCACTCGGCGTTGGAGCCCGAGGCTGCACGATGGGTATCGCGGTGGTCGAAATCGCGATACCTGCAGGGAGGGAGGGTGGCGGGAGGCGTACCGTCAGCAACCAGGTCATGGGCAGCAGCTGCAGCTTGCACTTCCGGGTGTCCCTGCACCTCATGCCGTCTCCCTCCCACACACGCATCATGCCATGCGTGAGCACCGCGATAATTCACCAGTAAAAGTGCACCACCCGGTTCAGCACGCCGCCAGTGTCGCAGGTAAACATGCTGCAGGCGAAGGTCAGGCATGAGCGGAGGTGAGGAGCCAACAGGCAGTGAGGTTTGGTGCAAGGGCCGGTGGCTGGGAATGCCCAGCTTCAGGTGCGGCCAAGCCGCTGGCGCTCACCCCAGGAAGGGCAGCAGGCTCTTGCGCAGCTCCACTGTCTCTGTGGTCAGCCGCAGGAACTCCTGAAAACAGGCGGGCAGGCAGGCAGGCAGAAAGTTGAGGGAGAGGGAGGGAGAGAGGGGACGGGAGCCAGCAAGAGGTGGTGGCGGCAGACTCCACCCATCAGATGCAGCACCTTGATCCCCTCAGGCTTCATAGTGTACTGCCGCAGCTCCAGCAGCCCAGTGTGGTCTGCTGGCAGGGTGGCAAGCCCCCGACACAGCGCTTGCCCCACGCTGCTTCGAGCCGCTGCACGCAACATGGCCGCCGCTCCCCAACAATGATCCCTGTTTGCCACTGAATGTCCAGAACATCAGCAGGGCCCGATGGAGTGATGGAGTATGGGCCCTGTCAAGCCTCCGTGGCACCACGCATTCGCGACGCGAATGGGCTGGCAGGACCCGGCAGACTCAGTCAAACCGCCCCCACCGATGCAGTGTCACTCAGTAGCAGGCTGAGCCGGTGGACAGCTCGAAACCCCCACTGCCGCGCGCGCCAAGAAGAGAAGCCAGCCAGCCGGTCGGGCGCGCCTGTTCGTAGACGGCGCAAGTTTTCACAGGGAGTAGCTGGAGCTGTGGTGCGGGTGAGTGGTGTTGGACTCGAGAAATTCGCCGCTCGGTGCCGCAGGGCCTCCCTGACAGAGTGCAGGCAGCGTCACAACGCTGGAGCAGCCCAGGCCACTCTCCTGGCCACCCGCCAGCGGCCCTCACCCCCGCCACCCCGCGCCGCCGCCCCCCTGCAGGCCGCCATGAGCTGCACCGAGGTGCAGCAGCCGGCGGCCACGAGCTGCACTGCGCGGCAGTCGGCGCTGTTCCTGAGTCCCTACCGCCCCTGGATGACCCTGCTCAATGTGCGGCTCAAGCACGGCGCGGCGCAAAAGGAGAAGGAGGTGCGGCATACAGCCTGCTGCTGCTAAAGCGGCCAAATCTCGACCAGCAC
The DNA here is from genome assembly GCF_000147415.1 of Chlorella variabilis. Taxonomy (NCBI): domain Eukaryota; kingdom Viridiplantae; phylum Chlorophyta; class Trebouxiophyceae; order Chlorellales; family Chlorellaceae; genus Chlorella; species Chlorella variabilis. Next base: position 2,041,443 of record NW_005435085.1, on the reverse strand, counting down.
CACAACCCTAGTTACACACTTAAAAAGCTGCTGCAGAGGCACCCCACTCGCTGTTTGGCTATGCCTGTCTTCGCGCCTGCCTGCCTCATTCTCCCTTCCGCCTCGCCTCCCCGCTTTGCAGGGCGAGCTGTCTCTCATTGAGAAGATGCTGCCCGAGGAGCTGCTGCTGCACATCTTCCAGCGCCTGCCCATCGCCTCGCTGGCCGCGGCGCAGCTGGCGTGCCGCCAGTGGCGCCTGGTGGGCGCCACGCAGCTGCTGTGGCGGCGAGCTTGCAGGTGGGCACAATCCCCACCACCTTGTACTGCCTACACCAGGTGGCACCCCAGCTCGCCGGCGTCTCAGCCCAACCTCCTGCTATTTTCTGCCTTGACTCTGCCGAGCAGGGAGGCCTTCTTCACCTCCACCATGGACCAGAATGCGTCGCTGGTGAAGCAGCAGTACCGCGGCTGCTGGAAGCGAATGCTGCTGGAGCGCCCGCACCTCCGCTTTGATGGTGCGTGTCGTCTGGAATATGCCGCAAGGCTGCCTAGCATACTGCCCTTTGCTGCCCTCCGCACTGCTCCATGATACATGTTCTGTGTATGTGTGACAGAGAGAGCGGTCATTCTTTCCTATGCATTGATTATAGGGCCGGGTACCTACCTCGTGCATGTTTCCCCCGCCTTTCGCCTGCCTGCAGGCATCTACGTCAGCCGAAACACGTACCTGCGGCAGGGCATTGTGGAGTGGAGCGTCAAGAATGCGGTGCACCTGGTCCTGTATTTCCGGTACCTTTGCTTCTTCCCAGATGGTAGCTTTGCGTACCGCACCTCCCCGGAGCCGCTGTCCCGCGTGTACCGCAGCCTGGCCACACCCCCATCCCACCCGCGGCAGCAGCAGCGCAGCCGCGCCGGCGGCAAGGACGCCGAGCACGTGCAGCATGGGCGGTTCAAGCAGGAGGTGGGCGGGGTGTGGGGCATGTGTGTGTGTGTGTGTGTGTGTGTGTGTGATGGTTGACCAGGCAGGCCGGCACGGTGTCGATGCCCGCCTCACTTGTTCTCCTGCCCAATCCTCGCTGTCCCCGGTTCGCGCTCCTGCTGCCGTGCTCCACCGACGGGCCCCACCCGCCGCGTGACATGCACCACACACACACAGCACACGCACCGCTGACGCGCCACACGCCACATCGCGCGCCCCGCGTGCAGGGCGAGCGGGTGTGGACCGCGATGCGGTACGACCCCCGCTCCCCCACCGAGATCCGCTCCCGCCTGCGCCTCCGCTCCACTGCCCCCGGCGCCAACAACCGCCTCGACATCCAGGCCATCGTCAGCTGGGACCGAGAGGAGGGGCAGGCGCTGCCCATGATGGGTGAGAGGGGTGGGAGGACGTGCTGCTGCGCACCGAATCGCCGCCTGCCTCTCTTCATTTGCTCTGCTGCTCCGGAGGCTGTGCGGGTGTGTGTGGTGATGGTGGTGGTGTGTGTGTGTGTGGATGTGGCCCCCCCCGCCATTTGGTGGAGCGGCGCAGCCGTTGGCGTGAGCTATGGGTGGCAGGAGGAAGCGAGCCCTGCTCGTCGCCGGCCCTGCCCTGCTGCCGCAGACCTGCAACCTGACGAGGAGGCGGCCGAGGGTGCGGAGCTGCAGCAGCACCGGCGCGGCATGTCCACCTATGTCTTTGGTGGGTGGCGGCTCGCCCCTGCTGTCTAGGCATGCCAAGGGGGCGGCTGGTAGCTGGAGGCGAGGCGCAAGCAGCAAGGCCGGCAAGTGCCCATCATCCTGCTGCGACGGCTGATGCCGACCTGGCTGCTGGGCCCTGCCCTCCCTCCCTCGTCTCCCTGCTGCAGTACCGTTTGAGCAGGTGCACACACACATGCTCAACCTGCCTGTGTCTCAGATGGATATGTTCATCCCCGGGTGATCTGGCGCCAGGCTGGCAGGCTCGACGCACAGCCGTGTTGCAGCAATCTGCCGGGCCTGTTGTGCTCTGCCAGCCCTGCCAGCCGGTCTGGCATGCTGGCAAGGCCCCTGCTCTGCTGGCTGTTGTTCCGGCGCCTGTTGCTGTTGTACCAGTACAATCCCTCGGGACCTGTATTTTGTTTCATGCGGCGCTGCCCCTTGGCCTGCCCCCTGCCCAGCCACACAGGCCAGGGAGGGATGCATGAGCCATTGGGCTACCTGCCGAATTGCTCCACGTCTATCTTTCGGTTTCATTCACCAGACTGCATCACATTCCATGGGCTCCAGCTTCTCTACCCGGTACGGCTCCGGCTGCACTCTGCTTCTGTATCGTTGCTTGTACTCATTCCACTCAGGGAGACTGCAGCACTGTAACCCTCCTCCCTTGTCATTATCGCCGAAATGCGCTGCTTTTAAACGGTGGCACATTTACAAGTGGAGAAGCTTGGGGCAGGTCTTCGTAGAAAGGGGACAGCGCGCAGAGAGACATGTGGAGCGACTGCCACGCCTTCTTTGCGAGAAAGGAAGGACAGATGAAGAGTGAGCAAGTGAAAAAGGCCGCGCAGAATGGGCGCGCGGGTTGCAGTCCCCACTAGCTGGCGACGGGCTGAGCCGGCCTCGTGCCCAAAAGCTCAATCGCTGCCGGGCCAGGCTCCCGCTGTGGCGCCGCCGGCCCCCCATTGTTGGCAGCCAGGGCAGGCGCTGGCGCGAGGCTGGGGGCAGCCTGTCCCTGTCCAGAAGGAAGGCGCTCTACTGGGCGACCACCTCATCCTTTGAGAGCACGGCGTCGCGCGTGTTGAGCTGCGCAGACACGTCGTCGATGGCGGCATTCAGCTGGGCAATCTTGTCCGCAAGGTTCTGCTTGGTCACCTGCGGCGGGAGAAAGAGCAGGAGAAGAGGGAAGAGTTGTGAAAGGAAGAACGGCAGCGCGCAATGGTGTAAGGCAGAGATGTGTGCAGCGGGCGCGCAACACCCGGCCCAGCTGTGGTGTGCAGCCAGCAGGCAGCGTAGCAGCGGAGGCGCAGCAGGAGCAAGCCGGTCCGCACCTCGGCATCGTCGCTCTCATCCCAGCGGATTTTCAGGCGGTCGTCGTCTCCCAGCAGGGCCTTGGAGATCTGCAGGGCAGGGTCAGGAAGGAGGCAAGCGCTCGGGTCAGGCCTGCCAGGGGGAGGAAGCCCAAATCGGACGAGTATGGAGGCAAGGTTGTACCGGGCAGAGGTTGTTGCCTGCGGCGGCTGGCCTGCGCCTCCCACCTGCGGCGCAAAGACAAAGCCCAGCGTTCCGCACACCACGCCGCCCACCACAAAGCCGGACCAGAAGCTGCCGCTGCGGTCAGCCCTGCAGCAAGCAGAGGCGGTCGAGGCGGCATGATGGGCGGGGCCGCTAAACGACGGCAGGGCTGCAAGCTGAGCAGATTACTTGCAGGCTTGCACCCCTGCAGCTGCGCGCCACTTGCCTGACCACCACAGAGGTGCGGCGGGCTGGTCTAGCAGGCGCCGCGCAGCGCAGCGCCACGGGGCGGCCGCCGCTCATGGCGGCGCTCCTGGAGCTCTGCAGCTTGGCGCCGGCTGCAGGCGGGCGGGCGGAGCGCCGGCAGCACATTCAGTCGGCACCGACATCAGCCAGGGGAGCTGGGCCTGAGCCGGGAGGGTGAGGGGAAGCCTGGGCAGCCTCACCCTGGCATGTGGCGAGGCTGGCGGCCATTATCGCGCTCTGATGAGTCCGATGTGAGAGCTGGGACGTTACGGGAGGCCTGTGGCCCTCGCTGCGTGGGATCGCCGAGAGTGGTGGCCGGGGGTGAGCGGCTGCGGCAGCCCTGGGCAGCTGGCTCGGATGCAATTGAGCTGGAAGATTGTGGAGGTGATGGCCTGTCCAACAGAGCCAATCCTCGCATTCTGGCAACGTGCTGTGCCACGGCGGAGGTCTCGTGGCCTGCCGGCCACAGGTGCGTCTTAATGTCTCTTCTGCCGTTGCACATTGTGTCTTCGCAATTGGATGCGCGTTGTTGGCCCCTTGCACAGCGCCCCGCCCGCCCCCCTGTTTTGCGCAGCCACCACACACGCCCGCCGCCCAAGGGCTGCTGCAAATCCTCCCAGAAGCCGAGGCAGCCGTTGCAGGCCGACAGCAGGCGCGCTGTTGGCTGTTGGAGGAGCAGCAGTGATGGCCGCCGCCAATGGGCCCGCCGCCGCGCAGCCGCCTGCGGGCCCACCCTCTGAGTACGAACCGTACCTGTCGGTAGCACTGGCGGCTGCCAAGGAGGCCGGCGCCGTCATCGCCGCCGCCTGGGACGCGCACAAGACAATAGACACCAAGTCGGGTGAGGCGCCGCCCAGCTGCTACCGCCTGCACGCTCCCCAGGCACCGTCTCACGGCCTCCAGCTGCCCTCCTCCACCTGCCCTCCCCATGCGACGGCCGCTGACAGCAGCCCCTGCTGCACCACCCCAACGGGTTGAATGGTGTGCCTACCCCACCCCTGCCGCTGCCTGCCTGCGCCCCTGTGTGCTGCCCACCCTCCACCCACGTGCGGCTGCAGGGGACACCGACCTTGTGACGGAGACGGACAAGCGGTGCGAGGAGCTGGTGCTGAGCCGCATCAGCGCCGCATTTCCCGACCACAAGTTCATCGGGGAGGAAGGCTCGGCGGCGCAGGTGCGGCGCGCCCGCGGGCAGGCGGCGGCTACCAGCGAAGCGCCGCGGTTGCTGCAGAAAGCGTGCTGTCCTCCCCGCCCGACCTCTGCAACGGCACCAGCTCGAGTAGCGCCGTGCCGCGCTGGTGGCTGCTACTGCCAACCGTGTTCAGCTGCCAGGGCTGCCGCCGCTGGTGGTGCTGCAGGGGTTCACAGAAGAGCTGACTGATGCCCCCACCTGGATGTGTGACCCAGTGGATGGTGCGCAGTGTGGTGGCGTATTCTTTCTTTCTTTCCTTCCTTCCTGCTCCGGGGCCAGCCGCGCCCCATGGGGCTGGTGCTAGGGGGCATGTGTGCCTGCCATGGGTCCAGCCGCACCCCAGCTGCGTCGCGCCAGCTGCGTCGGGGCGGCTGCTGAGCGACGCGCGGCGCCATGCTGTGCTGTGCATGGGCACGCGCAGGTGGTGCACACACCGCCCCACTGCCCTGCTGCCCTGATGGGCGTCGCTGCCCTCCGCCCTGGCTTTGCTGCCGCGCTCCCCGTCCACCCTGTCCTCGCTCCCTCCCTGCCCGCAGGCACCACCAACTTTGTGCACCGCTTCCCTTTCAGCTGCGTCAGTGTGGGGCTGACCATTGGCAAGCAGCCGGTGGTGGGCGTGGTGCTCAACCCCATCCTGGGAGAGACGTACCATGCCGGTGGGGAGGGGCAAGGCTGGGGCTGTGCGTTCGCATGGTGGTGGCAGCAGTGCGCTGTTGCGCTCGCTGGGCCTTGCACCTCTGCTCCTGAGGCTGTTCCCCTAGTAGCCCACCCCTTGCTTGCCTGCCTGCCTGTCTGCCTGGTAGCTTGCCTGGTTGCTGCCCGCCCTGCCCCAGCCCTGCGCTGTGCTTCCCTGCGCCGCACGTTGTCCCTGGCGCAGTGCGCGGCGGCGGCGCCTTCCTCAACGGCCAGCCCATCCGGGCGTCCGACACGCGGCAGCTGTCCAAGGCGCTCGTGGGCACGGAGCTGGGCACGCGGCGGGACGCGGCGTTCCTGGACGCCTGCTTCTCCCGCATCCGCGCACTGAGCCAGCGCACGCGCAGCCTGCGCTGCACCGGCAGCTGCGCGCTCAACCTGTGCAGCGTGGCGATGGGCAGGTGGGGGTGGGGCAGCCGAGAGGGCACGGCCGGGTGGAAGTGGGAGCCGCCGGTGGCGCCAGCGCAGCATGGGCGCTCCCTGTCACACGCCCTTGGTGCCACATGCCCCCTTCTCTGCTCCCCCCCCTTTCCAGGCTGGATGCCTACTATGAGATTGGGCTGGGCGGCTGCTGGGACCTGTGCGCGGCGGCGCTGGTGCTGGAGGAGGCGGGCGGGCGGGTGCTGGACCCTGCAGGTGTGCGGCACTGCCCTTCCCTGCCCTTCCTCGCTTGAGCGCCAGCTGCCTCATGCTCATGGTGGGGCAGGTGCTTGCTCATTTATGTAAGCAGTGTTGGATGCCTGCCCAACTAGGCAGCTGCCCTGCCCGCCTGCCCCGCCTGCCCTCCACTGCAGGAGGTCCCTTCAACCTGATGAGCCGCCGCGTGCTGGGCACCAACGCACACCTGGCCGAGGCAGTGAGTGGCATCCTGGCCGACTGCCCCTGCGCGCCCGACGAGCCGCTGCCGCAGCCGCTGCCGGAGTGAGGCCCGGGGCGGGGGAGCGAGCCGGCCGGCGGGCTCCTGGCTTTAAGTTGGATCAGTGATGGCCGCATTCTGTCGGTCCCTTTGTTTCTGCACTGTTTTGCAACAATTTCCTCCGATTTCATTCCTTTTGTCCAGACCCAAAGCCCCATCATGATGTGCCTGTAAACGCTCACACAGGCAGCTCATGGGCGCTCAGGGAGGGAGATGTGCAGGCACGACAAGCGGCCTGGATGTGACAGCTCAGATAGGCATGGTAGGCAGCATCTGTGTACGAGAAATAGTACAAAGCAAGCAAGCCGAGGCAATTGTAGACAAAAACTGAATGCTTCACAGAAAATGGGTTTTAAATGCCCCGGCTCTGCAGCATGCCCCGGCTGGCACCGTCGCCCGCTGCCGCCCTCCGCCCTCGCTGGGCGCTGATGCAGGGGGCAGCCGAAGCCTCTGGCCCGAGCGATTTTGTTCATACAGGCGGCAGCTGATCTGGCGGCGGCCTCTGCTCCAGCTTGGCATCTAGCGACTGGTCGCCGTCCGGGGCGCCCAGGGAGCCTCGTGCCGCCGCCTGCACTGCCTCCTCCAGCGACAGCCGGTACTTGGAGTCCTCCCGGCAGCTGCCTGGCAGCTGCAGGCGGGCACAGAGGGAAGCACGGCATGGCAAGCCAGTGGGGAGCGCACAGGGAAGCACTGCCATGCGCGTGCACACGCCACATGGCACACGTTGGCAGCGTGCAGGGCCCGGTGGGCGTGGCTGACGATCATCCCCTTGCCCGTAAAGATACCAAGCCCCACCTGGGCGTTGGCAGTAGCCAGGATTCGTTCGTTGAACTGGTACTGCAGGCGTGCCAGCGGGATGTCGTTGGGCTCAAAGCAGTACGGATCCTCCAGCTCCCGGGCCACCTCGTTCAGCGCCCAGTACGCCTGCGGTACCATGAGAGGCAAGCCTGTTCAGGCAGGAACAGCCCGGAGATGTCGACAAACACAGCAGGCAAGGTCAGCTGCACCTAGAGGAGCTCCCCTAGGTGCAGCGTGTCGTGCTCAGGAGGCAGGGGGGTGGCCACAGGCAAGGGGAGCTGCATCCCGGCTGGCCCACCTGCACCACAATGGCCGAGAAGACGATGCCCAGCGCCTTGTCGGACACTGCAAGGGGGAGGGGAGGGAGCAGAGTGCTCTCTGGCGGATACTGGGCGAGGTCGACGTGGCGCTGGGAAGCAGCTGTGAGGGGGAGTCGCTCGTTTGCGGCAGCTAGCTCCACGGCAGCGGCAAAGCTACGTGCTCTAAGCAGAGCTGCAGCGGGCGGCAGCTGCAGCTTGGCAGGGGGGGTCTCACCGGAGGACACGATGACAAAGGGGGCCGTGAACTGCAGCGCCAGCAGCATGACCAGCAGCAGCTGGGCCCAGGTGAAGGGGAAGGGGGTGTCGCAGAGGTACCTGCAGTACCAGTGGCAGTATTAGCGGCAGAACAAACTTGAGTGCCGCAACGGCAGATGGCAGGCGATGCGCGATCCCCCATGCGTCCAGTGCCAACCACCATCACCACCTTCACAAGTGAGTGCACAACACCTCCAGCCCCACAGAACAGAGGTTTCACAACGAAGAAGGCGCACCGGCACTGCTCAAACGACTCTATGCCCTTCTGCAGGCTGGTGTAGAGCGTGGCCAGAATGGGGGCGGGCATGTCCAGGCCGCCCTCGGTGATGCGCTGCCTGCACAGCACGGCGCGCAGCAAGCGGGGCCCCCTTGGCTGCGTCGGCAGCCGGCCTGCTGCGCCCTCGCTGCCGTGCTGCAGGGGAAGCAGCTGCCCAGCACCAGCTCTGGCGGCGCAGCCCACCGTCGCGTGGGCCAGCATCCTAGCCTCGCTCCCCACCCCCACCCCAACGTCACCCCACTACCCACCTGCACCGCTCGTGGACCCAGTAGTACACAATATAGATGCGCTCTGCTGCCCCACGCACATACTTGCCTGCGGCAGCCCGGCAGCAGCGTGCAGATGACGGAGGCCCAGCACAACCCCAACTCCCCCCCAAAAAGCCAGCTCGGCAGTGGCCTGCCCGCTGCCACGGCCGCGGTCACCTTGGCTGTTGGCAAACAGGTGCCGCCTGGCCAGATGGATGATGTTCCCCTTGAGGCCGTTCCAATCCTCAGCTGACAGCGTGCGGGTGCGCTCCAGCTGCAGCACATTGGCTGGCACACAACGACCAGCCCGCGGTCAGGTCCCCCTTAAGGCCCAGGCGCAGGCCTGCACATCAGCCAAGCACAGGCAGCAGAGCCGGTGGCGGCGGCGGCAGGCCTCCCGGGGGGAGCCGCGGCGGCGCACCAGCGGCGGGCGCGGCGCCCACCTTGAGGCGCAGGTGGGCGCTTTCTTCTGAGCTCAGCAGGCCCACCACGGGGATAGGGTGCGCCGCGCTGTGCCGCGTGCGGCGGTGCGACACGCTGCGCAGCACAAAGTAATCCACCAGGTCCGGCTTGTAATGGGGGCTGTTGGCGGCGTCCTGGAAGGGAAGCAGCCGGGGGTGCCAGGCAGGGCATGCATCGATTAGACCGAACTCTCGAGGGAGCGCTTTTGGGCACGACCACGATCAGGGCGCCACGTCATATGTGTGGCATGTCCAATGCGCAGTGCCCATGCATGCGACTGGCATGCCGGCGCAGCTGCAGCTGCCTCGCACCCAGGGCGGCAGCTTGCTCTCGTCATGCTCAGCCAGGTTCTCCAGCAGCCAGTCGCTGCGCAGGAACTGCACGGCCACGCCGTGCATGAGGCTGCAAAGGGCGGTTGGGCGATGGCCGGGCATGCCAGTTGTTGAAAATAGTTGGCATGCGGCAGGGTGGCTGCTCTACGTGCCTGGCTGACACTGGCGGTTGGTTGGAAGACAGGCGAGCCAGCAGGCGGCGTCTCGCCTGAAGAGGTGCACGCAGTCCAGCCTGAAGCGGGAGGAAGCATGGTCTGGGGACTTGAAGCGCTTGTCGCTGCCGTCAAAGCTCAGAGCCTGTGAGAACGGAAGCGCGGCAGATGGGCAGGCATTTCGGCCCCTGAACACACGTGTTCATGCACTGCTGCCTGCTTCTCTCCCTTCCGCTTCTGCTGCTGCTGCTGCCAGTACCCACAGGAAACCGGAGGCAAGCCAGCGACGCATTTGGCAACCTGCAAGCCAGACGAGGCAACCGGCGCTGGCCACCTGCATGGCCGTCAGAGGCCTATGTATGCCCCTCACCTTGACACAGGCATCCAGCCAGGCAGAAGACATGGCCTGCAGCTTGGTGCGGCCCTCGTGGAACCGACCGTAGCTGCAGTGTGCGGGTGGGAAGGGTGCAGGAGGTGCAGCGGCTGGGTGGGGCAAGGGGCCGGCAGCTCTGTGCAGCTGGAGACGGTCCCAGCCACATGCGCCCGGCACACATGCATGCACACACACACACAACAGCCCCCCCCAAGGGCGCGCCTGGCGTTCTGGCGGAAGATGACGAGCAGGGACATGAGGGCCACGAAGAGGCTGTACACCACAATGCGCCCGTCCTGGAAGAAGCGGCTCACATAGTCGTCCGCAAAGGCGTAGAGCAGGCCCGTCTGGGCGGCAGCCAGCGCGCCCCACACCGCGGTGCGCAGGATGGCGGAACCGTACAGCCTGCGGCGCAGGAGGTTTGGGGTTGGGAGGCGGCGGCGGGTGGGCACGAGGGGCGCTGCGCCACTGGCAGGCGGGGTGGTGACATGCCCGGGAGACGAGAAGGGGTGCTGGCAGGCGGGGTGCGGTGACAGGCGCCGGCGGGCCGGAGCACACCTCACCTGAACAGCAGGTGCAGGCCCAGGAAGGTCTTGCGATACACAATCATGCGTCCTCTGGGTGCAGCGGTGGAAGCAAGGACTTCAGGAGGAGCTGCCAGTCATTGCCGGCGACGTGGCCGGCCCGCCTCGTGTCAGCGGGCCAGCGGGGGGCTGGCGGGTGTGGAAGGAAATGGCGAGGCGAGAGAAGCTCCCACAAACTGCTTTTTGGCTTGCTTTGGCATCCAATAGCGACGAAATCCTGAGGTCAGCGCAGAAGGGCAGGGGTGAGGTGCTGCAAGACCCGGTCCTGCAGCTGCCGCCAGCAGCGAGGCGGCCGTGGCGGCGGGAGTTGGGGGAAGGTGTGCACCCGGGGCTGCCGGCGCGGGTTGCGGTGACACCAGCCGACTGCGTTGAACCAACACGTTGAACCGGAGCGCCCCTACACAAACCTACCCCTCAAACGTGTGCTCAAGTTGCACCGTGCAGCTGCAGACAGGGCAGAGCGATGTTCACTGAGGTCCCAAGTACGATCGCAACTCAGCGCGCATTGATCGCCCATTGATCGTGAGTGGCTGGCCAGCCAGAGGCGGCCGCTGACGTGGCACAGGTGGCGGCGCCACACTTCCTGTCCCCACACTCCATCCCCCTCCCAATTGACGGCCACTGACACAATCACAGTGAAAAATTTCAACTACAACAAAGTCCAATAAACCAAGGCCGCCTGCAGCTGGCACTCCCACCGGCTACCGCATCATCCCCCTCAGCTGCTGCAGCTGCTCCTCGCGCACCTCGGCCACACCATCCACCTCCACCCCCAGCAGCTGCTGCGCCCGGCCAGACTGCCGCATGACTGCAAGGATGGCGCTGCGCGTGCGCCGGTCCCAGCCCGTGCCGCCCACACCGCCGCTGCTCTTCCCGCCGCCGCCGCTGCTGCGCTTCTTGCCGCCGCCTGCTGCCGCAAGCTCCCTGCAGGGTGCCAAGCAGGGTGGTGTCAGCATGCATGGGCATGGTGCTGCTGTCGATCATCGGAGCCAGCCAGCCAGAGAACAGCAGGGCGAGGGCCCATCTCACAAGGGCTGGCAACATCAGCACCCCACACCTGGCTTCCTTGACAGCCCTCAGGGTCAGTTCCAGCTGATGCTCCTTGGGCGCATTCAGCGCCGCATACAGCAGCAGCTGGCACGTCCAGGCGTCTGGAGAGCACACAGGGGCCGGCCGCCGGCGCGCGCGGCTGCCTGTGGCTGCGGCCGCGGCGGCCGGCTCCGGCGCCGCCGGCTGCTGCTTCATCCAGTCGAACAGCTGTACCGCCTCAGTGGTACAGCCCCGTACCGCCAGGCCTGCCAGCACCACGTTAGCCACCGTTCGGTCTGGCCTCAGGGCTGCTGCCGCTGCGTCCTCCGCCGCGCTCCCGCTACAGCTGCTGCTGCTGGCTCCGCCGCCGCTATGCAGGAGCTTCTGCATGCAGGCCTGGGGGCTTCCTCGGCCCAGCAGGCAGCTTTCCACAGCGTCGTCCGGCAGTGGGGCAGCTGCCGAGGAGCTGCTGCCGGCTGCGCCCATGCCGGGCGGCTGCAGCAGCCACTTGGCGGCGACGTGGCCGTGCTGCAGCGCCTGCGCGGTCAGCAGCGCCGAGGCGGTGCCCAGCGTCTGCTGCAGGCCACGGCTGCGCATGTGGCGTGCCATCTGCTCCACCACTGCAGCATGGGGTGCCAGGGCGGGGGCGTGGGTTGAAGCAACACCACGGCTGCTACCGACAACAGTTGGCTCAAGATGCAGCAGCAGGGGCCGCAGGGGGCTGCACCACCTGCCGGCCCGGCGTGCCTGCATACTGCCCCTTGTGTGCCATGGCAAAGATGAAGTGCTCATAGAGCCTGGGCAAGTCCACACGCCCTTCCAGCTGGCCGGCGCTGCCGTCGTTCTCCCCAGCTGCCAGCGCAGCTGCTTCTGTGCCCGCCTCCTCCTCCAGGCCAGCCTCTCTGGCGAGGCGTGCCGTCTTGCGCTGCCAGCGCGTCTGGCTGCGGGCGCGGCCGCCGCGGCTGCCCGGCCGTGCTGCCGCCAGCGTCTGCAGGCAGGCAGGCAGGCAGGCAGGGTAGCAGCAGATGAGATTGGTGCCAGGCAGCGCGTCTGCAGCCTTCCCCGCAACAATGGTCTGGGGTGCACGGTGTGAAGCACGACAACAGCATAGGACGAGCACACCCAGTGAAACGCAGCTGGCAGGGCTCGACTGGCTGCCCCACCTGCAGCGCCTCATCTATCTCTCCCTCTAGCAGCAGGATCTCTAGAAAGGCGGCGATGGCCATGCCGTTAGGCTGCACGCCGTCGCGCTGCATGGAGTGCCACACGTCTCGGGCCAGCGGGGCGGCCTGCGCGGAGTGCGGGACAGGCAGGGGGAGGTGAGGAGGCGCGGGGTACGGGCCACTCGTGATGATGCAGGCCGAGCAGGCAGCCCCTGGATGCGGGCCGTCAGCCCCAGCCAGTGCTGTCCAGCCCCCAGCCAGGCACAAGACCCAAGGCAAGCGTCCCCACCCCAGGGCACCGTCCCTGCCTTTCCGCTGCCATCTATTCCTGCCTCCTGCACCCCCACCTGCGCCGTCCCCTCCAGCGCCGTCAGCAGCGATGTGTAGGACACGACATCGGGCCGCACCCTGCTGCGCTTCATCTCGCCAAAGACGCGCATGGCGGCCGCAGCGTCCTTGCACTGCGCACGAGGCATGGGGGCCGCCGTGGGTCAGGCGCCAGTGCATCCACAGGTGCAGCGGGCCCAGCGCGGACGCAGGCTGAGGCTCCAGCCGCGCAGCGGCGCCTCAGGCTGCGCGTCGGTGCGCCGCCCTTGGTCAGGCCACCCAGGGGCAGGCACAAGGCGAAGGAACAGACAGCCAGTGGAGCACCGGCTCTGGGAACTTCACACCACACATCCATCCAAACACACCACCAGCAGCACACACAGAAACACACACACAGAAACACACACACACACACACACACCTTGCCGCAGGTGTCGATCATGGCAGAGTAGAGGATGAGGTCTGGTGCCACGCCCGCCGCCTTGGCGTCCGCCCACGCCACCTCCGCCGCCTGCCCCACAGCATGCAACAACAGGGAGAGGCTCAGGATGTGGCGCTGGCACCTTGGATGCCCAGCCCAGCCAACGGCATCAGGGGGCAAGGATGCAGCAGCAGCAGCACCACCACCACCACCAGCAACAGCAGTAGAAGTAGAACACAAACAGCAGCAACAGAAGCACAAGTAGAATGAAGCAGCATCAGCGGCGGCACTGGCTGGATTAAGTGAGGCACGGGGGCGCAAAGGCGGGCGCACCGCCATGTCGCCTGCCCGCCCGCAGATGCGGATGAGCTCAGTGAAGAAGCGGGCGTTGGGCTGCACGCCATCCTGCCGCATCTTGTCGTAGGCAGACCGCGCCTGCGGTCAGGCAGGCACAAGCGGCCCGGCGCAGGTCGTGTGTGTGCATGTGGGTAGGTGTGTGGGTGGGAGGTGGGGGGGGGCCGCGGCTGCTGGTGCAGCGGGCAGGGAGTGAAGGCCTGTTGCCCGAGTGTGGCAGCAAGCAGGGAGCACGAGTCAGCTGGTGCTGCCGGCCTGTGCTGCCGGCCTGTGCTGCCGGCCTGGCTGGTGGGTGGCGCCGCCGGCTGCTCTCGTCAGCCTGCCCGCCCTGCCCTGGCGCCGCCCCCGCCTGCCAACCCGGCTCGCCTGCTCCAGCAGGCGTGGCGCCGCCGACTCGCTGATGTGGCGGGGCAGCGCCAGCAGGGCTGTGTAGCTGTAAACGTTTGGCTCCAGGTTGCTACAGGGGAAACAGGTGCGTGTGTGTGGGGGGGTGTATGTGTGTGATGTGTGTGTGTGTGTGTGTGCCTCTGTACAGGTGCATGCGTAGGTGTGTCGTGGGGAGGCCTCCAGGGCATGCTGATGCGAGGCACGAGCGGCCGGGCAGGCAGCGGCTGCGGGAGGGGTGCAGGCGGCATGCTGCGTGGCGGGCGCGCCGCCGCTCACTTGCGCCGCATCCAGTCGAGGACGCTGTGCGCCACGTTGACGTGCCCCAGCCGCATGAAGCACTGCAGCAGCGTGGTGAGGCTCTGCAGCATTGGGGCGGGTGCGCAGATGAGTGTGTGAGAGTGTGGGGGGTTGGACGGGGCGTGGCACGGGTGCACCACTAAGCAGCCCCAAACCAGCAGCACCAGGAGCTGCGCGCAGCTGCGGGAAGGGGCAGTTCTTCAGAGCCGGCTGGGCGTCAGCAGCCCTGAGAGCCATGCAAGGCAGGCCAGCGACGCGCATGGCCCCCCACTGCGCAGACCTGTGGCGAGGGCGTGACGCCTATCCTGGCCATGCGAGCCAGCACCTGCACCAGCAGGTGGGTGTTCTCGGCCCGCACCGCCGTGTCCATGAGCTGCGTCATGACCTGCGGCAGAGGGCAAGAATGAGGCGCAGCATGGGCACGCCTGCGCGCAATGCCCCGCACCGGAGAAGTCCACAGATGCGGCAGAGGCAGAGTTGTGTGGGCCAGCTGCATCTGCGAGCTGTGCAGGCATCCGCCAGTGCGGCTTGATGCAGCAGCGGCTGCGAAAAAGCCAGGCACATGTCAGCCAGCGGCGGACCTGCAGGGGCGCCTGCGTGTTGGCATCCTCCTCCAGAGCCACCTCCTGCTGCTGCAGCCAGGCGTCCAGCACCGGCAGCGCCTCGGGCAGCGCGTCTGCCCTGGCCAGGCTGCCAAATAGCGCCTGCAGGGGTAGTGCAGGGGCAAGATGAAGGGCGAGGAGGCAGGGGCACAATCAATGCACACATGCCCTCTCCAGGTTGGGGGAAGGAGCCAGGATTAGTTGGCAGGCGCGGCATGCATGCGGGGAGCACATACGGGCTGCCAGCTGCCTGCCGCTTGCAGCCTCCCACCTTGAGGGTATGCGCCTCCAGCGGCACGCCCTTCTGCAGTAGCGCCTCTGCAATTTCCGCCACCTTGCTGGCAAGGCTAGCGTCCTGCACAGTGCACCAGCATGGGGGTCCTTGCCTCACTGAGCCGCCACCACCCTACCCCAACAGGTGGCCCAGTCGTCCTGCAAGGAGCGGTGGGCCCGCTGCTCCCGCGGCCAGCGGCTGCAGCCCACCTCCGCCGCCCGCGCCAGCACGCTGTTGCAGACGTTGGGCGGCGGGACCTTGTAGCGGCGGCCCTCGGGCCCGCCCAGCACGTGCGTGCCCCGCACAGAGCTCTCCAGCATGGCAAGCGCCGGGTTGGCCTTGCCCTTTAGCACAAAATAGCGCAGCTCCCGGCTGTCGCCGCCTGCAGGGTGGAACACGAATGAGAGGGGACGCGAACCGGGCTCGAGGCAGGAGAGCCGGCGGCGAGAGCACCGGGCAGCGGCGGCGGTGGCGGCGCTCACTCTTCCGAGCGAAAACCATTGGCGGCTCGGTGTCCGATCTCGCGCGCTCGGCATCGGATGCATCGCTGAACGCCCTGATGGCGTTCTGCACCCGCCCAAGGAGGGATCGCCCTCGCCTGAAGCGAGCAGTGGATGCGAGCATGGAGCTCTGCCCCTCCCCCTCCAACCAACAGTGGACGAATCGATCGTTGCGGACGGCATCATAAGAGCGTTCTGTGCTGCATGCTGTGCCCATGCTGCGGGCGGCACGCTAGGCGGCGACCGAGCACAGGCGTGCACGCAAAGAGTATGTATTTGCAGGCCAGCTATCTCTCGAAATCTCAGTTGTTCTTTACAGAATGAATGTTACAAATTGAAAAGAAGATCAAGCCTTTTGCAGGGACCCGTCATCAGGGCGGGTGTCTCGAGCACAGCAGAAACAATGCAGAATGATGAAGTGAAGTGTGGCATCGAGCAGAGACAAGCAAGGTGGAAGATGCAAGGCAGTAATGAACGCGTTCTAGGTGCCGTCCAAGTAAAGGTGCGGACCAGCCATTTCCCGCGACCTCAGTCCATGTGTGCATCCTCCTGCTCCTCGGCTGGCTGCCGGCTGAAGCGCCGCACAATGGAGTACACAGCTGCAGCAGCCGCGGCGCCGTGGAATGCAGCAAGCGTGAGATGGGAGGAGCAGAGGCAGTACAGAGAGCACGGCATGCTGGCCACCCCACCTAGCTGGCCAGGGTAGCAACCAAGACATCACACAAGGGTGAAGAGCTGCACAGGCTTGCTTCGCTGCCAACCCACCCGACCAGAAGGGTCCCAGGTTGGTCAGCGGGCGCTTGCAGTCTCGCAGGAATGCTACGCGATGCGAGGCCTGCACACACACGGGTGGCACAGACAGGAAGGAAATCAACAGGAGGGTGGCAGAGGCTCAAGCGATGCCTGGCCTAGAGCATGACTGTGCTGTGGGCCACCCACGGCCCGAAAAAAAGCGGCACCAGAGGCAGGAGAGAGAAGGGAGGTGCATGGCGGCTTGCGGCACATGCAGAAGCCAGGCCTCACCTCGGACACCGCTGCAAAGCTGAAGGGCAGCAGCGTGCCAAACACCAGCGCGCCGGCCATGTCCAGCCCAACCTTGGCCGCCCTGGAGGAGAAGAAAGAAAGAGAAGAGAAGAAACAATGCCCTCAGCAAACAGCCCGGGCCCAGCGTCAGCCCAGGCAGAAGCTGCCGACCCTGGCGCGGGGCTGGCTTGCGGGGCTGCTTGGCGCAACACCCCGTCGTTTATGTCTGGCAGCCCCATGCCAATCCGCACCCGTGGCCCGGCGCACGCATGAAGTAGTCGGCCTCTAGGAACAGGAAGCAGAGCCACTTGATGGCCTGCAGGCGCAGCAGCGTCTCCAGCCGGATCTGCAGGCAGGGCGGACGCGCGCGGGAGGCATGGGGCGGCTTCGGCACGGCGGGGGCACCGTTGTGCGCAGGGCGGCTGCGCTAGCGTACACATGCGTGTTCAAGGGCAACGTCAGCAAGTGGCAGCCCAGCCCTCGCCTGCAGCCAGGCGTGCGCTGCCGCGGCGGCGCGGTGCCCTCACCATGTCGAGCACTCCGAGGAAGGAGGTGACGATGAGGGTGGGCAGGGGCGCGGGGGCGTGGGGCAGCGAGGGGTCTGACAGCATGACGCACACCATGACCGCAATGTCCAGCAGGATGTGCAGCCACGCCTTGGCCTGCTCCTGCACAGCAGCAAACACCCGGCGCGGGCTGGAACACTGGGTGGATGAGCGGCACGCAGGCAGGGCGCATGGCGGCGGAGGCCGGAAAGGTCCTCACGCGCTCCCAAGGCTGATGGGGCAGCCAATAGGGGCAGCCAGCGGCAGCGGCGCTCCAGCAGGGAGTCGAAGAGAGGGGCGTTCACATGCGGCAGCGCTGAATGCACGGCGGCAGGGTGGGCGGCTGGCTGGGCGGCGCGCCTGCATCAGCTGCTCCTGGCGTGCCAGGCTGCGCAGGCGCCTCATCGCGTAGCTCTGGTACACCAGGTTGATCAGCTGGGCGGCCAGCAGGAAGAGGTACTGCGGCAGCACCTTGGCTTCGCCGCTGCACAGCGTGACGGAAGGGACGCAAGGTTGGGTGGGTGAAGAACGAGGGGTTTCACTATCCAGCGGTGCAGCCAGCGGCGGGCGCCTGCATCCCGTGGCGCAGGCATGCCGCAGCGGCTGCAAGCCCCAGCACTTGCAAGGCCCTGTTCGCCGTGCGTGGGCAGGGGCGAGCGGCGGCGGCTCACTGCTGGAAGGCGTAGGCGCACTGCGTCAGCGTCTTGAGCGCTCCCACCGCCCAAGCGGCGATGAGCATGAAGTGCAGGCGCAGCGTCAGGCCCCGGTTCTTCTCGCTGGTGTACACTAGGTAGACCTCCTCCAGCCTGCACGCGCAGCGGGGGCAGGTGCAGCGAGGTGGAGCCCAGGCAAGGACAGCGGGGCGCTGCGTCGGACAGGCGCCGGAGGTGGCCAACCTGCGCACCCCTTGCAGCGCTGCGCCCCGCACCTGGCCGCTGAGAACGTGAGGCCGGGCCCACTGTTTGGTGCTGCAGGCGTGGAGTCCGACATCCTCTCTTTCGGGAGCTCCTTCCTCCTGCCAGTCCGCTTTCTTGGTTGTGAAATCGGCGCAAGGCGCTGATAACAAAGTTTGTGTGCAGGGCGACCACCTGCCCGGCCTCTCACGCTCTTGCGCATCTTTTTCCTGTTGGAAAGGCGTGCACAGCGCACTGAAACGCTGCAGCAAACCCTTGATCTCCCCTTCCCCTCGTTGGTCGCACGCCCACAGCCAGAGTCGCCCCTCCCCTGTAATTCGGCCACCCAACCATCACCACCATGGGCAACCCGCGCGTGTTCTTCGATGTGAGTAGCCAAGGATTCTGCTCTTGACTGTAGGCCAGCGGTCTGGCCCCCGATGGCGTTCGATCAGCAGCATGGATGGTTCCGGCATGCTGTTGGCGATCCCCCTGCCTGGTTGTCTGTGCTGCCAACCAACCCCAGCGTTGTTGCCTTGCCTGCAGGTGACTGCGGGTG
Organism: Chlorella variabilis; assembly: GCF_000147415.1. NCBI lineage: Eukaryota > Viridiplantae > Chlorophyta > Trebouxiophyceae > Chlorellales > Chlorellaceae > Chlorella > Chlorella variabilis. The sequence continues at coordinate 2,023,056 of NW_005435085.1, read as the reverse complement.
AGTGGCTGGTGGCCGCGCCGCCACGCCGGCGGCGATCACCGGTCGCGCGATGCGAGCGGCACGGCTCTGTTGCCGCAGCCGCGGGCGGCAGCGCACACCACTGCTGTCCAGCGCCAGTCCTGCACTCGGGCCTCCTCGGGGCCTTACCAAGCTACCACCCGCCCTTGCATCGCCTCTTCTCCTTGCCCCACTCTGGTTTCCGCCGCTACGCTGCCCCACGCGCGTCCGCCGCCGCAGGCTCCACGCCGCTGGGCCGCATCGTGATGGAGCTGCGCGCCGACGTGGTGCCCAAGACCGCGGAGAACTTCCGCTGCCTGTGCACCGGCGAGAAGGGCACCGGCCGCTCCGGCAAGCCGCTGCACTTCAAGGGGTCCACCTTCCACCGCGTCATCCCTCAGTTCATGTGCGCTGCCATCATCCCTGGGGTGGGGCTGTGCCGTGGCTGGGCGTGAATGCAGCAGGAGGTACAGCCTGGAGTGATACTACAGTGCTTATGGCGCGCCGCCTCTACCCATCACCCGTTGTTGCGCTTGTGCCGCTGCAGGTGCCAGGTGCCTAAGTAGCTCCACCAGCTGCCTCCCGTGTCTTATGGAGGTTGCCAGGCTGTGAAGTGTATGTTATTCACAGCAATGACGCGGGCCAGCTGTGGCAGCTGACCGGGCCTGGCCCGCGCTGCTGTTTATTTTGGCTGCACCGCAGGGTGGCGACTTCACCCGCGGCAACGGCACCGGGGGCGAGTCCATTTATGGCGAGAAGTTTGCTGACGGTCAGTAGCATCTAATGTGCCAGAGGCCTGGTTGGCAGATGGGAAGGGGTGCTTGGCAGGGTCCCAGGCGGCAGCCCGTAGGCTGCTTTCCCAACCCCTTGTGCCGCCCACAGTGGCTGAGCAAAGCGTCATGTCGTGTGCCTCTTCTTCTGCCGCTGCAGAGAACTTCCAGCTCAAGCACACCGGCGCCGGCGTGCTCAGCATGGCCAACGCGGGCCCCAACACCAACGGAAGCCAGTTCTTCCTGTGCACCGTGTCCACCCCCTGGCTGTGAGCCCGCCGCCCCGCGGTTTTTTTTTGCCTTCCAGCGCTTGCCCCCCACCTGCCTCCTCATCTCACGTCACTCTTCCCGCTGCCTGCTGCAGGGACGGCAAGCATGTGGTGTTTGGCCAAGTGGTGGAGGGCCTGGATGTGGTGAAGAAGGTCGAGAGCTACGGTGGGTGCCTTGCCCGTGCCTGTCCAGGGGGCAGAGAGTGCACTGCAGGCATGGGAACCGAGCCATTGCCACGCTCTTTGCACAGCCGGCCTGCCGACCCATTGTCCCGCCCTTGCTTGCGCCCCTGCCCTGCCACTGCAGGCTCCGGCAGCGGCAAGACCAGCCAGACCATCACCATCGCCGACTGCGGCCAGCTGTCCTGAGCAGGTAGCGGCACCTGATGCCAGAGGAGCAGTTGCGGCGCGCCCGGGCGGGCCCCGCCATTTTTGACGCTCTCCTGGATCTTCTGTTTCTGGACTGATGATTTTTGCAACGGGCTCCTCGCCGGGCCGGCGGGTGCTCTCGATCAAACACGATTGTGCAGCAGTAAACTCCAACGTCACCGGCAGGGAGGGCAGCAGAGGGGTGTGCTTGCTGGGAGGGGCGGGCAGTCCACTCGACCTGCGCGGCTGCAGCAATACACTTCCGGCCATGCTGAAGGATGCAATATGCTGCATGGTACGCTGTGGGGCTCCTCACCACATGTGCTTCCATTCCTGCACTGCCCAGGCAGTCTTGTGCGACAGGGTGTCTCGTCAGGGCGGCAGGCGCCCCCACACCCGGCGTGCGACAGCCTGTGGCAGGCAGCTGTCTTTAGCCCTCCACATGTGTTTTACCACCTGAGAGTGGACCTCATCGGCATTTCAAGCATCAAATGATCCGAAAGCCAACGTTCCACCGGAACCGCCTGCTGCCCATGGCGCCGCAACCGGTGAAGTACGCCGGCGCAGGACAGGTCGCCCGATGTGCCCATCCCCGCGCCCTGCCTCGTTGCCGGCCCAAAGGTTGCGTTGCTTTTGCAGCGCCCTGACTGTGCAACTGAGCTAGCCGTGAACACGGGAGCCGGTGGCGCCGCCCGTTTTGCGTGTCGAGCGAGCACCATGTCGCGCAAGCTGCTCCTAACAATCCTCTTCGGGACGCTGCTGGTCTGCTCCACCCTCACGCGGGCAGAGGAGGAGGTGGAGGTGGACGATGATGACGACGAGGAGGAGGAGGACGAGGACCGGGCCACGCTGATTGTGCGCCGCGTGGGTGAGCAACCATTTTCGGGGCTGGGTGCAGGCATCCGCATGATGGCTTCCCCAGCCTGGTGACGATCTGCGTGCCCACCCGCTCCAGTGAGCGGCCACAGGGCGCGATGGGCCAGGGAAGGGCGCCGCTGCCCGCCTGCCTCTGGGGCAAGAAGCCGCACGGCTGCCGCCGCCCCACCGCCCCCACCCTGCCAGCGCCGGTTTTCTGGCCGCCTGCCTGCCTGCAGTGGCTGACGAGCGGCCGCTGGAGGGCAAGCAGACGACGGTCACCATATCCATCTACAATGCAGGCAAAGCGTGAGTAGACAGCAGCGGCTGTTGATCGGCCCCTGCGAGAGCGGCATTACCACCTACTGCCGCTCACTTCCTCCTCACTTCTGCCTTCTGCTATGCGCCCCTGCCTGCAGCCCCGCCACCGGAGTCAAGCTCACCGAGGCCTCCTGGCCCCCCGAGGGCTTTGCGGTGGAGGGAGAGCTCACCGCCAGCTTTGACAGGATCCCAGAGGGCGCGAGCGTGCAGCACACGTGCGTGGGGAGGCAGGCCGCAGGCTGCCGCTGCAGCCTGCCCTGCTGCCGCCTCGTCCGCTGCTGCCCCTTCCGCTCCTGCTCGCTGCCTCTCGTGCTTTTGCCATCCTTTTTGTTGCTGCCCTCCGCTTCTGTCCTCGTGCTGCCTCTTCTGTTGCCACTTCCGCGCTGCTGCCAGCGGCTGCTCCAAGGGGCCTGCCTGCTGCCCCGTGCCACATGCTGTGCTGCAGGTACAAGCTGACTGGAAAGGAGGCCTCCACTGTGCGCGTCCCAGGCACCGTTGTCACCTACACTCCCGCCGAGGACGAGCCTGCGCAGGTGCGAGCGGGCTGTGCTGCTGCTTCCCAGGCCCTGCCCGTAGGCAGCTCCCTGCCTGCCCTTCCCACTCCTTGGCATGCTACCCCATGCCAGCTGCCCGCCTCGCCGCGCTCCCTCCGGCCACGCTTCGGGCGCGCCCGCGCCCCTCCTGCCGCGCTCCACATCAGTCGGCCCGGCCCGCCGCCGCCTGCCGCGCCGTGCAGACCACCGTGGGCGCCCAGCTGACGTTCCACACCTACACAATCCTGGAGAGCCTGACCGTCAAGGCGCTGGAGCTGGGAGCCACCGTGACCGGCGGCTCCTTCACCACGCCGCAGGACTGGCGGCGCGCCGCCTACGTGGCCGCCGCCCTCGGCGTGGGCCTCTTTGGCTACCGCAGCTACACCTCCATGGCCGGTGAGTGCGCCGGGGCTGCTGGGTGGGGCTGTGGGTGGGGCTGTGGAGCGTGTGCGGTACGTGGCGGCGTCCTTGCTGCGGCCCTGGGAGGAATGGCGCGCGGCCGCAAGGGACGGCGTGCCGCGCAAAGCGCAGCTGCGCCGCAGCGCAGCGCGGCTGCAACACATCCTAGCCCTTGAGCCCACCAGCTTGCGCACCTGCTGCGCTGACCCCTCTTGGCCCCTCGCCACCTCCCGCAGCTTCCAACGCCAGCCGCCGGCGTGCCAAGGCGCTGGCCGCCCTGGGCGAGCTCGAGAAGGACAAGTGAGGCGGCACCGGCGGTGGAGCACCGCGGCGGTCCAGCGCTGGCGCCGCCGGCGGATTTTTTCTGCGCCGCCTGGCCTGGCGGGCTGGCAGCTGTGGCAAGACGTACATGCCTCTCCGCTGTGCCTGCGCAGCGCTGATGCTTGCCTGCCTGCAGGCATGCCTGCCCAGGCATGCCTGCTGACACTTTGCAAACCAGAACCGTTTTCCTAAGCTCGTTTTTATCTCTTCCCGTCTTTTCTTGGACTGCCTCCTCGCGTTTGGCAGGACTGATCATTGCGTCGTGGCTTGCCTGCTGGGCATGTGTGCTTCTCCTGGCCCCAGTCTGTGACACACGGCTGGCAGAGCCAAGCTTGGGCAGATACATAGGGCGATCAACAGGCGCAGGCGCAAGGGCACGCACGGGCATTCAGCACACAAGCTTCTCTTCAGCTGTTGGGCAGCGGGCTCAGGTCTGCAAAAGTGTCGGGGGGGCTGCTGAGGCTGGGGGCACCAGGGGTGGCGCGCCCCTTCTCTGCACAAGGCGCTCCCTCCTCCTCAGCCGCTGGACTGGCAGTCTCATGGGGCACGCGGACGTCCGCTGCGGGCGCCAGCTGGCTGCCCGGCTCGGGGCTGTCCAGCCTGATCAGCACTTCGGGGCTGCCTGCCGCAGACCCCTGCATGGGCCAGCGCAGCGCAGGCAGCCCTCCCATGTGGCAGCTGGCGCCCCTCCCATCCCCAACGCTACCACTGACAGCTGACAGCCAAGCCCCATACCCGGCACCCCTGCTACTCCCAGCCATGCGGCAGCGGCAGCGGCAGCGGACGCTTCACTCGCCTGCTCCCCAGCCTCCGCCTCAATGTCCACAAGGAGAGGCTCAGGCGGCAGCGGGGCCTCCTGCAGCGCCTCATCCCCAGCCTCCTCCCGCAGCATCGCCTCGGCGGCTGCCCCGCCGGACAGCTTGTGGCGCAGGTGGAAGCGGTGCGCCGCATCAAGGAACTTCTGCCTCAGTGAGCCTCCTGCTGGCGGCCCGGCAGGTAAAGGAACGCGCTCCGAGCGGGATTGCTCCAAGTGCTGTCCCACGGCTGCGGCATGGCGCTGCAAGTAGCGCCGCCCGCCCAGTGCCAGGATGGACAGCATGACCACGCCAGCCAGCAGCCACTTGACGCTCTCCCGGGTGATGAACCTGCCGCTGGGGTTGCTGGCGCCCAGGCACTCGGCATCGTCCACACGCACCAGCCTGCATGGCAAGGAAGCAAGGAACGACGAACTTCAGATGACTGGCATCAACTTTCATCGCAGGAGGCCTTTTTGGCTGATGAAGCAAGGCGCGCACCTAAGCCTGCCGGTGCTGACATCTCCCACAAACACCGAGCAGTTGGCGCAGGCGATGCTCTTGATGCTGCTTCCAAACTGCGCCTCTGCTGCGGGGCCGTCGGCGGCCCCTGGCTCGCCGCAGCGGCCCGCCAGGGTGGACACCTGCTTGGTGGCGGCGTCGATCTGCCGGATGCAGGCGTTGCCCGTATCTGCCACTGCGAGGTGGCCGTGCGGCATCTGGCAGATGGCCGACGGCCGGTTGAACAGGGCTGGCTGGCCAGCTGGCCCTTCAGGGCCGTCACGGTAGCCAGGCGTGCCATCCAGCCCCGCCACCGTCTCCCACGTTCCTGCAAGCAGCACTACACTCCAACGCCTCAGCGGGGCAGGAGGCGGCCGCCCTGCTGGAGCGGCAACAGGCTGGGCACCCATGATTACCCGTGTCCAGCGCAATGCGGCCCACGGTGTGCCTCGACGTATCCACCGCATACACTGCAGGCACAGAGCAGGTGTGGCAGCAGCAGGTCAGGTGCGGCATTCACGCTTGCAACCTGTGCCGAGGGCATTACCGTGCTCAGCACAGCGAGGCTCACCGTAGTGGGGCCCTCGAGGGTCATCCACAGCTATGTTGTGAAACCTGCATCAGAGCAGCAGCAGCAGCAGCAGGATCAGTCGCAGTCCGCCAGGCGACGCGCTGCCGGGGGAGCCACACTGCAGCAGCGGCAGCAACCCAACCTGCCAGAGCCTGGGACGGCCTCCACCGTCAGCACTGTGGTGTTGCTCGACATGGGTGCGTGTCTGGCTGCCACTGGGCGCGCCAGAGCCACCGCCACCAGCGCGGCCGCCAGCAGGCGGGCAGCCAGCCTCGGCATGGTAGTGGTGCCCTGCTACAGCTCAGGGGACAGCACAGAGTAGGACGCGTGCTGCGCTGAGTACTGAGTACAACAGGAGCTGATGGCTGGGCAGTGGAAGGTGGAGAGACTTTCTTTTGCTGACGTGCAGGAGTGGCACCCACACCATTGGCAGAGTTCGCCCCTGCAGGCACCAAATTGGTGCAGTCCAACCCTCTAGTCCACACGGCCAGGCCAGGCAACACAGCCAGCACAGCCCCGTGTTGCGAAACCCTGCCTCGACTTTTGCGAGGCTTCCAAATGTCTGCTTCTGCTTCGAATGGCTCCAACCTGCTGCTGGCAGCTCTGCTTGCTGCCCTCGACGTCGCCCATGCCGCCATGCTCCCCGCCGCTAGCCAGCCCGTCTTTGCCCGTCGCCTGCCAAGCGATGCGGAGGTCAAGGCCCTGGAGCAGCGGCTGAACTACAACTTCAACAATACATGGGGTCTGAAACTGGCTCTGGTGCACCCGTCCTATGGCGAGCTGAACAATGCCAGGTGCGGCGGCGCATGGCGGCTTTCCAGGGTGCCAGGCCGTCTCCCGCTGCTTGTGTGGGATGCTGCTGCTGTGCCGTGCGTCCTAATCTCCTCGGAACGCTGCATCATGCTGCCTCAAGCAAGCGCCTCAGCCCTTCCCTGCCCTGCCTGCCTGTCCGCCTGAGCCCTTTCGATGCAGGCTGACCTGGCTGGGCGATGCTGTGCTGGGTGCGGCTGTGTCTGACCTCCTGTACCAAGCCCTGCCTGATGCCACCATTGCTGGCCTGCACGACCACCGCATGGCCATCGTGCGGCGCAAGGCCTGCGCGGCAGCTGCCAGGAAGCTGGGCCTAGACCGGCTGCTGGTGGTGGGCAAGGGGTACGAGGGCGCTGAGCCGACCATGGCCATGCTCGCAGGCGAGCGCTGCCGCCGCCATGTAATGAGCTGGCCGGAAAGCCGAGCATGCCCCGACATGTCCCTCTGTCCTGCTGTCCCACTCCTGCTGTCCCACTTGGGAGCCAGTGATGGCGGATGTGTCCTGTCTGCCTGGACGGAACCACAGGCTGCCAGAGGCAGCTTGCTCGAGGCAGCGCTGCTGAGATGGCGATCTGCCGCCCTGCCCTGCCAAGCTTCGCTGCCGCTGGCCCTGCCCTGCAGAGTGCTTTGAGGCGGTGTGGGGTGCCATCTACGAGGATGCCGGCTTCCAGCTGGGGCCCATGAAGAAGGTGTATGCAGCGCTGTTCCCATTGGGGCTGTTGCCACCGGCGCAGCTGGCCTGAAGGGTTGGGCCATGCTCACCGCAAAGCCCCCGTGGACTCCCCCCGCCTACTTGCTGCTGGTTGTTCTCAGATGCATGCCGCCTGCTAGTGTGCCCATCCCTAGACGGTCAGCAACAAGAAGTTCAAATCGGCACACATGGATACATGTAGATTTCGGCAGGACGAGAAGGGGTCGAGCGACCACAGCATGTGGGCGAAATGCAGGTGCGGACAGGGTCCAACGCGATCACAGCCGCGCCCGGAAATGGTTGCAACAGGCAGTGCGCGCCACTGCCGCCACTCCACCTCGTTGCAAGTTGTCCATCATCAACAGCCTTGGTAAAGTGAATTTCCACTCCGTCTGGACAGCAGGGCCCTGTTTCTGTCTCCGGAACATAGTTCCATGTTTCAGGGACGGTTCAATGCGTAGAGCGCCGAAGAAACGTTGAGATGAAACTGGGAGGGCATGGCATTCGCACATGAAACTGGACGGGGCGGGTAAAGGTGTCAGCAACCCTCTGGCCTCCCCTCACACCCGCTCGGCTGCCTGCTGCGCCAGCTGCTGCAGCGCCAGCATGCCCGCCGCCGCGGCAGGAAGCTGCGTGGCCGCGCCGCCCGGCCCGGCTTCCCACTGCTCCCGGTTCTTGCCCGTGTAGCAGCCGATCATGTATCGGCCCGAGGGGTCCAGCATGAAGTGGGTGACCAGCTTGGCCTTGATGTTGAGCGGCGCCAGCAACCATGTCAGCATCGCAAAGCTGAGCAGGTCCACTGCAGTGCCGGGCGAGGGTCAGGGACAGGAGGGAAGGTCAGGGTCAGCAGCAGGAGCGAGAAATGACGAGCGCGATACAGCAGCAGGAGGTTGCTCCAGCCTCCGCTGCATGGCTGGCATGGGGTCGCCGCCAGGTGCCGAGGCGCACCCGATGACAGCTTGCTGGCCAGGAAGCCGCGCCAGAAGGAGTGCGGCAGGCGGAAGAAGGTGGTGAAAAAATCGGCGGTGCTGCCAGTGTCCAGCTGGCACAGCAGCTCCATGCCAAACACCTGGAAGGAGGTCTGCAGGGGAGCGGGTAGGGAAAGAAGCAAGAATGGAGCCCGGTCAGGTGGAGGTGCAGCAGAGGCGGTGGTGGAGAGCCAGGTGAAGGGCACGCTGGCCGGCAGCTGGCGCTCTTGCTGGCGTTGGCGTGATGGGCTTGCTGCCGCGCCACGCGCGCATACCTGGCGGCGCCGCTCCTGCGTCCACAGCGCCTCCCACACATACCGCACTGCGGCCGCACTGCTGGGCTGCTCCTGCAGCGCCAGCTGGACGGCCCGCGCCGTGGCGGGCGCCTCGCGCAGGCTCCGGGTGATGCTGTACCCGGTGGCTGCAGGCAGGGGCATCAGAGGAGGGGACGGGCATGGACAGGGCTGCGTGTGTTACCTCTTGCCATCTTCAGAAATTGCCACAGTGCTGGCGCAGCCCCTGCCGAGGCCGCCCAGCCAAACAGCACCACACCACCGTGCACACACACTGCGCACCGGGGTGCACCAGGCTTGCCGCCGCGCCGTACGCCGCAACGGGCTGGTCTGGCAGCGGCAGCGGGCCGCCCACGGGGATGTAGCTCCACTCCTCCTCGTGCACCTCCTTCACCTGCCACGCGCAGGAGCGCAGCCGCAGCGCGGCCATGCCGGTCGGCTCGGCACGAGCATGCGCAAGTGCATTGTGGTTTTCTGGCGGGTGAGAAGGCTGGGCACCACCTGTCCGCCGCCCAATGTATGCCGCTGCTAGCCTGCCGACTCCCCTACCTCCCCGCCCAAGCCCACACACCACGCACAACCAGCCAGCCTCCCAGCAGCCCCACCTCGATGCCCAGCGCGCGGCAGCGCCGCTCCAGCCGCCGCTTGAGGGTGGCAAACGGCATGGCTGGCCGCGCCACCAGGCAGGTCTCCTCCAGAAACACGCGGTTGCCGCCCAGCGGCATGGCATACAGGAACGACGGCACCTCCGCCTCCGTGCCCCACAGGCCATCCTTGCCGTGCTGGCTCTTGCCGGGCTGCTGCCTGCGGCACGGGGCGGGCGCACGAGCAGCGGCGGCGCGCCGCACATCAGCATGGCTGGGGCCGTGGCGTGTCGCCGCCAGCATGGGCAAGGCAGGGCTGGCCTGGCCCTCGGGGCAAGGCCTCCACCCTGGCAGACACCCCACCACCACGCCCAGGCATGCGCGCACCGGTTGGCGGTACCGTCGTACAGGCCGGTGTGGTGCCGCCTAAAGTCCATGAAGAGCATGGCGTCTGTGGGGTAGCTGTCGCCATACCCCTCCACCTCTGCCTCGATGCCATACGCGGTCTGCGCCGCCACCGGCGGTACACCTGCCTCGTACTTCAGCAGCTTGCCGGCGGCCTGCCCCGAGGCGAGCACCGCCAGGCGGCAGCTCAGCCGCCGGCCGTCGGCCAGGCCCAGGTGGGCGGACTGGTCGCTGGGCGATGAGCTGGCATCCGCCACCTCAGCTTCCAGGTAGGCCACGCCCGCCGCCGCGCAGCGAGCCACCAGGTGCTCGCGCAGGCGGCGGCGGCAGACGCGTCCGTACGGCCGCCCCACTCGCACCGCCTGCTGCTCCTTGAAGAAGCACACCGCGTCGTCCCACACTGCAGATTGGTGTAAAGCGGGGGCGGACGGGCAGGTGAGGCACAGGGGTGAGAGGCACAACAAGCAGGCCCTTGCATGCTGGCACCTGCCCGCTGTGAGCCAGCAGCGCTGCAGCCAAGCAGAGCTGGCAATCCTCTCCCTGCCACTGCATCCCCCAGCAGCATCCATCCCGCACCCTGCACCGCTTCGGACGGCCCACAACCGACCCGCGGCTCCCAGCGGCCGCCAACCACCACCCTGCACCAAGCGCCAGCACACCAGCAGCCGCCCACCTGTGTCCAGCGTGTGCTCCAGGCCAAGGTCCTTGAATTCGTCCAGCCACACACCGTAGTTGTTCACAAACTTGCTCTCCGGGCTGACCAGCACCACGCTGAGCCCCTGCTGCGCCAGCTCAGCCGCCAGCGCCAGGCCCGCGGGCCCCGCGCCCACCACCGCCACGTCGGCGGTGGCGGCGGCATCAAAGGCCGGCAGCACAGAGCCCAGCGCCGGCTGCTCCGGGTCCTGCTTCTGGGCCTGCTGCACCACCAGGGGTGCCTCGTGCGCGCCCTCGCGGCTGGGCTGGTTGGCGTCGGTGCGCGCGCTGCGTGGTGCCATCGGCTGCGGTGCAGGCACCGACGTCTCTACAGTGGCGGCGGCCTGGGCAGGCAGCCGGCGGGCCCTCTGCGCCCTGCGGCGGTGGCTGCTGCTGCTCAGGCCGGCGCAGCTCCTGCTGGTCTCGCTGCAAGAAGCCCGGTGGCAGCGGCCGGCCTGCCCCGAGGGTGCGACGCACTGCTGGGCGGCTTGAAGCGCCATCGGCATTGCTACAATTGCACACTAGGCTCGGTGGCTCAAACCAGCACCAGAAAATAAGCCAGGCTGAAGCAGATAACAGGGACGAAACGTGAAATGCAACGACCCAGCTGTTTACAAGGTGAAATGGGAGCCAACAGATCCGCAAGGCGCTGCGTAACCTCATACATCCTGGCGCCCCTATCTGTACTTGCAGTGTACGGCATCGGGCGCGGAAACATGCTCACGTCAGAGCTTTACAACACGCTCCTGCCCAGCCGCCTGTGTGCACTTTTTCTCAGTTCATCTGCATCTTGAAAGCCTTTTCTGGGTCTTGCAAGAGCCCAAACACCATGCTGCAGACCTGCCCCGCTCCCAGGGCAAGCTCACTCAGGCCGCCAGTCAGAGCCCCGCGATGCCACTGCACAGTGTCTGCGGCGTGCAGGGAGGCGCAGCCGGCGGGGAGGCAGGCGCCGCCTCTCCCGCCGCAAGGCCCCTCCCTGCTCGAGCGCCTGCGCGGCATCGCGCTGGCGGGCGCCCTCTCCGCCACCCTGTGCCTCGCGCCCATGGCCCCCGGGGCGCACGCTCAGAGCTCTGCTGTCATCAGCAACGACACACCGGTGGTTGACCTGGCGCGAGTGGTGCCCGCCGGCCGGCTGGAGGGCCTCCAGCAGCAGCTGCGCGATCTGGAGAGGTGGGTTGAGCCACCGCAATGGCCTGGATGACTGCCGGGGGGCGTCTGGGAGGATACACCCGACCGCAAACTGCTCGAGGAAGAGGAAGGGACACCAACGTCAGCCCCGTGCCGAGCCTGGCATGAGCGAGTTGGGGGGCGCTGCCCTGTTTCCCAACTCATCCCCCGCCTCCCCATCCTGCCTGCTCCCTCTCCTGCCCGTCTGCAGCGAGACGGGGTGGCGCGTGCGCATGCTGACGCGCTATGGAGGGGACGGTCCCAGCGTGGAGCAGATCAGGGCTGGGTGGAAAGTAGACGACAAGACGGTGGTCGTCTTCGTGGACCCATCCTGTGAGCATCCGCAGCATCCACAGCAGGGCAGCCGCCAGGGTGGACCTCTCCTGCAGGCCCCGGCTCTGCTGCCGGCACGGCTTGCACCGGCAGGGCGGGTGGATGCAGGGCAGCGGGCCTTGCTCTAGACATCCCAACACGTTTGCCCACCTGCTGCACCTTCCCACCCACCCCACCTTCCTGCGCACCCGCAGCCCCCAACATCATGAACTTTAAGTTTGGGCGGGACGTGCGCGAGGTGCTGCGCCCCCAGTTCTTCACAGAGCTGCAGGGGCGCTATGGCAACATGTTCAACGTGAGGCCCGGAATGGGTGCCGCCCTGCCGTGCTTGGCCGTGCATTGTTGGGTCGCGCTATGGAGGCATGCATGCTGGGGCCTGCGATGGTTGGGCCGCCACACCCGGAGGCATGGCTGTGCTTGTTTATGCCATGGACGCAGCCTTCCCCCTTCGGCCAGGCCTGGGCCGTGCGTTTTGCCCGCTGCGCCCCGCCGCCGACCTCGCGGAATGGGGGGCTCCAAATCCTGTGCAGGTGCGGGAGCAGGGCGAGAGCGCTGCGGTCCTCAGCATGATGGACTCGCTGACGGGCTGCCTGGCGCAGGGCGGCTGCTTTGCGGTGCCGGGCCTGTCCATGGACCACTACCTGTTCACGCTGGCGCTGTCGGTGGCGGGGGGCGTGGTCGCGGGCTCCGCGGCGCGGCTGGAGCCGCAGGGCTTTGTGCAGCGCCGCGGCGTCTGGGTCCTGCTCTTCGCCCCGCTCTGGGCCACGCTCTTCATCAACTTTGGCTTGGTGAGCGGGGCTGCACACACGCGCGCAGAGAACCGCGCACTTGCCGCCCGCCTGGTTGTCCCGAGAAGCACCGAGTGTATGGTACCACAAGCACGCTCAGCTGCTGCACCGTGCTGCGCTCGTGCTCTGCGTGCCCCAACCCTCCTCTCCCTCACCCTGCCTGCCTGCAGGGACCAGTGATCTCCCGCACCTCCGACATCATGCCCCTGCTGGGCAACGTGGCGGGCTTTGCGGCGGCAGCCGTCGCCGTGGGCTACCAAAACAAGATTGCAGAGGCCACGGGCCTGACTGTGGATGAGCAGGATGCCTGAGCGTTCGCTGGTACGCTGCAAGGGGAACAGCGCCTGCCAGCACTCGGTCCCCCTCCCTGTTCCATTCAACCTGATGAGTCTGATGCACCTGCCTGCACCTTGCTGGCGTGCCAGGTGCACACCCAGTTTTGGTTTATTCACACTTGAAAATCGAGACCCTTGTTTCATGTCCTCTATATATGTACTGATTGCCCATGTGCCTCTCGTTTGATTGATGTGTTATCTGCCCATACTTTGCCCTGCCTAGTAATGCACTCGTGATTGATGCTGGCCAATGTAAAGCTAGCTCACTGGTCCCGGCGCCTGCCTGTCCCCGCCCCAGCGCTCATGTGCCATGAGCTTCGCGGCAGCAGACTGTGTCAAGGTACTTGCAATGCTGCAGCTGCCTTGAAAACCGTGCAAGACATGTCGCCAACAGGGTATAGATAGCAACAGACAACCGAGAAGGGCGAAAAGAAGCGACAATCAATCAAGGGTTGAGCCTTGGGGAAGGCGGGGGGGGCTGGCGCCCCGGGGCGCACCACTAGGCAATACGGCTGCTCTAGGTGGCAGCGGGGCTGGAAACAAGCCCGGGCAGCTTTGGTCAGGCCGCACCACCATCGCACGCATCAACAAAGGCCGGACCATCACAGGATTCCGTTGAGCACTCGCTGGTAGTAATCGTACTGCCTGGTACGCCACGCATCCAGGCTGTCGCTGATCAGGCCCAGCACCACCTCCACAAGCTGCACATGGCACACGTGAAGCGAAAGGCAGGGCAGCAAACGAGTCAGGCATACATGGGACGATGGCAAAATCTAGGAGGGCGCAGGAGGGGCAGGGGCAAGGCGTATGGCGCCCTTTGGCTCGCCCAGGCTCAGGGGAGCGCGCACCTGCGGCTCCGGCAGCGTCAGGTGGAACCGCTTCTTCAGGCCCTGCACCGCCATCACGCAGCTCTTGAAGCAGGGGCACCCGCTGCCTGCAGGCGGGGGGCGCATTGGCGCATGGGTCAGGGGCTGGAGACAGTAGGGGTGGCCGGCCGACATCCCACCACGACCAGCCGGCCCTCCACGCCCAGCCACTGCCATACTGCCGTCTTGACTGCTTCTGTTGAACCCAGCAATAGGCAAGGTTTGCCTGCCACCATCCTGGTGCGCCCTGCCAGGCTCACATCCCCGCCCCCTACTCACCCTGCATCATCTCCACCAGCAGCAGGATGCGGTCGGCGTGCTTGCGCAGCGCCAGGAAGCCCTGGATCATCAGCACCTGCGACGCAGCAAGGGGCGGGGCAGCGAAACCGTCGCAACACTAAACCTTAAGGCTGTGGTCATGACCGTAGCATGCGGACATCACTCAGGCCTTGTAGAACTCCAGCCGCCGCAGCAGCACAGCCTCCAGCCTCCACCGCGCCTGCCACCAGGCCCCGCTCCACCCCACCAAACCAGCAGAGCCGTCCAAAAATCGCTCGGCCTTCCCCCCAGCCTCCCAACCTTAGCCAGCCTTCCCATCCCTCGGGCCAAGCCATTCCAACCTTCTGCCCACCTTGAAGTAATCGAACAGCTCCGAGGCGCGCCCCTCGCTGTCCGACTCCATCACCTCCAGCAGCTCCCGAGTCAGCTTGAAGGGCGCCGACTCAAAGTTGACGCCGCCGGGGGAGTTGCTGCGGGTTGGTGGGGGGTGGGGGCAAGCGCGGGCAGGGTCAGACAAGCGCAGCGAGAGGGCGATGCGCGCGTGAAGCGGGCGGCGTGTGGAAAAACGCATGATACCAGAGCAGTGGAAGAGAATAGTGCCGACCGCTCACACACCTGAGCATGAATCCAAAGTCGATGTGGATGAGGTGGCCCTCGTCGTCCAGCAGGATGTTGCCGTTGTGCCTGCAAGCACAGAAACGAGGGAGGGAGGGAGGGAGGGAGGGAGGGAGGGAGGGAGGGAGGGAGGGAGAGCAAGGGGTGCTTTCATTCATTCAGGGTCCGAGGCACAGTGCAGCCATCAGCGTGTGCAGCGCTCACCTCCTCGACAGTCGCCAGGCAGGAACTACCAGGCTGGGCAAGCACAAGCGCAGGCAGCAAGCCATCAGCCACGCACACCCACACTGCTCCCCAGCACACCCCCAGCTGCCCACCTGTCCTTGATCTGCAGCAAGTAGCAGACCAGGGAGTAGCCGGCCAGCGACTCCACGAAGCAGCGCTGCGCCCGCTGGAAGGCGGCCGAGCCGACGCCAAACTTGGCGGCCAGGTGGTCGCGCAGGCTGCAACGCAGGAGGTGCAGGGGGTTGGGGAGTGGGCCTGGTGTGGAGGAGCGCTGGGGGGGATCATGGGAAGGGGCGATGGCACAGCCATGGCATCCTCGGCCTTATGAATGGCATGCAGCATGTTGGGGGTCCCTGCCACCCACCTGGTGCCGGGGGCGTGCTTGGACTTGAGGGCGTGGATGGAGGGGGCGTTGGGCACCATCTCAATGAGCGCAGTGCGGTTGCTGGTGGGCAGCACCTGCGCAGCAGGAGCAGAGAGGCGCAGCCGGGCGCTGTTGGAGTGGACAGAGTTAGCTGGCCCCGGTACCGCCGGCTGGCACCAACGGCACTTGGAGCCACTTCCAACAGGTGCGCCAGGCGCAAGCAGGCACGCGCCGCACCTCGTACGGCCGCAGCCACAGCGGCAGCTGCGCCTCGGCGAAGATCTCGTGTGCGGCGCGGATGAGCTGCATGGCCAGCAGCTCCTGCCGGCAGTCGTCCCCCGTCTTGACAATCACGCACCGCAGGTCCCACCCAGGCCGCCTGCAGGGGCGCGGGGATCGGCAGGGAGGCTGTGTGGTGCTGTTGCCATCAGGAGCTGGCTGCCTTGCCATGCCTGGGCCAGCCTGCAGTTCCTGCCAGGCGCCACCAACTCCTTTGCCGCCAGTACCGCCCGTAGAGCCCAGCCAGCCAGACAAGCTCACCTGCCGTGCGGGGACGCCGTCTGCACCCTTCCTTTCCGTGACGCCCACCGCTCGCCGTACGCAGCTTCCGCAACCTGCTTCCGCTGGGCCTCTTCACTGTCCAGCGCCGGGGCCTGCTTGCCGCCGCTGCCTGGGCCGCCGCTGGGCCCCGCGGGCCGCCACACCGGCAAGCATGCCACAGCGCCACCTGGCACCTGCAGCTGCTGGTGGTCTGCTGGCAAGCCTTGCTGCGGCCGCGGCGGCAGCGGCGACGAGCCCCGCGACCTCTGCTGCTGCTGCTGCTGCTGCGCTGCCACGTTCTGCTGTGCGGGCGGGGCGAGCGGGTGGGGCAGGTCCGGGGCTGGGAGCTTGTGCTGCTTGGCGACCTTGAGGATGGCCTCGTGCGAGGGCATGCGCTGGTGCTTGGCGGGCGTCTTGCGAATTGTCAGGTCTGGGGGCGGGCACAGGGGGTTGGCAGGAAACAGGGTGAATGGGCGTGGGCGTGGCTTGGCAGGCAAAACAGAAGCCCCAGCATCAAGCAGGGGCTGCGCAGGAGCAGGCACCCGCTGCAGCACAGCACCAGCTGCGCGTGCAGAGCGCGGACAGCGGGGCGGGGAGGTGGCCAGGCCAGGGACCGCTAGCTGCCAGGCATGAACAGTGGCTCACCCACGCCGCCCTGCACGGTGAAATGCACCCTGACGGCCGACCCCAGGCGAGGGTCCTCCTCGTCATCCCGGGTGGCCAGCTTGGTGTTGCACAGCTTGAAGAGCCCCAGCTTGCAGGCCCAGCTGCTGCGGTCGCAATGGTGCGGCGGCGCCCTGGACGCCGCATCCAGGCTGGCACGCCGCCGCTCGGCGCTGGCAGCAGCCAGGCTGGCACCGTCGGGGTGCTGCTGGCGAGGCGACTCGGAGCTGCCGGCGCCGCGTGCGGAGTGGAGGGGCGTGTCGTTCAGCACCTCTAGCCTCACCGCCACCAGCGGCACCTCTCCCCGCAGCCCAGCCAGCGCCGTCTCCAAGCCGCTGCTGAAGGTTTCCATCAGGTGTGCGTTGCTGCTGCTGGCGCTGGTGCGCGCAAGGGCCTCCACCGCCGCCGCCTTGGCTGCCGCGACCGGCGACTTGCTGCCGCCGATCCAGGTGCCGGCGCCGGGCAGCTTGCCGCACGGCTTCTGCTGCAGGCTGAGCGCCGGCAGCTGGGACTGCGCTGCGCTGGGCGGCTGCGCGTCCTGCTGCTGCCGCTGCTGCTCCTGCTGCTGCGCCTGTGGTGGCGGCGGGTGCGCCCCGAAATGCACGCTGCTGCTGGAGTTGGGCTCTGCCAGCAGCGCATCGCCCTCGCCCGACACGCCGTTGGGGCTGCCCAGCATGCCACTGCTGCACTCGCTCAAGCTGGGCACATCAGACACGGCGTCGAGGTCATCGGTCAGCCGCCGGGGCCGGGCCGGGCTGCCCGCGCCGCCGCCGCCGCCGCCGCCGCCCTGAGCCGGCGACCCCGGCCCCGCCAGCATGCCTGCGAACGACGGCTCGCTGGCCAGCGCGTCCCCGCTGCGCACGCTGTCGCGCGGGCTGCTGTCCCGCGGGCTGCTCGAGGCGGCGGGCGGCGAGGGCTTGGCCGCCGCCACCGCGTCCCCCGTCACCGCGCTGCTGCCGTGCACCGCGGCCACGACCGCCGCCTCCATGCTGCTGCTGCTGGTGCTGATGGTGTCCATGGACTGGGTGCGGTGGTGGTTGGCGATAAAGGGGATGCCGTTGGCGGCGGCCTCGGCGGCGGCCGCCGCCGCGGCGCCGTCCGCCACCGCCGGCGGCTGCTCCATCGCCATGAGCACCGACTTGGCTGAGTCGGCGCACTGGCTGACGGGGCTGGCCGGGCTGGCGGCCTTGGCCTCCACCGCGGTGGCGGCGGCCGCCGCCGCCGCCGCCACCCTGGCCTCCACCGCCGCCGCCGCCGCGTCCTCATCCAGCACCTCCACGCACAGCGTGAAGGGCGCCTTCTCACGGCTGTTCAGCAGGCGGCTCTCCCGCGGCGCCAGGCGCACCACGCGCAGGTTGGAGGTGCCCATGGGGAACCAGATGGCCACCCCGTTGCGGCTCGCCTTCTCGATCTCAACGTTGATCTGCTGTAGCGCGCGGCGCAGGGCCCACTGCCGGTCCTCGGCTGCGGCAGGGGGCGGCGGTGCGAGGCAGGAAGGCAGGCAGGGGTGGGCGCAGTGAGCAGGAGAATCGAGCAGGAGGGCCAGGCACCGGCCAGACCACATGCATGCAGCATTTGGCCCAGGGCTGGCACGGCTAAAGCCGTCTGCAGACCAGCCCCTGATCAGCCTGAAAGCAGCCCGGAGCAGCGGCAGCAGCGGCGGCGGTGACGACCCGGCGCGCACGTTGGAAGGCGGTGAGGCTGGACGAGGCCTGGCAGAGCGTCTCCACAAAGTCAAGGGTGGCGCCAAAGGTGGTCTGCCGCCGGCGCGGGCTATTGGGCGGGCTGAGCAGCGCCGCCGCGCCCGCAGGGTACGCGCTGCTGCCGCCATTCGCCGCCATGCTCCTGCCGCCTGCCGCTGCTGCTGCGGACGCCGCCGCCTCTGCGGCCTCCTCCCACTGCTGCACCACGCCCGGGCCGCCGCCGTCGCCCGCGGTGGCGCTGCGCATGAGCAGCGCCGACACGCCCTCCCCCTCCCCCAGCTCCTGCTGCAGGCTGCTCACGCGCTGCGCGTCCACGCGCACCGGCAGCAGCGGGCGGCCGGGACCTTCCAGCAGCGCGCCGTGCGAGGTGCGCGGCGAGCTGACGTGCTGGCGGTGCTCCCGCAGCTCCTCGTCCATCTGCGGCACGCTGTAGATCAGGCCCTCCACACCCGTGTCCATAAACACGGAGGAGTACAGGCCGCCCCCCAGCCCGTCTGGGCTCATGGGCCGGCTGTCGCCGCCGTCGCCCGGCGACAGCATCTGCTGGCTGTCCGACAGGCCGCCCCGCCGCGGCTCGGGCGACAGCACCCAGCCCGGGCGCTGCAGGTGGGTGAAGGACCCGGTGGGGCTGATGAGCAGCGGGGAGGCCTGGCTGCTGGCGCCGCCGCGCCGCTTGGCGGGGCTCATGCTCAGCGGCGGCGGCAGCCGGCTCTGCTTGAAGGGCAGCTGCCAGTGGCCCTGCAGCGCCGCCTGCTCGCAGGCATCCCGCAGCGCAGCCACATGCGCGTCCTTGGGCAGGTCTTGCGAGATGGCCAGCAGCAGCCAGTAGGTCTGCGGGCAGCAGGCAGGCGTGCAGGCATGCTGGTGTGGGTTTCGCAACTGGAGGGGGTGCAAAGCCTGGTGCAAGACCTCGTGTCAAGCCTGGCACCAGGGTGGAGTGTAAGATGCAATGTCATGTAGATTCCGCTGCGGATTGGCAGTACCGCTGCGCTGCAAAACGTGGCCGTGCAGCCGTCTCCTCCCAGCAACCGCCGCCCTGTGCGCTGCCTGCCCGCACCTTGACCGCGATGCGCAGCGACTGGGCGCACAGGTCTGTCAGCACGCGCTCCAGCGAGCTGCCGGGCCGCTGGATGCACAGCTGCGTGAGCTGGCCGAGGTAGTGCTCCACATCCCGCTCCGGCAGCGTGTACAGCCGGTTGCAGAGGTAGTCCTGCACCCCCGGTGAGTGGCTCTTGTACAGGTACCTGCATCGCGGGGCGCAGGGGCCGTGGGCGGGCATGCAGGCTGGCAGGCAGGGGAGAGAGGGGCGGGCACGGCAGCGGCGGCGGCGGCAACGCCTGGCAGGGGCGCCGGGCGGCTGGGGCGAGGCGGCGGCCCCTACGGCCCTCTCCCAAGGTGCAGGCGGCATGCAGGCTCACGTCAGAGCAATGTAGGCGTCAAACCAGGCGCTCTCAAAAAAACGAATGAGCAGGTCTGAAGAGCCCCCGCCGTCTGCTTGCGGGCTGGCAGCGGGCTCCGCGGGCTTCCTTGCGAAAGCCTTCATGCTGCCCCCGGTCGGCGCATCGTCTTCAGCAGCTCAGCTAAGGCTCGCCGCCAACAGCACAGGGGCCTAGACAAACCGGCAGAGGCGGCGGGGGTGCTGCTGCTAGATGTGTTCGACAGCAGCAAGAGCAAGCAAGCAGAAAGATGCGGCTGCAGCGGAAAGGCGCGCAGCTTTCTTGCGGCCGCCTCTCCCAATTCAGGGCAATTGGGAGCGTTTCTGTGATCCGGCAGCACTACATACACCTCTCCAGTCCTGTAGGCGCACCACACTGCTGGCCGATCGGTGATTACTTGACTGGGGGGCCAGAAGCAGAACCAATTGCGCCACCGCTGTCAAGCAAGTGACTGGAGGATCGGCAGGAAGCCTGGCAGGGATGGCGGCGCCCACAGTGCGCAAGGGAGAGAGTTACAGGCAAGCGCCATGATGCAATGTCGCTCCACCTGCCAATCAGCAGCCCCGCCAGCCCTCCCCACCAGTGGCTTGGGCCCTGCTGCGACCCACCACCGCCAACGTTGCGTTGCTGCCTTGCCGCCTCTGCCGCCGGGCGCCGCCGCCGCCTTGCACCCAACTGCCTCTCCTCTGCCCGGCCAGCACCATGCATGCGACGAGGCGGCCCGCCTCGCTGCCACCGACCGTGCAGGGAGAGCGCCAAGAAAAAGGATGTGCGGCTGATGAACATTGAGGCCGCCAAGGCGGTGGCTGACGCCATCCGCACCAGCCTGGGCCCGCGGGGCATGGACAAAATGGTGGCACAGGCCGACGGCGAGGTAATCATCACAAACGACGGCGCCACCATCCTGAACAAGATGAAGGTGGAGCAGCCGGCAGCCAAGATGCTCGTCGACCTGGCCAAGTCACAGGCAAGCCGTCTCCCTCCCTTCCCTCCCTCGTCCGGACCCCATTCCTGCACTTGCCGCCTTGGCCCCAGCGCCCCAGCAGCACCCCAGCTGCTCCACAGCGCCCCAGCCATCCCTGCACTCGCCTTGGCTGCGCGCTTCGGGCACGTGCGCGCAACCAACCGAGATCAACCGAGCCGCGGCCCGCCGCCTGCAGGACGTGGTGGCGGGCGACGGCACCACCTCTGTGACCGTGCTGTGCGGCGCGCTGCTGAAGAAGAGCCTGGAGATGCTGGAGAAGGGGGTGCACCCCACCGTCATCTCAGACGCCTTTGGCAAGGCGGCAGACAAGGCGGTGGAGGTGCGAGGCCTGGCCGGCTCCCTGCTTCGCCTGGCCTGCAGCCGGCGACAGGCAGCGAGCAAGGGCTGGCGGCCTGCATACTCCCCTCACCTTGCCCCCGTCGCCGTCCCCCACCGCACCCGTGTGTTCAGATCCTCACCGCCTCCGCCATCCCCGTCAGCATCGACGACCGCCAGCAGCTAATCAAGGCGGCCAACACCTCGCTGTCCAGCAAGATTGTGGGGCAGAACAGCGGGCTGCTGTCGCCCATGGCTGTGGACTGCCTGCTGAAGATCCTCGACCCGCAGCGACCAGACCTACTGGACTTGCAGGATGTCAAGGTGGGGGCTGGTGGCGGCGTGGTGTGGGGCTGCGCGCTGCCGCCGTGCCGGGCTGCGCTTTGCTGTGCCGCCGTGTGCAGCTGGTGATGGCTGGGTGGGTGGAGTGCTCCACCTGAGGAATAGCGGGGGGGCCAGCACCCCACATGCGCGCATTCTCCAGCGGCAGAACTGCCGGACCCGCAGAAGCCCATGCGGCCCGCCCTGCTCTGCTGCCTTGTGCTGGGCCGTGCCGTAGTGAGCTGCCAGGCGCCCGCCCTCCCTGACGCGCTGCCCCGCCTCCCGCCGCAGGTGGTCAGCAAGTCGGGCGCCACCATCGACGACAGCGAGATGGTGGAGGGGCTGGTGCTGGACCACAAAGCAGGTGGGCTGGCGGAGGGGGTCGAGGAGTTCAGAGGAGGGAAGCGCAGCATGGCAGAGCAGCGGGTTGAGGAGGGCTCGGCTGTAGTTCCATCGGGTGGCCTGAAGTGGATGCTTGGCTCATGGGCGCGCTGCCTGGCATCTGGCACCTCAGCCCACCGCCCGTGGTCACATGCCTGGCCGACCCTGCGTGCTTGCGTGCTTCGCTGCTGCCTTGCTGCAGCGCGCGGCGCGGGCGGGCCCACGCGGGTAGAGAACGCCAAGGTGGCGCTCATCCAGTTCCAGGTGGGTGCCAGGAATGGGGGCGGCGATCTTTCCGGCCACCTGCGCACCTTGCGCCCAGTGCCGTGGGGGAGCAGCAACTGGCAGGCCGCCGCCACGCATAGCTGTTGCAGGCGGTGCGACCCTGCTCTCCTGCATCTCCTTCGCTGGCTGCCCTGTCCGCTGCTGCGCCAGTTGCTGCGCCAGTTGCTGTCCTTCAACCTGGCTGTGCCTGCCACCTCCCTCACCCCGCCCTGCAAGCAGGTGTCGCCCCCCAAGACAGACATAGAGAACAATGTGATCATCAGTGACTACGCCCAGATGGACCGCATACTCAAGGTGGGCTGGGTGCCAGGGCGGCCCTTCATGTGCCAGCCCCCGGCTGCCCTCAAGCCTGGCCTCGCCTCGCCAACTGCGCCCACCGCGGTGCATGCGCTGGCGCGCGTTCGCCTTCCTGCTGCGCCAGCCCCTCTGCACCCTGTGCTGCTCTCCCTCGACCATAATCACATGACGACCTGGCACCTTGGCCTCTTGGCTGACCCGCGCGCCTGGCCTGCCCCGCCCCTTGGTATGTGTGTCTGCCGCAGGAGGAGCGCAACTACATCCTGCAGATGGTGAAGAAGATCCGGGCCAGCGGCGCCAACGTGCTGCTCATCCAGAAGTCCATCCTGCGCGACGCCGTCACCGACCTCTCCCTGCACTACCTGGTGGGTGGGGGGCGAGCTTCTGTGGTGTGAGCGTGTAGGCTCGTGTGCATCGGGGGGTGGGTGACGGTGGTCGTGATGGTTGCAGGCGCCCGCCCTTTGCTTCCTGGCGCAGCCACGTCTTGCATCCCCACCCCCATGCACGACCTCTGCCTCGTTGTGCCGCGTGTACCGCCTGGGCGTACCGCCCTCTCCTGCAGGCCAAGGCCAAGATCCTGGTGGTGAAGGATGTGGAGCGGGAGGACATTGAGTTCATCTCCAAGGCAAGCAGAGAGGCTGAGAGAGCCTGCGCTGCCTGCCTTTACACCGCGTGCCTGCTGGCCTTTTTGCGGGATGCCAAAGATATCTCCGGATCGACGGACCCTGCTGCTGTTCAAAGAGGGCGCGTACTCTCTGACCCCGTGCCCTCCCTGGGCCTCGCCCTCCTTGCCCTGCGCTGCAGACGCTGCACTGCCTGCCCATCGCACACGTGGACCACATGCGGCCGGAGAAGCTGGGCCACGCCGCGCTGGTGGAGGAGGTCGACGTGAGTGGCGGCTGCACTTTGCACTGGCTCTAATTTTTATGATCTTCCTCCCCTCTTCCTCTCCCTCTTCTTTGCCTTTCTTTTGCTGCTCCTCAGACTGCTGGCGCTGCTCCTCCTGCCGCTCTTCCGCCGCTGCATTTGCTTCATCCGCTGCCGCTGCCGCTGCTTCTCCACTTCGAGCAGCCTCGCCCACCGGGGCCTACCCCTGCCGCCTCCCGCCTTTCCACCCTGCAGCTGGGCAAGGGCGGCAAGGTGGTGAAGATCACGGGCATCGAGAACCGGGGGCGTACCGCCACCGTACTGCTGCGCGGCTCCAACAAGCTCGCGCTCGGGGAGGCCGACCGCAGCCTGCACGACGCGCTGTGCGTGGTGCGGTGCCTGGTGCAGAAGCAGTACCTCATCGCGGGCGGCGGCAGCCCCGAGATGGAGCTGTCCTACCAGCTCAGCCAGTGGGCCAAGACGCTGCTGGTGAGCGGCACGGTGCCCCTGCCTGCCCTCCTGCACAGCCCGTCCATGCAGCTGTGGCAGCGAGAACGTGCCCTGCCATGCTATGCGCTGAGGGGCCTGCTTGCTTGCTCTTCGGAGCACATGCAAGCGCAAAGAGCATGCCGTGTCCGAGCATGTCGTGCCCTATCTTGTACCGCACCTGTACCACTGCAGGGCATGGAGTCGTACTGCGTGCGCGCCTTTGCCGAGGCCCTGGAGATCATCCCCTACACCCTGGCTGAGAACGCGGGCATGCACCCCATTGAGATAGTAACAGAGCTGCGCAACCACCACGCGAGCGGACGGCGGCACCACGGTGAGCAGCGAGCAGTAGCCAAGGGGCGAGGGAGGGACACACGGGTGGGGAGGGAGAGCGAGTACTTCCGTTGTCAAACCTGCTCCATGGCACGGCCTCGTGGCGCGGTCGGGGTGCGCGCAGCGTGCCTCCCTGTCTTCTCCACCCACCATTCCTGCCTGTTCCTTATCCCTCCTCTTTCCTTGTGCCTCCCCTCCCCTGCCTGCCCGCCACCCGCAGGCATCAACGTGCGCAAGGGCACCACCAGTGACATGCTGGAGGAGAGTGTGGTGCAGCCGCTGCTGGTGACCACGTCGGCGGTCAGCCTGGCCACCGAGGCGGCGCGCCTCATCCTGAAGATAGATGACATCGTGCCCACCCGGTAGCAGCAGCTGTTCCACGCTGTGCATCGCGGCAGCCTCCACCCTCCCTTCGCACCGGCTGCTCTAATGTAACCGCCCGGACACTGTACACAGCAGCAACGTGTATTCCGCAACTGGTAAAGCAAGCAGCTGCCGAGGGCATGCTCCAGAAGTCGCTGGCCAGTGGTGGCAGAAGCATTCAACATGCCTGGCTAAACATACAGCTGGATGAGCTCATCCGACACAGCTGCCGCGGTGAGGACGCCTACAGCAATGAATGGGGAGCATGGACAGGTGCCCGCTTGTCAACCCCGGGCGGCCAGCTGCGGGAGGCTTCCGTGAGGGGTAGCATGCTGCAACCGCAATCCGCAGAGCGCAGGTGCCTGGCAGCGGGCTCGATCACCTAGATCGGTGAACAGCAAGGTGATGTACTGCAGGCAGGGCGAGGGTGGGAAGTGCACGGGGCACGGACAGGCAACTCAGCCTCGGCAGGGCAAACACAAAACCTGCCACTGAGTGCTCAGCTCACAGCCGAGCCACCCCCAGCACACACACTCCAGAGCCATCACCCGGCGCCCCGACCACACCAGGACCCCACCCTGCTGGCCGCACCTGCGGCGGCGTGTAGTCGCGTGAGGGGTTGTCAATGGCCACGCTGGCAGGCAGCAGCGGCCCAAAGTCCAGCTGCTTGCGCTCCAGCGGCAGGTCGCGCTGGTTCAGGGGGAACAGCCTGCAGCGTTGCAGGGAGGGCAGGGTTCAAGGTTCAAGAGGGCAGCGTAATTGGTGGCTGGAGCAGAGGTTGGCAGCCCATGCCAGGAGGTGGCCAGGCCCTGCCAGGGCTGCCGCATGGCTGCAGTTGCGGGTGGCCTGCACAGTGCTCCTGCTGCCACTGCCAGCATGCGCTGCCCACCTGGCAAACTTGTAGCTCTCTGCCGCCACATAGACCGGCACGTTGTGCTCCTTGGCCGCGATGGCAATCTGCGGCGGGCAGGTGGTAGGGCGGGCCATGGGGTTTCGGATGCTGTCGCCACACGAGAGGCATCCTTGACTGCAGCAGGTGCCCTGGCTCCAAGTCCCCAGGCGGCAAGCAATAGCAACTTCCAGGCCACCTGGTAGGTGCCGAGCTTGTTGATCACGCCGCCGCTCTCCACCACCGCCTCAGCGCCTACCAACACAAGGTCCACCCTGCACCACGCCGCAGGTAAGGTGCCCGGCAGGACGCCAGCGGGTGGGCAGGCGCCGAGCAGGGCACGGCGGAAGCGGTGCGGGCGCCGGGGGCAGCCTCTGGCACCACATGGGCAGGGGCCAATGCACATCGTGGCGCCGGCCCCACCACACCACAAACTGCATACACGCCCCGTGCCCGTCACGCAGCAAGCTACTAGCCTTGGCAACACACACACAAAACACACACTCCCTCTCGCTCACCGCTCCATGGCATATGCCACCGCACAGTCCAGGATGACAGTGGTTGGCACCCGCATCTCCTCCAGCACCCGCGCCATGGTCAGCCCCGTCTCGTCCGGCCGCCCCTCGGTCACTATCACGCTGAACTGCTTGCCCTGCGGGGCGGGGCACGGGGAGCGGGCGAGAGAGCAATGTGGAACGTGGTGAGTAGGGCACCACCAGGGCGGCAGAACTGGCATTGGTGGATGCAGGAAGCAGCCGAGAGGCTGCCCTCGCTGCACAGCAAGCTCCCGTGGCCCTATGGCTTAGCTACTCGAGCACGCCGCTGCAGCCGCTGGAAGCAGCGGGCTCACCGCCGCCGCCGCCTTCCGCAGGATTGCTATCGCCACACGCGAGTGGCCGTGCACCAGCACTGTGCTGCCCTTGCGCACAAAGCGCTCCCCAAGCTCCGCTATTGTGGCCCGCGCTCGCTTGGACGTCTCTGCGAGGGCATAGGCCACAAGCATGCGCAATGGTGGCAGGAAGTTGGCCAGGCGGCAGACATGCTGCACACAAGAGTTGGTGAGGCTAAGTAGCCGGAGCTGCCCCTGACACGGCCAGCTAAACCTGCGTTGCCCTGCAGCCCGGCAGCAGGCATCCAGCCGGCATCACCTGCAAAGTGCTGCCCGCGCTCTATCAGCCGCTTCTTGGCCGCCGCAAAGGTGTTTGCCTCTATTGCCGACGTGCGCGTGGTGTACCTGCCGCCACACAGCAGGCAGTGTTGGTGAGCTCGCCGCAGCCCCGAGGTTGGGAGGGCGGGCCGGGTCCAGGGCCTCTACCCTCCTGTGTCAAAACAGGCTGCACTTTGCCGAGCCAAGTTCAGCCCAGCTGGGCCCGGCTGCTCACCGTAGGAACAGCTCACAGCCGGCCTTGAGCGAGATGGCGGTGGGGTTGCAGTTCTGCAGCGAGGCTGCCGCGTCCTTCAGCTCCTTCTCCAGCCCCATCATCGTCTGGGCGCTGCTGTTCTTGATGACCGTCGTCAGCGCCTGGATGGCCGCCACCGCCACCGCCATGTCGGAGGAGCGGGCCAGGGCCTCGTGGAACTCCCGCACCACAGCATCCACCTCGGACGACCGCTGCGACATCAGCACGCCCACTGCACGGGGAGGGGAGGGAACATGAGGGAAGGCAGGAGAGTGGCGGTGGGTGGAAGAGCGGTCAGCGGAGGCGGGTGAGTGGCGGCTGGAGGGCAGTAGCGCGCCAGCAGCGGATCGTTCTGAGACTGCACCTGTATTACACCACGACTGAGGCGGCAGCATGCTGCAGACCGGTCGCTGGGCACGAGCAGCGCTCGGAAGAGCAGATGGCAGCGGCGGCAACCGTGCATGACCTGAGCTTACCCTCGGATGTTGCAGAGGTGCTGGGGCTCAGCAGGAAGGACTGAGGGCCTCCCAGCCTCATGGTGCCTCCTGCCACTCGCCGCAATCAAGCTGTATGCGCTGTGTGAGACTCTGCTGGTGTTTCGCAAACTGTCGTGCAGGCGATCGACAAGCCTGCAGCCCAAATTGGGCCCGTTTTCCGAGCATTTTCGCGCAAGAAAGTCGGGAGCAGGGCAGAACTTGCTGCTGGCGCCTCGCCAGTCCCTTTCTCTCCTGCTTCGCACGCTGCCAGCCCTCCAGCACTCTAGCACAGACTCTCAGGGGCAGGGAGTCAGCGATGCAGGTCTTCCTACGCAACTCTGGCGGCCTGCGGGCCGTCCAAGCGCAGTCTGATGACACAGTGGCCTCCGTGAGCGGCGTAGACGCTCTCCACGCGGGCGGGGGAGCCACACTGGTGCGTGGCGGCCGCTTCCAAAAGCGGCGCACCGCTACCGCCGCCCGCCTTCCGGTGCATGCTGCTGCCCTCTCCTACCTGCCCTGACAGCTTCTCCAGCCGCGCTGCCCCCAACTTGCATCCGTGCAGCGCGTGGTGTACGGCGGCCGCACGCTGGACCCACACACCACGCTGGCGGCGGCGGGCGTGCCGCCGTGCGCCACGCTCGAGCTGCTGCCGCGCCTGCGCGGCGGCGGCGGCGACGGCGGCGCCACCGGCGCCGAGTCGCGCTCCAGCTACCTAGAGATGTACAAGATCAAGCGGCCGGACAGGGTGGGTGACGCCCCTCTTGGGAGTCTCCCTGTTTCTGCAGTGCCAGCCCTTGTCCGCTCATCTCCGCCCGCTCATTCGCCTCCCTGCCTGCTCAGCCTGCCCTGCCCACTCCTCCTGCCCGCACGCCGCAGGTGGACCCCGAGGAGGAGCGGCTGGCGCGGTGGACCATGTGCCAGCTGTCGGGCATGCCGCTGCAGCCGCCCTGCTGCGCAGACGAGCTGGGGTCGCTGTTCAACAAGGATGTGGTGCTGCAGGTGGGGGGGCAGCGCTGCCGCTGATGGGTGTGTGTGTGTGTGTGTTGGTTGTTGGTGTGCGGTGCTGCTGCTGCTGAGCTTGCTATCTGTATGCAGAGCAGTGCGAGGCACGGCCAGCCCTGGTCGTCACGCGTATGGCAGCAGTTTCTGCTGTACACGTCACCGCCTGATCCCTCTGACCCTTCCCCCTTCTCCCCCGCCCGCCGCGCCCGCCCCCCCTGCTCCAGGCGCTGCTCACCAAGTCGATGCCCAAGTTCCTGGCTCACATCAGCAGCTTAAAGCACCTGGTGGAGCTGCGGCTGGGCGAGGCGGGCGCCGGCGGCGAGCCGGCGCCGGGCGACGGCACCTCAGCGGGCTCCGTGCGCTTTGCGTGCCCCATCACCGGCCAGGCCTTCAACGGCAAGACCAAGTTTGTGATCTTCCGCAAGAGTGGGCACGTGATCAGCGAGCGGGCACTCAAGGAGGTGGGTGGCGGATGCATGCGCTGACTGCACTCCTGGTTACTGCGGCCATGCAAAGCACCGACTGCCATGCTCGATTGCCTGTGGCACTCTTGACGCATGATGAGTTGCAGTCCTCTCTTGCCCTGGATTGCGCAGGTGCCGGCGGTGGTGGAGGACCTTGTGGGCGGCAAGTGGGAGGCAGCCGACCTGCTGCCGGTCAACCCCAGCGGAGATGAGCTGCAGACAATGCGGGAGAACTTGCTGCTGAAGCGGGCAGCGGAGCGAGCGGCCAAGAAAGAGAAGAAGGGCAAAGGCAAGGCAGCGCCGGTTGCCAATGGCAGCAACGCAGAGCCGGCGGCCAACGGCAGCGGCGGTGTGGGCAGCAAGCGAGCAGCGGAGGGTGGCGGCGCGGCCGCGGCGGCTCCGACCAATGGCGGTGTCGCCAAGGCTCCCAGCTGCACGGCGGCAAAGAAGTTCAAGGCAGCGGAGCTCAAGCCACAGGGCGCGGACAATGAGGTGTGGAACAGCCTCTTCACCAGCGGCCAGGCTCCCAACGGCAGAGGCAACAACGACTACATGACCCGCGGCGCTTCTCGATACGTGAATTGAATTGAGCAGTGCATGCTTTCTGCTGTACCAACACCCACCCGTTGAACCCCCCCCCGCCTGGCTGGCGCCAGCGTGCAGCTTCCATCGCCTTGGCCAGGTCCTCATCCCTCACGCCCCATCACAATTGGATCTCGCGCAGTGTTTAATTCAGGTTGTGGTTGGGGGAGGAACTGTTGGTGACGTAAGCCGCTCGAGGTTTCAGCTCGGGTGCTGCTCCTCTGCCACAAACTCGCCGAGTTTCACGCTGGAACGATGATCGGTCTTTCATGACGTCGCTGGGAGCCCTTTTCGTAGCGTGCTGGTGGCTGACCACTGCAGCACGCGGCAGCGGGGCCACCGCCCTGAGCGTGCCAGTGGAGCCGCACAGCTGCACAGTCGTGGAGTTGCCGGAGCAGCATTTGGCTGGGACGCCCCTGCACGTGGCTACCGGAGCACCACTGGGCGGCGGCGCTGGGCGTGGGCCCAGAGCTGGCTGCCGGCCCGCGGACTTCAGGTGGGAGAAGCTGCGCTGCCTCTTGATGCTTGCACACACTGAAATCATATCCTCAGAGCTTCTTGAGATTTGTATGTCCCTCAACCTTCTCTGCTCCGTTTGCCATCCACGCCGCAGAGTGAGTGGCTTGGAGGGCGCCGCCACCAGAACAAGCTGCGGGCACCTGTACGTGTTGGAACTGGACGCCGCCCTGGCTCGAGTGACAACAAGGCCGGCCGGGATGCCAGCTGGCGGCGCCTTACTCACCATTGAGAGCAGCTGCGCCGAGGCAGCGGTACTGACGCTTGCGTTCAGCAGCCGGGGCGGCATCAGCGGATGGCGCCGCAGGATGCTGCAGACTGGATTGATGGAGGCGACAAACCTGGTATCGCCCGGCAGCAACAGTTCAACAGGCGGGGACCCGGGCGCAAGCCCGCCTGGGCCTGGCCTCATTACAAACGGTAGCCGCACCGACGGCGACAAGTATACGCCCATCAAGCAGCTGCCCGTGCCTGCCGCCAATGGCACCATGATGCCTACAGCCAATGGCACCATCCCGGACAGCCCCATCCTCGGCAACGCCACAACCAACACCACCGCTAATGCCACCACCGAACGCATGGCCTGCTGCTGCCGATACGTGGCGGGAGTCCTGCCCTACTCGCCCAGCACGGTGAGTTGGGCTGGGTCCTGCATCTGTGGCCCTCTGTGGTCCTGCATCTGTGGCCCTTTACACCAGGAGGACAGGGAATGTACGCAGCTTAACGCCAACCCCGCCACCAGCCTTGCACCGCCACTACTGCTGCGTGATGCGCCAGCTCCCGCTGCACTGCTTCCCCCGTGAACAAACCCACATGCCTGGCCCCATGCCATGCAGTACTCGGCCCCCACCTGCTGCTGCGGGCGGTACAGGCTGTGCTGCGGCGGCAACAGCGTGCTGTCCCGCATCTGCGGCGACCGGAGCACGTGCGGCGTGATGCTCATTGTGGTGGCCGTTGTTTGCGTGTTTGTGATCAGCGTCTGTATCATGGGAGGCTTTTGCTGGAAGTGAGCACTCCTGCTGGGGTGGCGCTGGCTGCACAGCGGCTGGCAGCATGCAGCGAGCGCCATTCCCAGGCCCATGCATGGGGTGGTGCGAGGGTCGCGCGTGTGGCTGGGGTGGCCTGGCAACCTTTCTGTGCCGTTTGGTGGCTGCAGGCGCAGGCGGCAGAGCAGGCCCAGCAGCAATGTGGAGATGCAGGGCCCACAACCCGGGCGTCGGTCAAGGTCAGCGCTGGATGCCGAGTGTGAGGCTATCATGGCGTTGCCTCCGGACAAGCAAGACGAGCTGGCAGGTGCGCGCAGGGGCACGTGTTACTTGGCAGGAGCAGGGATTGGTGTGTGAAGCGTTGCTCGTGCTTGGCTGGCGGAGTGATGCCGCCAACAGCTGACACCACGCCTGCCTTGCGCGGCTGCCTGTGCAGTGCTGCCTGCGGCTGGGGAGGTGCTGGGAACCAGGGTAGATTGCAGCATATGCCTGGACAGTTATGAAGTGAGCGAGGCCAACTGGCGGCTGTTCCCCTGCCACCATGGAGCATGCAGCGGATGCACTGCAGATTTGGTCAAGTGAGGAGAAAGGGGTGCTGGGCTCTGCAACGGCCAGGGTGGGCCCTGGCAGGCGACCATCCTCAAATGCATGCGGGAGCGAGCCCTTGCTGGGGAGCCATTGCCAGACTGGTGGGCTACACTGGTTTGGTGCTGCCGCTCTCGATGGCTCAACTCTCGCCCTGCCCCGCGACCCCTGCTGCAGGTTTAGTCGGCGACGCGTGCCAGACCACAAGCGAATTGTTCAGTGCCCGCTGTGCCGTGAATTGTTCATTGTGCCGCACAGCGTGCTGCCTGAGGAAGTTGTGGCGCTGACCACTGCTCCCCCGCCCGCACCTCGCGCCTCCTTGGAGTCCCGCCGCAGCAGCCAGCGCAGCCAACAGCTTGCTTTGGTGGCGCCGGCTGCCGTGGCGTCGCCGTCTCCTGTGATGTCACCAGCTCCACTGGTCTAAGTTTCTGCTTATACTGAACTGCTGACAAGTAATTCTCGGACCTTAGTATCTTTCCGTTGCTCCTCCCGCCACACACCGTTGTTCCTCCCGCCACCACAGTGTGGCGACCTGGGCTTTTTGTTGTCGCTGCCCATTCTAATAATTTATTCGTGTATTTGACTTGTCTCAGATTTCACAATTCATTGTTAGTATTCACACAAGCTGCGCCCAGCAATCAACCAATGAAGGCGACCGACTAGCCCGCCTGGCGCCAGGCGGCATCCTGAGTGCAGCGTGCCCGCAGCAGCCACCCCCTCCCCACAGTTGCACAAACACACGGCGTCTTGTAAGACGACAGCGCGGGCCCTCTGGCTCTGCGCTGGGACCGTTGCTTGCTTCCGGACGCTGGACAGTGTCGGCCGTCGTTGCGGACGTGTTTGATCGCACCAGCATCGTCCGCGGCTTGCGGGAGCAGCGGGTTCGAGACCCCAACAGGCCTCGCCACGCTGCAGTTTGCGAGTGGCTTGTCGGGGGCAACTGCGCTTGGTAGCATGAACGGCGCAGACCTACAGCAGGATGGGGCCAACGGGGCCCCAGCGCCGCAGCCAACAGCGCCAGACGATGGGCTGGAGAAGACGGGTGCCGCTCCCGCCGCCGGCAGCCCCCAGCAGGGGGCCTCTTTCTCCTCTTTCTCTCGCTCCAGGCCTGCGCCAAAAGTAGTCCTGCGCATGGAGGTTGCCACCAAGCTGCAGGTGAGGTGTCGTGCACGGTTCATTGTGGAGAGCCCATTGCCGACAAAGAACTTGGCGGGCGGCTTTGATAAACATGCCACGCACCTGTCTTGATTTGCAGGCGAGGATCCTGACCTGGTCAGTCATCGCCCTCAACATCGCGTTTGTGGGGCTGGCAGTGGCACTGTTCGCCATTCACAACCAGGACTCTGTGCTGGCCAGTGAGGTGAGGGAGGGCCTGCAGCAGTTGATGCACTGTCCTGGCATGCGCCCGTACCGCGCCCCTGTGGCCTGCGGGCTGTCCTCACGGCAAACAGCTGCTGCTGCACTGCAGGTCCGCAACATGTACTGGGGCCGCCTGGTCATCGCCGCCGTGTGCCTGGGCGCGCTGCTCTTCACCGCAGCGTGGTTCTTTTTCGCCTTTCGTCGAAGCCAGAAGGAGGGGCGTGTGTGGTAAGCCAGGAAGAGGCGCCTGCTCAGCCTGGGCCTCTACTTCCCTGCGACTATACAGCGGTTGCGCTGTCGCTATCAGGCGCCAGCACCCCGTCCCCCGTGCCTCTGCTACTCTCACCCCGCCACCTAATGCTGCCGCAGGTCCAAGCGGCAGCACTACTTTGGATGGACAGCTGGCGGGCTAATGTTCCTGCAGACTTCATATGCAGCCGTGGTTCTGGCTACCCTGATCACTACCGTGGCCCAGCCAAACTGCCAGTACCCATGGATAGCTCTCCAAGTTTTCCAGTTCTTCCAGGCAAGCCGCCTGCCAACCGAGCCTCGGTGCCTGCTGCCAGGGGTGTGTGCGGCGGCAGCGCCCTGATGCGGCCAATCGGCTGATTGTGCGCCGCTGCGTGCAGTGGACCTGCCTGTCCGCTTCCATCCTGTTTTTGCTGGCCAGGATGAAGAACATGGTTCTGTGGCGGGGCCCAGGAGCGTTGGACATGCACGTGAGGCGGAGTGCCCAGCCATGGCCACGCTGGTGTGCATCACAAGCTGCATGCACTGCGTTGCAAGCCGGGGCCATGTGTGGCGTGGCGCCAGAGGCAGGCGCAGCAGCGTGCTCTCACCATGCCGCTAGACATCCGGGCAGGTGCAGTGCATCAGCGAGGCGCAACTTAGGGTGACAGCAGAGCGCTGTCGCTGCTCCCACTTATGTATTTTGCAGCCCGACTATCGGCTGTTAGTGGACCGCCCCTTTGCGGACCAGGCCAAGGCCTACTGGCTCATTACGTCCATCTGGCTGGTGCTAGAGGGTGCCACGATGGCTGGCATGATCCTCAAGGTCGGCTGGGACGGTGGGCTGTCGCTTCCTTTCTGCTGCCCAAAGTGTCACATGACGGCATCTCTCCCCGTGGACACGCTGCCAAATGACTGCATGCTGTGTGCGCTGCGCTGTGCTGCACAGCTCAACAAGATTCGGCGCACGACCATCCGAACGATCACCTGCGACACAGACCTGATGATGATGAGCTGCCCAGCCACCCCCACCCAGATCGCCGCCACCGGTGGGAGGGCCTGGCTGGCCACTGATGTGTGATAGCTGTGTGGTGGTGGCAATGTGGTGGGGTGCCCTGCATCAGGAGAGGAAAGGCCGCGGGCGTGTCCTGAATGCTGCCCACCCCTGCCCCTGGCTCCCCGCAGCCATCTCATTCGTGGTCATCATGGTGTTTGGCATCTCCTGGGTCATCACCTCCCGCCGCGCCCTCAAGGACCATGAGCAGCTGCCCTTCATCCACTACAGGCATGCCCCGTGGTGGTTGGCTGGTGCGGGCGAGGAGTCGTGCACTGTAGCGACCAGATGCCCCCCTGCATCTTCAGTCACCCACATTGGGCCCAGCCACGGGCTCCGCGCCATCCCGTCCACTCATTCCATTCGTGCACCCACTCCTGGCTGCCCGCAGGTCGACCCACATCTATATACGCGTCCAGGCCCGTGTTCTGACCCCAGTCTTCACAGCCGTGGTGATGTCGCTGCTGTTCATGTCTGTGATCCCTACATTTGACAGCAACTGCGTCTCCTCGGCGGACGCCCAGGTGGGCAGGCTGCGCCGGACACCACTGCACTGGCTGCCCCCTGCGCTTGCTGCCGGGGAGACAGCATCACGCACCGCTGGCAGCGCCCGCAGTGGATTGCTGCATCGACCACATCGCATTTGCGTGCCACGGGGCCGTTTGGGTGACGGGGCCCTTAGCCATTGAGCCCTGTGGTGCATGCGGCTTGTGATGCAAAACGAAGAACAAGATTACTCTGCGGCGCTCCCCTGAGATTGCCTGCAGGTCGGCAACGTGGCGACAGATATGAGCATGACTGTTGCGGCCATTGTCATGGCTGTGATGTTCATGCCCAAGGCCCAGGCATTTGACAGCCCCTTGTTGCAGGTGCTTGGCAGCTGCTCTGCTGCCCCCTGTGCCACCATGTTGCTGCATGAACGTGCTCGCTGCTTCTGCAGCATGGTACTGGCTCCACAGCGCAGCTTCACTACTCTTAAGCATGCGGCTCGTTGACCGCTGTTAATCGTTTTCAAACTGGCAAGTTTAAATGGCCCTGTTCTGTACCTGCCTGGCCTGGCCAATCTGCCTGCAGGAGTTCCTGCAAGATTTTGCCTGGACAGAGGAAGGGATGCCTGCCGCCATCGAGGCGCGAAACCAGCGGATGCGCGACTCTGAGCTGGCAACCGACCAGGCAGCCAGCGCGCCCCAGGCAAGCCGGTGCTGCCCTGCCCAGCTGTGCTGAAATGGTGTCGCCGGAGCACTTGCCCGCAGGCAAAACATGCCCTGGGATTCCGCAGCAGGCGGCGCTGGCCGCCACAGTGCCACGACGAGTACTTCTGCTTTCCAGCATATCCTCCTTTCCGCCGCGACTCCCTGCTGCAGACCACTGAGGGGTTCATCACAAACCTGCTCACCTTCCTGCCCGGGGCCGCCATGATGGGCATGGCAAAGATGGCGGGGGTTCAGGACATGGAGAGCGCTGCTAAACAGCTCAGCGAGGAGCCCATCTTTTGCATGGAGACAGGTGGGGCTCCCCTGGGGCTGTGTTATTGTCTTTATCCTTGTTGTTTCTGTGTTTGGTCACTGAGGCGGGCCAGCCTGCCTGCCTGGAAAGCCTGCTCGAGGGCCAGAGAGCCCAGGGTTGGCGCCAACCCCGGCAGGCGCCCTAGCCGTGCATTCCCACCAGCGTCTCGCCGCATCCCCGCTTGCCCCTGCAGCCTGCCGCCTGTTTTACTGGACGCGACTGGCATACCGCAAGGAGGACGATCTGGACTATGAGTTCATCAACGTGGATGCCGCCAAGCGCCTGTTTAACCTGGACCAGCATGCCATGGTGTGGGATGACGAGACCGACACGCATGTGGTGCTCGGGTGGAGCGACTCCCAGGTGGTGCTGGCCTTCCGTGGCACCGCCTCTCTGCAGGTGTGCGCTGCTGCCTGCCGCCGCAACAAGGCAGGGTTGGCCCGCTGCCAGCACACTCCTCCGTCTGGATGGAGCGGGCATTGCAGGCCCGCAGATGCCAGCATGATTCATCCTGCTACCTGCACCTGGTTCCATGTGCATTTTTTATGCATCTTCCCCCTGTGCGTGCTCGCCTGCCTTGCAGAATGCAATGACTGACATCAAGGCTTGGAAGATGGTGCTGCCGCCGCACCGGCGAGTGCGCGGCAGCGTTGTGAAGGTGGGAACCGGCGTGGACCGCCCCCCAAGTCCTTGCTCGCCTCCCGATTATTGTATGCTTTCTGCTCCGCTGGCCCGCTTGCTTGCACCGTGCGGCAGGCTGTGCATGCCGAGTCTGCCCCGCGTGCCGTTCCAGCATAGCGCCAAGGCAAGCCTGCCCTACCGGTGCTGTGGGCTGCAGGTGCACGCCGGCTTTGGCAATGCCTGGCTGAACAACAACTTCAACAAAAAGGTGCTGGAGAAGCTCCAGGAGATCGACCAGGCCCAGCAGGGCACCGAGCCGCTGCGCTTCTGGATCACCGGTGCGGCTGCCGCTGCTGCAATTTCGCTGCATGGTGGGTCTCAAACAGTAGGAGCTCCTGCGCTGACGTGGGTGTTTGTGGGGGCCTGGCCTGTGGCGGCGGGCCATGCAGGGCACTCGCTGGGCGGCGCCCTGGCTGTCCTGGCTTCGGACGAGGTTGCCAAGGCTTTCCCCGACTCCAAAATCACCTGCTACACCTGGGGTGCCCCGCGGGCAAGTTGCCTCAGTGTTAACTGCTGTGGCCTCGGTGCAGCATGCTTTGCATGCTGTGCCGAGGAGCCTGCCATGCCAGAGCAGCTGCCAGGCAGCTTCCGTTCGGCAGCGGCGAGCCGCAGCCTTTTGCGCGCTGGGCTGATGCGGGTTCCGGCTGCCTGTTGACGGCTGCTTGCAGGTTGGCAACGGTGCCTTCACACATGAGCAGGAGCAGGCTGTTCCAGACACCTGGGCCATCCTGGTGAGTGCCTGCTGCCTAGCGGTGTGCCAATGGGTGCTGTCTACCCTTGTATCTTTCTGCTGCACCAAAGGGCTTGCACCCAAAGAAAGCTCTGAGAACTGTGGTTGCTGGGCCCCGGCTGGCTGGCTGCAGAACGGCGGCGACCCCATCCCCTGGATCCCCAAGGGCGGCTTCAAGCGCGGCGGCAAGCGCGTCACGGTCAACGCCAAGGGCGACCTCGTGCTGCGGCCCACCTACTTTGAGACGTCTGTCATGCAGCGCGGCACCAACGCCTCCCACCACAAGACGGGCGGCTACGCGCTGTCGCTGGCAGCCATCTTCAAGGCACAGGTGCGGGGTGGGGCAAGGGCCTCTGCCCCACACCCTGGCTGGCTGGCTGGCTCAGGGTTCCAGGAGGGCTGCTGCCGCAGAGTGGGGCCCGCGACTCTGGCATGGGACACTCAGCTTTGTTTTGCAACAAGCGAACGAGCATTCCACGACTGCCACCACCCTGCCCGGCCTTGCCCTGCCGCCATGCCTGCAGTTTGTGAGCAGCAAGGCGTTCCCTGGCGGCGCGGAGGGCGTGCGGCGCCTGGCGGCGGCGCTGGACCTGGGCTCCACGCTCATTTTGAAGCACATGGACATCAAGAGCCTGGAGGATCCAGCGGTGCTGCCCGTCAGCGTGGAGGTTGTGTCCAAAAAGAACCTCAACTCCAGCAAGAGCTTGATGGACGAGTGCGGCGGCGGCTGCACGTCCCTCTGGCCCTTTGGCAAGGCGGCGGCTGCCTTCGAGGATGGGGAGGGCGGCGGGGAAATTGAGGAGGACGGCGGCGCCACCGACCCTGGCCAGGAGAGGCAGCAGTAGGGCTTGACGACTTAGACCCACTTTTGAATTTTCACAAGTACCTCCCCGACGCTGACACCCGCACCTGACTTTCACCCCTGAGTTATCATTCCCTGCCTTATCATTCACTCGACTGCGTTACGGTGGACAATTGACTGTACTCTTTCTCTAACCCCCATGCCACATCGGCCAATTATGACGCATGCTGCGGTGAGGCAGCGGCAAGCGGCGGCGCCAGGTGGCACATTCCCTCTCTTCCTCCCCCCATCAAACCCAGGCACTCGATCTGAAGCTCAACCCCGTCCCGGACTGGCTCGCCTTACCTGCCACAGCCAGAGAGGAACTTGCCATGGCACGCCACATTCGTTGCCTGCCCGCGGCGCGGCAGGATTCAATGGAGGCCGCTGATACGAGCACGGCTGAGCTGAGGGCGGCGCTCCCTGCGGCGGCCAAAGGGCCCAGCGCCAGCCCTCCAGCGCCCTCGCCGCCACCTCCGCCAAGTGGTGCTGCGGACCGCGGCGCCCCTCAGCAGCTGCCGTTGGACCCCTCATCAGATGGATCAGCGGTGGCTGGAGATGTGGAAGCAGCCGCTGCCGGCCCCGGCCCCGGCGCGGCGGCGGCGCCTCCAGGCGGCAGCCCTCCGCCGAAGCAGCCGAGGGCGCTACAGGAAGAGCAGCAGCAGCGCCGGGCCCGCCGCGTGATCCTGCGTGTGGAGGTGGCCTCTACGGCACAGGCACGCCTCATCACTTGGTCCATGTGGACGCTCAACATTCTGTTCGTGAGTCGCTGCTGCTGCATGGGAGGAGGCCGACCCCGTTAACGGGCTGGCACCGGGCCGTCGGCCCGATATTGCTTGCTGCTGTCCCTACAACGCAGTAGCACACCTTTTGGGTTCTGACGGTGCCTGCAGGTTCTGACGGCAGCGGGGCTGCTTAGCATGAGGGAGACAGATGTCCGAGTGGGCGACGTAAGTCCTCCGCGCTGCCCTGCCACAGCAGGACCATCAGCCCCGACCCAATCGAAGAAAACGATCTCCTTTGACCAAGGAATCGTTCATTTCTTCGCTTCCCTGCAGCTGAGGCCCTACTACCTGGCAGAGCTGATCATTGGCAGCGTGAGCCTGGCCATACTGGTGGCCATGCTCATCTGGTTTCTGACCAGCATCCGCAGGAGCCGGCAGGATGGGCGAGTGTGGTGAGTCGCGCAGCCATCTGGTCCTGCCCGCTCCGCGCTGGTCAGCCTGGGTGCCGCCATCTGGTCCTGACGCTGCGTCCAGCAATTGAACAGGGGCCGGAAGCCGAGGTGCAGCGTGCATCTAGGCTGTCGTGGGATGGAGCCACCATGAGCCTCCCGCCCTCCTGTCTCGCCGCCTCCTGCCTTTTGCCCCTGCAGGACCAAGCGGCAGGGCTACTTCACTCGCACGGCAGCGATGCTGCTGGGGCTGCAGATACCCTACTCAGCCACCTTCGTGGGGGCCTTTGTCGCGGTGCTGACCCGGCCCGACTGCCAGTATCCGTGGCGTGTGCTTGCTGTGCTGGAGTTTGTGCAGGTGGGGCGCGCCTGGCAGCAGCAAGCACGCCTGGCAGCCTGCCTACCTGCCTGCTGTGCCTGCACCCCGAGCCTGATCTGCGCCGGCAAGCTGATGCCGAGGCGTGATCTTGCGCACTGCAGTGGATGTTCTTCTCCTCGCTCATGCTGTTCCTGCTGGCGCGCCTCCAAAACATGACAGTCTGGCGGGGCAAGGGAGCGCTGGACATGCATGTGAGCTGAGCCGCCGTGCCATCTTCCCACTGTTGCCTTCTGATGCTGGCTGGCTGGCTGGCATGTGCTGCGAGTGGAAGGCCAGGGCCTTTCAGAGGGGTAGATACCCACAGTGCCACAGTAATGCTCCATCAGTAAAGCTGTCCCACGTGTCTGCTCTGCTGCAGCCAGACTATCGACTGATGGTCGACCGGCCAGCGCATGAGATCCTGCGCAACCACAGAGTCATCCTAACCCTCTGGGTGGTGCTCATGTCTGCCTCGCTGGGTGGCATGATTGATAAAGTAGGGGGCCGCTCGCCTCCTTATGTGCCTGGCGCTGTCCTGCCTGTGGGGCCACTCGCTTACGGGCGTGGGGTGGCTGCATGTGCCCAGCTCTGCTGCTGCTGCTGGTCCCTGCTTCGCGGTGCAGTTGTTGCGCTACAGTACAGAGGGCAATCTGGAATTTGAACAGGGCTGCGATACGTTGCTGGACAATTGGGAGGAGTGTGGCACCTCTGTCTCCCAGACCACCGTGGCGGGTGCGCTCTGCTGCCTGGCAGCAGCCCCCTGGTCCGCCAGTTGTGCCACGGGTGGCATTTGCTGGCGCCAGTGCCTGCTGCATTTTGCTGGCGCCGGTACCGCGCAGCAGCATTGCCCCACGTGTTCGCCGTTCCTTGCTGGTGCGTGCAGTGATATCCTTCGTGCTGATCCTTGTCTATGTCGTGTTCTGGATTCGGTGGATGCTGCGGGCGCTCAAGGACCATGGGCAGCTGCCGTACAGCCACTACAGGCACGCCCTGCCCTGCTGGCATGGGCTGGCATAATTGCTGTTCTGTGCTGGCTAGCTCGGTCTATGCTGCTGGATGCACCCATCTGCCTGCACTGACACCTGCTCTCGGCCTCCTCTTGCCATCCGCCGTGCTGGCGTGCTGCCTGCCCTCACCACCTGCCCTGCTCTCGCCGCGTAGGTCCACCCTGATCTTTGTTCGGGTGCTGCTGCGTGTGGTCAGCCCCGTCCTGCTGGCGGTGGTGGCCTCCGTGCTCTTCCTCACCCTCATCCCCTCGTTCCGGGACAGCTGCTGGGCGGCGGTAGATGGCCAGATGGGCAACCTGCCTGTGAGATGCGCATGCCAGCTCTGTGCCATGCGCACACAACCAACATCTGCACACACAAACCACACGCCGTACACACAGATTCGGTTTGGAAAAAAACGCATCCTCGTTCATTGGTTTGCGCAGGTGGACATGGCGCTCACTGTGAGCACCGTGGTGATGGTGATCCTCTACATGCCCAAGGCAAAGGCGCTCGACAGCCCGCTGCTGCAGGTGGGTGCTGCAGCTGCGGCCGCCCATCCGACCAGCTACCAGCAGCGGAACGTGTGATCAGAGGTGTTCCCAGGTGCCTGGGCAGTATGTACTGACCTGGGTGTGGTGCCTGCCTGCCTGCCCGCCCACCTGCAGGAGTTCCTACAAGGCTTCAGCTGGACGCTGGACGGCATGCCTGCCGCCATTGAGGAGCGCAACGAGCTGCTGCTGGAGACGGAGGCGCCTCCTAGCTCCGACAGCCAGGCATGGATCCATCGTGCTGCGCCCCCGCCTGCACACTCTGTCCTTTTGTCTGCAGCTGGTATGCATGCCCTCTCACTCCTTTGGGTGCGCTTTCTTGCCCCTCCCCGCCGTGTGCTTGCTGCTGCAGACCGGCGTGACGCTCATGATGAGCCACCTGCATGAAGAGCTGGCGCAGGTGCTGGCCAGGCTGAGGGGCGTGCCAGACATACAGCAGGCCGCCGAGCAGCTGCGGCAGGAGCCGATGTTCTGCATCGAGACTGGTGGGTGTGATGCGTGCAGTCGCGAATGTCTCGCTGTACACTTTCTGCTGCTCAAGTCAGGAGGAAGAGGTGGTGGGGATTGCCAGCAGCGCGAGCCGCGCCGCCTCGAGGCTGACCATTCATTCATTCATGCCGCCTCACATGCTGCTGTTGACCAACCCACGCGCTGAATGTCCTGTGCAGCCATCAAGCTGTTCTATTGGATGCGACTGGCATACCGCCACAGTGACGCGCTCACCAACCTTTATGTGAACGCCCACACGGGCCTGCGCCTGTTCTCTGTCGACCATTTTGGTGGGTGGGGTGGCACAGGCCCCTGTCATGTTCTTGATGCTGCTGCTGCTGCAAGCGGGGAGTGCTGAAAGCTGGCGCCAACGTGGTGGCTGGCACTCCCGGAGTGGAGGGCCTCCTCATGCCGCCCTCTGCGCCCCGCGTGACGGAAATGTGTGCGGTGACCTTCTTGCTGCTGCTGCCCCTGGCTCCTTTGAGTTCGCAGAGACTATTTGGGACGACACCACAGACACGCACGCGGTGCTGGGCTGGAACAAGACGCAGGTGGTCGTAGCCTTCAGGTGCGCTGACTTGCCAATTGAGGCACCCCAGAGCGGCATCGCTTCCTTGCCTGGAGTCGGCGCATCGCTGTGCGGTGCTCCCCACCATGTCGTGCCGACCCGCTGTGCTGTGTGCTTTGTGTGCTGAGCGCGCAGGGGCACCAAGTCGATCCAGAATGTGATGACCGATCTGAAGACCTGGATGTCGCCCCTTCAGCCCAGGCGCAGGCGGCAGGGGCGTCTGGTCAAGGTGGGGGGACCAGCACACACCAATCGACGACATGAGCAAGCTGGCAGCCTGCATGAGGTGGCTAACCCCGAGCCCAATGTGTTAGAAGCGCCCGTTCGTCTCCCCGGGGTCTGGTTGCAGGTGCATGCAGGGTTCAATGGCGCATGGGTGCACAGCGGGTTCAACCGAAAGGTGCTGGATCGGCTGAAGGAGCTGGATCAGGGCCCCACGCCGCTGCGCTTCTGGATCGTAGGTAGGGCGTGCAGTCACAGAGCAGCTGTGCACCGGCGCATGCGCACACTGCCTCTGGTCTCCTGCACTGCACTGCGCACATGGTGCTGTGGCCATGCTCCTGTGTGCCTCACAGCTTTCCGCCTCTGCCTGCCGCCTCAGGGCACTCGCTGGGTGGCGCCTTGGCTGCCCTGGCTGCACTGGAGATCCAGAGGGAGCATCCCAACTCCCAGCTGACCTGTTATACCTTTGGCTGCCCACGGGTGAGTTGGGATTGTTCAGAGGCAGGGCATTTTGCATCTGTCCAGTCCTGGATCGCTGTTTGCACAGGCTACTGTAGCATTTGCATTTCCCTTGTACTCATCGCTCTGCCCCTCCTTCCCTCGGGGCAAATGCGCAGGTGGGCAACCATGCGTTTGCCGAGGAGTTCGATGCTGCCGTGCCCGACACCTGGGCCGTCATCAACGGCCTGGATCCCATCCCTTGGGTGCCCGGGGTAAGCTCCTTTGCTGTGCTGGCTGGTGTGAACTGCAGTGGAGTACACCCTAGATGCTGCACATGTTATGACACCCGCTGCAGCCTTGGGCAGTACAGCATGGCTCTGGTGCCGCCCCTCAGGGCCGCTGGTGCTGCTGCCCTCTGGGCTGCCTTCTCCATGTGCAGGACATGTTTGGGTTCAGGCGGGTGGGCAAGCGGGTGACCATCAACGCCAAGGGCGACCTCATGCTGCGGCCCTCCTACTTTGAGATGTCTGTCACACACGGCGGCACCTCCGCGCGGCACCACCTGGCAGGCAGCTACGCGCTGTCGCTGGCGGCCATCCTCAAGGCGCAGGTGCGAGGCCCTCGGTGCGGCGCCACCCACGCCGGTGCCATCAGGCAGGCCGTCCCGGCAGCTGGCGGGCTGCAATCATGTGGCCAGGTGGAGTCGCAGTGTGCGGCGCGGCAGCCTTGTCTCCACCCTCTGCCTTGCCGTGCCCTGCCATGCTGCAGTTTGTGCCCAGCAAGACGCAGCCAGGCGGCGCGGAGGGCGTAGAACGCCTGGCTGCGGCAGTAGACCTGGGCAAGGCACTTGTGCTGAGCAACATGGATCTGGAGAGCCTGCAGAGCAAGGAGCGGGCGCCTGAGATGCTCGAGGTGCTGGCAGCCAGGGCAGCACGCAAGAACGTGCAGGCAATGCGGGGGGTCAGCGGTGTTGCCGGCAAGGTCGGCAGGTCGGCGGTGGCTGCTGGGCGGGGCACCCTGGGCTGCGGCTTGCTGCCCTGCTGCAGAGGGGCGGCGGACAGTAGCAGCAGCAGCGAGGGCGACAGCGACAGCGAGGCGGAGCAGGCTGCTGGCCAGCAGATGAAGACCCAGTGGCGGCAGCAGGAACGGCGGCGGTGGCGGCGACGGCGGCAGTACATGGATCCAGACACCGG
Source organism: Chlorella variabilis (assembly GCF_000147415.1). NCBI lineage: Eukaryota > Viridiplantae > Chlorophyta > Trebouxiophyceae > Chlorellales > Chlorellaceae > Chlorella > Chlorella variabilis. Next base: position 1,979,681 of record NW_005435085.1, on the reverse strand, counting down.
GGAGGGTTCGGCGGCGCCTGGGCCCGCGCAGCCTGCCCACAGGATCAAATCTAGGAAGGAATCCCTGCACACCCAGCGCTACCCCACATTCAAGCTGGATGCCGCGGAGCTGGGAAACCTTGGGGAGGGGCCAGGCGGGCAGCCTGCAGCAGCGGAGGACGCGTCGGCGGCGCCGGAGCAGCAGCAGCCCGCCGCCGATGGGCGGCAGCACCAGGCGCCGCCGCTGTGGCGCCGATCCAGCCTTGGGTCTGTGGAGGGCCTGCGGGAGTGCAGCATGCACAGCGCGCTGTCCCACCCCGAGCAGCTGCCCGACCTGGAGCTCTGATGGCTCGCCCGATGACGGAGCAATCCCCAGCCAACAATCAACCGAAGCAATGGCAGATCATCCCAGCCGGCTGTTTTTCAACTTCAACATCTCAGTCCTCCAGTAATGCTTTGCTCTCGTACCGCTTCCTAATGCCATCACTTTCCTGCACCTCCGCCTTGTATGTTCTCTCTACAGCTCTCATCTATGCAGCACGTTTGATCTTCTTTCGGCCCTGAGCCAGATGCGCTACGCGCCCTTTTGTTGCTAGGCACCCAGCTTGTTACACTTGGGTCGCCAGAGTGGTGAGTATAGCAAGCAGATGCAGGGCTAGTGGGACGAAGCGGAGAGAAAATAGTGGATGGACATGAGGTCCAGCGGCCTACATTAAGCGGCCAAGCGGCGGACAGGGCGGAGACGGTGAGCGGGAGGCGGTGGGAGCGGCAAACGGCGCTTATGCCAAAGCTGACTCTGCCCCCCCCGGTACACACCGAGCGCTGCTGCAAGCAGCCCCGCAGGTTTGTCTGCATGCTGCCACCGCCTGTACCAGGCCCCGCCGCCGCGCTAAAACATCCTCACCTACTGGGGCAGGCTGTCAGGGCAGCTTTGCTCAACCTTCCCCTCGCCTTTTCCGATCGAAATTGGATCATCGGTGCGCAGTTGGGGATGGTGCGCAATTGGAGCGCAGCACAGCACGCATGTATTGATTGGCTCTCCACGCCGCACTCTCTGCCCAACGAGTCCTTCGAGATGTCGGGCCCGCCAGGCGAGCTCGCGATGTACACGGGCGCCAGCAGTGAGTTTACGGGGCGGGCCGACCCGGCCAGGAGCGCCCCGCCGCGCCCCACCGAGTGATCTCCAGCCCTCTGACCCCGTCCTCTGGTGTGTGCGCCCCTGCAGAGCGCGCCAGGCAGATGCTGCAAGCGGCGCAGGCGGGCGGCGGCGTGAAGAAGAAGGCGGCCGGGCCGGTCAAGCCGCTGCTCGCGCCCATCACCTTTACCAGGAGGGCCAAGCGGGCGGCAGGCGAGAATGAGGGCCGAGACGACGCCTGCAACCTGTTCACCAGCATGCAGGCCACCCCCAAGAAGCAGAAACGCACCGAGGAACTAACGCCGCTGTGCGCTGCAGGTATGTGGTGGCAGCCTGGCTACCAACCAGTTGGAGGCCTGACTGCTCACGTAAAACCCTCAAGGCCTGCATGGTGTCACAAACCATCCTGTGCGTGCGTTGTTTGCTTCCACCCGCAGGTGCCGCACGGCTGCCGGGCCTGGGCGGGCCGGCATCAAGCGGCCTGCCGCTGGCTCGCTACAAGAGTCTCACCATTACGCACCTGACAGACTGGTATGCTGACCGCGAGTCTAAGCAGCAGCTGAGGGAGCAGCGCATGGAGGAAGAGGAGCAGCGGCGGCGGCGGGGGCAGTGCAGCAGCGCCGGCGGCGGCGCGCTGTTTGGCCGCAGTTCCGGCGGCGCCAGCATCGCCTGCCTGCCTGCCGGCATGCGCAACCTAGGCAACACCTGCTATCTCAACGCAGTGCTGCAGGCAAGTGTTTGTTGCCTGGCACGCCTGGCACTGTTCCGTCTGGCCTGGCGGAGGAACCTTTGGGGACACAAACAAGAGCCACCTGCATTAAACAACCCGTTGCTGTGCCGCCTGCCTCCCTGCCCATTCCACCCTCTCTTTGCAGGTGCTGCTGAGCCTGCCCTCCTTCATCGCCGATTTGAGGCAGGGCCGGAAGCAGCTGGCAGCGGCGGGGCAGCCGCTGAGCGCCGCAGGCGTCTACTCGGCACTGCTCGACTGTGTGGCGGCCAAGGACAGCTTGTCTGGGTGAGGAGGTTCTCCCCAATCGCTGTGCCCCTCGCCTCCCTCGCTCACTCTGCTTCTCGCTGGCGCCCTCCGCTACCAGGCCAGCTGTCATGCCTGCGGCTGCCTGTGTTGTCAGCGACTGATGCCTGCTTGATGCCTTGGCATGTTCCTGTGCCGCAGGGGCCAGGCCTACATCACGCCGGCCAGCCTGAAGCGGGCTCTGGATGCCGCCTCCTCTGCCTTCCAGGGCGCCTTCCAGCAGGCGAGAGGGGGCAGGCTGCAGGGTGTGGCTGGGGCCAGTTGTGGCGGGGAGCAAGGGCTGGCGGGTTGCTGGGGGACATCCCACGCTTATGCTTGCTGGCTTCCTTTCGGCGCTTCGCTGGCACCCAACCTGTGGTGTCGCCCTCTGGTGCTGCCTGCCCTTCACACTCACTGAAGCACGACCTCCTCGTGGGCACCTCCCTCTCCCGCCGCCCTCTCTGTGCAGGATGCGCACGAGCTGTTCTGCGGCCTCTTGGATGTGCTGCAAAGCGAGGTGCTGGGCCGGGAGGTGCAGCGCTACGGGCGCACCCGCATCCGCATCTCAGAGACGGCGGACCCTGCGGCCCGCAACTTTGGATTTGCGGTGGGCCTTGGTGCTTGGTGCCCTGGCGCTTGCGGGCTTTGGGAGGGACGGAAGGATGTACAGTCGGCTGGGGCTGGCCGGCTGTGTGCGTGGCTTGGTGCCGCTTGGCGAGGGCGGTCGGGGAGCCCGGCACCCACCCGAGCCTGGGCCACAACCAAGCGCTGCGCCCTCCTCGGCTGCCGGTCTGCAGGTGCAGCACGAGCTGACGTGCAGGCGGTGCGGCCAGGCCAGCCGCGTACTGGAAGAGTACATGCACCTCAGCCTGGAGCTGCCAGAGCCGCAGGTGGGGTCGGCTATGGTGCGCTGCTCCTGTGCTGAAGTTTGCAGAAGCCAATGATGGCACACAGCCCGGGACCGGGACCCTTGGTCCTTGTTGCGACTGGCTGGCCCCTGGGTGACCAGCCATGGCCTGGTGACCCTGCAGCCCGGGAGCGTTGCGCCCGCCTCCTCCATCGCCACGCTGCTCAGGGATTACTTCAAGGTGGGAGCCGCCCCCGTGCTGGCTGGGCTGCTGTTTCTCAGATCTTTCCAGAGACAATTGACTGCCTTGCGCCTGTTGCACCTGGCTCTCTGTGCCCGTTGCGTACACCAGCGACCCCCCGGTGCCTGCCGGCCTCCCGGCACTGCTGCAGGAGGAGGAGGTGGAGAAGGATTGCGAGGGGTGCGGTGGCGCCAACCAACCGCACAGCCTGCGCCACACCATCCGCCGCCTGCCCCGCATCCTCGTGTTGCACATGAAGCGTTTCAAGGCACGTGGGCTGCTACTGATTCGCCTGCCCGCCTGCCCTGAGCTGTAGCTGTGACACCTGTGCTGAGCACGGTAACTCTCGCTCTCTTCCCTTGCACCGACTGGCGCCTCCCTGCGCTCTCCCCTGCCCCCACCGCAGATCAGCTGGAGTGCGGAGAAGCAGCAGGCGGTCTGCCAGAAGCTGCACACAAGCATCGAGATGGCGGAGGTGGTGCAGCTGGGCGCTTACCTGGCAGCCGGCGCGCTGCCGCCGTTGCCGGGAGGGCAGCTGCAGGAGGTGGGCAAGGAGAACGAGCAGCAGCAGGCAAACGTGGAGCCCAGCAGCCACGATGGCGCGCCTGCCGCAGCGCCGGCACGGCCCGACACGCAGCTGAAGGCCCGCTCAGGGTTGCATTTCTACGGCAGCAGCGGCGGCGGCACGCCCGGCGCGGCGCACGCGCTGCTGTCCACCACGCCGCAGGACGCGTTCCCCGGCTCGTCAGGCTTTGTGAAGCGGCGGCTGCCCGGCACGCCCGGGGCGGGGGCGCTTCTCAGAGCATCCAGGCGAGCAGCAGCCCTCGCCTGCCCCTGTTCCCGGCCCTGTGCTTGCAGCATTTGGTGCCTTCCGTGCCCGCTTCGTCTCCTCCCCTGCTGCCGCATCCCCTTCTTCTACCAAGTCTTTTTTGCACTGATGCTGCAGTGCTCTGCGGGATGCGGAGGACGAGGATTTGCGTCAAGCGACGGCGATGAGCCTGCTGGAGCACCACGGCCAGCAGCAGCAGCAGCAGCAGCAGCAGCCAGAGGGGCTGGGGGCAGCCTGGGAGCTGGGGCTTGGGCGACGGGTCGCGGAAGATGAGGAGGCGCCAGGCGTGGTGCTGGTACGCGCCCGCATCCCCAACCCGGCCACCGAAGTGGTGCTGCCAGCAGAGGTGGCGGCGGCGGCGGCTGGGGTTGGTGCTGGCAGCAGCCACCAGCTGCGCGGTCAGTGGTACACAACAGGCCTGGGGTCGGCCTGCGAGCAGCATGGCAGCGACGCAGACGGTGCGGCAGGCAGCGGTGGGGCCCGCAAGACTGCGGCGGAGCGTGAAGAGGAGGAGCTACAGCGGGCCATCCAGCTGAGCATGGCGGAGGAGCAGCAACGGCTGGCGGCGGCGGGCGCGGCAGGCAGCAACGGCCTGGCTGCCGCCGGCGGGGACGGTGCCGCGGGTACAGCTGCCGCTGCGGTCGAGGATCCCGAGGACGGTACCGTGACGCCCGTGCTGAGCTGCATCCCGGCGCTGGGTGCAGCGGCTGGGGAGGTGGCTGCGGCAGAGGACACGGATCTGCAGCGGGCCCTGCAGCTGAGCCTGCTGGACCAAGGGGGCGCCAGCAGCGCACCTGCTGCACTCCCGCTGGCAGCTGGGCCAGCGGAGGCTGTGGCCGGTTGGCAGGGTGAGCAGCAGCAGCAGCAGGGGCAGGAGCAGGGGCGGCCTGACCCTGTCGTCTCGATCTTTGGAGAGCTGCTGCCAGCGCCCATAGGTGCCGCAGGGGTCGGCGGTGCGCCGGCAGCAGCAGCAGCGCCCAGCATGCAGCAGCAGCAGCTTGCGGCCGGAGCCCGCGAGGTGGATGCTGGCGGGGGCGACTGGAGCGCTGTCGACGTGCAGGTGCCAGCAGAGGCGGTAGCAGAGCCTCCAGCCTACCGTCACGCGGAGATAGTGGAGGACGATGCGCTGCTGCAGGACGGGCCAGAGGCGGCAGAGGGCGCGGCAGACGCAGCGGCAGAGGCAGACGGGGCGTGCGGTGGGGCCGGTACCAAGACGCCGCCGGCACTGTACCGCCTGCATGCGGTGGTCAACCACGAGGGCCCCGCCGCCTCCTGCGGCCACTTCACCTCTGACATCTGCGACCCAGCCACCCGCGCCTGGCACCGCCTCAACGACAGCCTGACCAGCCGCATCAGCGCCACCGAGGCGCGCAGCAGCACGCGGCAGCGCCAGTGCTACCTGCTGTTTTACGTGGCGTCACCCGGCACATCTGGGGCACCCTCCTAGGTCCCTCGACGGCGCAGCAATGTGTGCAGCACCCTCTTAGCTTGTACCTTTCAGAATTTTACGGTTATACTATTATGCCATGCAACCAAGTAATCTGCAGCTCGGCCTGGCCAGAAGAGCGCTGGCGCCGACGGGGCGCCAGCTGCCCCGGGTTTCTCAGAGTTCTCCCTGGCTGCCATTGTCCACTGCAGGACGATACTATGCAACCATGGCTGCAGAGGACGCGGACGAGCAGGAGTTTATGAGACAGGCCTGGAGCTCCCCTGTCTACTGCGATGCTAGTGTCGTCATATATCAAGCCGATGGAGAGCAAGCAGGCGGGATCACCTTCAGCGTGCCCGCAGTGCGGTATCAGCTCGCCAAGGCCTCCCTCGTCTTTCGGTAAGGCCAGCGCGAGCTCCGATACGGGCCAGCGAGATGGTGGAGGAGCAGCGTGCTGACATGCACGGCACGCGCGTGTCGCAGGGCCCAGATTGAGCGGTGGGGCGGCAGCGGCGGCTCTGGCGCTTCCGACGTCGCTGTTGCTGAAGGCGCCGGCGACCCAATCTCTGGTTCCACCTGCACCAGCCCTGGCCGCGCCATGGTGCTGCGCGTGTCTGTGGAGAGCCGGGATGAGGCGGAGGCGATGCGGGAGCTGCTGGCATTCATCCACACACGCGAGCTGTCCGCGGCGGCCACCCGCGACGCCTTGCGCCTCTACCACCTCATCCGCCTGGCCAACTTTTATGCGGTGCAGTCGCTGGTGCTGGCAGCGGCTGCGGCCCTGGAGCCGCTGGCGCCGCAGCTTCCAGGCGATCTCGCCGCCGTCATCTTTGCCGCCCTGCAGTCGTTTGGCGACAGCGGCAGTGGCGGGAGCGGCGGGGCCAGCAGCGGCGCGCTGCAGCGGGTGGCAGTTGCGTGCCTGGCGCGGCTGGACAGCCTGCTGCACCCGCTGAGCGTAGTGTTTTCAGACGAAGACGCGGGGCAGTTGTTTGATTCGCTTCCGCTTTCAGCGGTGGCGGCGCTCACCCAGCCAGCAGCGGAAACGTGGGTCGCCCAGGAGACGGGTGAGGCGCAGCCCCAGAAGGGTTGGGCTGCCCTGGGGGCCCTGTGTGGCAGCACCATTGCCCGCCTGCTCGCAATGCTCTGTAGTCGCCGCCTGCAACACGCCGTCTCCTGCGCGGCCTTCCCTGCCATGCAGCATTCTTGGTTGTGCTGCGCTGGCTGGAAGCCAACTCTATCAGCCTGGGTGGCGAGGCATTGGAGGCCGCAACCAACCAGCTGCTGCAACACCTGGAATTCGCTCGGGTGGACAGCGCCATGCTGGTGGTGGCAGCTCACACCCACCCAATCTTCCGAGGTTGGAGCGGTGCGCTAGTTGCGCTTGCAGCAGCGAGCTTTGCGCGCGACGCTGCCATGGCTGGTTTGTCGTCTGGCAACACCTGGCGCTACTGTTTTGCGGACTTACCCGGAGTGCAAGGTCTGGCCCTGGCAGCGGCGCAGCCCTTGCAGCTGGAATTGGCAGTGCCGCTCGAGTGGCTTCAGCAGGAGGCAGCGCGGATGCATCGGCTTGCCACACAGGTGCAGCAGCGTCGCGGGCCCAGGCAGCAGCTGGCAGGGGGCCAGGGGCTGGGGCAGGGCGAAGTGCAGCCAGGCGGCTCCGCGCCCGTGTGCGGCCCCGGCAGCTTGTCGGAAGAGCTGGCGGCTTGTTTCGAGGGCAAGACGGCGGTCTACCGAGGATATTACTGGATGCCCTGCCTGACACTCCTCATGGTAATGCCTGAGAATTGCTGGATGGCGCCACCTGTGTCTCGCCCAACGCTGCACGGCCAGCTCACCCTGCGAGCACAAGCGCTGCCAACACTGTTAGCCCACTACAGCGCCAGCAGCGGGCCCAGCAGCGGAGTCTCCAGCGGCAGCAACAGTGAGGGCAGCAGCAGCATGGCTCACTCCGACCTTGGACCTCTGGCACAGATCACGTGCGCCACAGCCTATGCGGATGCCCGGCTGCCAGGCAGCCTGCGGTGGGAGCTGGAGCCAGCTAGCTGCAAGACCGACATCATGTTCACTGGAGCTTACAGGCCGATTGGCCCCCTTGTGTGCCTGTGCCCTGCAATTAGGGCCTTCGAGTCTCGGCCGCCAGGCGAGCCCCCCCACACTCTGCCCGACCTTAGCCGCGTTACTGTCGAGCGCTCCCTGCACTTCCGTTTCACGGTCAGCATGCGGCCCTGATGCCTGCTGATTTTTGCTACATTCACTGTTACCGATTCTGATTGTTGCTGTATTCCTGCTATTCTCGCTTTTTAATGTTATATTCCTGACCTGGACCTGTAATGCAACACCTCACCAGGGCAGGGCGGATATTGCAACGGCAGTGGACAGTTATGGCACGCAGGATGCATCAACTCAGTGTGCTCGTTCCTCTCCAGTCTCTGCCTGTGCCTGCGGCTGCTGCTGCTCCTCGCCAGCCTTTTTCCCAGACTGGCCTCCTAGAGCAGCCTCCCAAGCTGCAGGCTGCTCCCCCTCACCCCGGTCCTGCCGCTTGGCTGGGACCTGCTGTGCTGCGTCCCCATGCCCCTCATCACCAGCCTCCTGCCCCTCCTGCTGCTCCTCCAGCTGCCCGGCTTCCTCATCCTCGCCTCCCTTGCGCTTCCGGTTTGGAATGACGGCTTCAAAGGCTGCCTTCCAGTCCCTGCGGCAGGGCGACAACCGGGCGGGTGTAGGTCGGGTGGCACATGCTAAACACTAGCAGCACAGTTCCAAGACCCCTCCGGCGCTCTTCCGCACTGTCGCTGGCTGCACCTCATGGCCCACAGCCACTGGGGTCCCTGCGTGCCCCGCACCTCAGCTCCAGCCAGTGCAGCAGGATGTGGATGATGTGGTTGGTGGTCATGACCTGGGAGCTCGCCAGGCGCACATACTCGCCAATCGGCAGCCGCGCGTGCGCGATGCCCTGCACGGGCGTGCGGTGCAGGAGGGAGAGCGGTGGGGTCACAAACCCACGCGAGCACGCGAGCGCGCGCGGCTGGCGGCCGGCTTTCTGGCCGGCTGTCTGGCAGGCCAACTGTGCGCAACATGCTCCAGTGTTTAGCTGCAGACCCAGCCCGGCATGCACCTGCTCCTCTGCCTTGTTGTAGCACAGCAGCTTGTGGCGGTTGCGGTCCACGATGCCTCCCACAATGTAGATGGCCTCAGGGTCCAGCTGCGGGCAGCATTCGAATGAGGCAGCGGCACGTGGTGACGGCAGCAGGAAATGTGCAGGCAGAATGGCCAGCCACATGACCCGCGCACGTTGCCCGCCTGTTGCCCCGTGCTCCTGGCCCACCTCTTGCAGCTCATTCTCGCTGTCTGCCGTCAAATACACCAGCCTGTCCTTGCAGTCGGCAAAGTGCTCTATGTATGGCTGCAGCATGGGATGGGCAGGTGGTGCGAGGCAGGCCTCGGCACCAGCTCACAGCCAGCCCACCAGCCAGGTGGCCGGCCAGCCAGCTGACCGCCAGCCATGCCAGGTAGCAACGCTCTTCTCTGCTGCACATGTCGCATGCGCTGCACCTTCCTGTCGAGGAACTGCGGATGGCAACCACAACCACAAAGCAAGCCCCGACCCCCACCCACCTTCTCCGTGGTGGTGGCCTGCCAGTTGAGGTAGCCGCTGATCTGCCTGCCCATTACCTCCCGCATCTTGCCCTGCAGGCTGGTCAGCGCCAGGTGGGCTGGGTGCTTGGCGGCGCAGTTGATGTGCCAGCAGTAGCCCAGCTGCTGGCAGATGGAGCGCAGCTCGGTGTCGGTCATGAGGTCGGCAAAGTCGAGGTCGATCACAATCTTCTGCCCTATGTCCAGGGCCTGCAAGGAAGGGGAGAGGTGGGGGGGCAGGTGGTGGTTGTCAGAGGCAGGGGGCTGGGCCTGTATGTGTGGGGGGGGGAGGCGGCGCAGAAAGCGCAGAGGAGAAGAACGATAGGCCAAACTGAGCTGGTGGGAGCACGAGGGAAGCCGCATGTTCCTTCCAGCGAATGCATCCTGGGCCGGCACACAGCACCCCGCGCGCTTGCCATGGAGGGCATTGCTCAGGTACAAGTCTGCCCCCTGCGTGCTCACCTTCTCCATGCGTGCCCGGGCCTCCTGCCGCTCGTGCTTCCGCGCCAGCCCCCGCGCATCCCGCTCCTCCCTCCACTTCTTCTGCTCCTCTTCTGTCATTGCCGCGATCCGCTGCCGGCCCTGCACACCAATGTCACAGGTTCTGAGACCATTGGGCACCAGAGCGGCGGCCAGGGCATGTCATAAATGAGGGCGCATGCCCCTGATTTGAAGCAGGCAGGCCGGAGCTTGGGCTGCCACTCCCGAGCCTCACCGCTTCCCGCCGCCGCTCCAGGTCCGCTTGCTTCTGCTGCTTCTCGGCCTGCTTGCGCTTCTGCTTCTTCTCCTCATAGCTGCGCCACCGGGCAAGGGGCCAGCGGATGACGGCCGAACTGTTCAACCATGATTCTTGGCGGCACTGGCGGCAGCCGCCGGCGGCCGGCGGCGGTGGGCGGCGGCATGGCTGCGCCACTCACTACTGGCGTTTCTTCAGCTTCTTCATTTGGCTTTTGCTCATGGGCTGGCCCGCCTCTGCTGTTTGCGCGACATCTCCCTGCATGCAGAAAATGAGTGCTCCTCGGGAGTGCTCCTCGGGATGCATCGGGAGTTCGCGAGGTAAGGCGAGCCAATTGATGTAAGCGCGGCACAAACCACGCACCTCCGCTGCTCCTGGCTGCGGTTGCTCCTCGGCCGGGAGCTCTGCGTCGGCCATTGCGAAGCAAGGCAGGGATATAAGTCGTGGAAGTCAAGCTGCGAATGTAAAAACTGCAATACGCATCTTGGAGGAATGGTCAGTGCCGCCGCGAGTCCGACGCCAGGCAGGCGCCGCCAGACGAGCAAGGCAAGAGGTGTGAGTGGGATGTGCGGCGGGCGCCCCCAAAGAAACGAGTGACTCTAGCAGCAGCACATGTTACTGCGCTGGCGAGCAGGCGGGCAGCAGGCGGGGCGGCAACGGCTGTGGCAAACGCCGGGCAAAAGTAGCGGGCAGCATAGATGCGGCGAAGTAGGCAGCCAGGCGCAAGATGTAATGTGCATGCACACGTACGCTTAATTACAATGTAGGACGAGACAAATACCGAAAGGAGAGGAACTGAATCGCAAGAACAAAAAAAAGGCGAAGCCGCCCATCCCATGGAACACGTGCGGAGGGAGCAGAGGGGCGCAAAATTAGCCGGCAGTAGCATGGAAGACGGCAATACATCATTCGCAAGGGAAAGCAAGCAGTAAAGGTGCTAAGCGAGTTCATTCTTGAAGAAAAGGTGGGGGTATGAGCTGATGCTTGGTCGGTGGGGCATCAATGGGGCAGAGTCGCATCAGTGGGTCCAGGCCCATCACTCGAACACGGGCTGGCCTGCAGCAGCAGCGGGCGGCAGGTCAGCGCTCTGGGGAAGCTGCAGCTGCTGTGCTGGTGTAGGGTTTGTGACACCAGCGCGTGCTCACCGATGGATGAGCGCAGCCTGTTCCACAGCTCCCCTGTGGGGTCCACCTTGCGGGGCGCCTGGATGATGAGCGGGATGGGGAGGTAGCAATACTGCGGAGCAGGCAGGACAGCAAGGGCAGGGACGGATGACAGACGGTGGCAGCACACCGGCAGCTCCGAATGTTGCGCTGCTGCTGCGCCAGTGGACGCTGCCCTGCACTCCGCCTGCTGCCAGGTAGCGCCAGGCAGCAGGCCGCTGGAACGGAGCACGGAACGGACAGCTCGGCATTCCCTGCTGCCACCGCGCTGCTGCGGCATGCGGCAGCGCAGGCGGCGCCTCGCCCAGCGGCTCACGTGGGTGTTGACAAGGCCCACAGTGATGCCGGTGTAGCCTGCGAAGGCGGCGTGTACGGCCCCATGTGCCAGCATCTTGCAGTACACACGGTCCCCCGCCGTGGTGGGGATCGACCTGCGCGAGGCACGGGGCCCGAGCCGGCAGCGTGGGCTGGCCGCCGCAGTGCGCACACCCAGCACATCTGGCCGGCCTCCCGACGCCCAGCCAGCCAGCCGCCCAGCAGTCGGCGCCTGCTGCGGGGCTGGTCATTCAGCAGCCTGGCTTGGGAAAAGACTACACGCTTCTCGCCTGATCATGGTGGTTGGCTCGATGTACTTAATGTCGCAATCCTTGAAGTAAGCCTTCATCTTGCCTGCATACGCACGCACGAGAGGAGGGAGAGCAGCAGGCATGACAAAACAAGGAGAGGCAAAACGGAATAGGTCTGCGGCCAATGAGCTGGCTTGCGCTGGCTGCACCAAGGCCGCATGGCATTGTGCTGTGCAGCCCAGCGCTGCGCGGCCGCCCAGCTCACGCTTGAGCCAGAGGCCGACATCTTTGAGGATGGGCCGCCCGGTGATGTCCATGGCCTGCTCTCCCAGGCAGTCAACCATTTCCTGCAGGCACAGGTGCCACCGTTGCATGGTGGTGAGAAGGTGCAAGGGTAGCTGGCAGGAGTTGAGGGGACAAAAAAGCCGGCACGGCAGGCGCGGCGAGCGTGCAGTGACTGGGGGACCAAGAGAGGCACGTCATCGTCGCTCAGCTGCCCGGCGAAGCAAGGAGCGCTGTGCCCAGCAGCAGCAGCGGGGTGTTCCTGCTGCAGATGGTGCTGCAGTCCGACAGGGCGTCAGGCAATGGCGCTGGCGGCATGAGCGGCCAGCGTCTGCATAGCTACAGCGAAAGCTAAACGCCACTGCCATGTTGATCGCACAGGAACATGATCCAGCCGCACACAACACGGCCGATCCCTCCACCCACACAGCAGCTGCAGCGCAGCGCAGCGGTGCTGCTGGCGGACTTGCACCTGGCCTGCACCCTCCGCCACGCACAGCACGCAGTGCCCCTTGGTCTCGATGATGTTCTCCAGATAGGCAAACAGCCCCTTCTCCCCCTCCAGAGTGAACTGCACCTCGGGGATGAGCACCGCATCCACAATGCCCGCCGCCAGAGAGGCCTGCAGCGAGGGCGCCACGTACCACCGGGGGGGGGAAAAGGTTCAGGCAGGGGCTGCGGGCAGGCACCTGCAGCTGCCCCGGCCCTGTAGTGCTTGCCCACCCTCCCTGTGATGCTTGCCGTGCTGGAGCTCCTTCCCAAGACTGGCTTGCCTGCACTGTGATGAAGCCCGACTGCCGCCCCATCAGCTTGACCAGCCCGATCCCACGATCTGCAAGGCAGCGGCAGTGGCGGCAAGGCCTCCACGCCTCTCAGCTGAGGACGCCGCAGAGCATCTATGCAGCTACAGTGGCGCTGCGGTGGCTGCCTCATCACGCGTGACAGCACAGGCCAGCACGGTGCCCTGAACCTGCTGCAAAATGCGGGCAGCGGCCCGAGCCTTACATGCGCTGCTAGCCTCCACTTTGGCCGCCAGGATTGCCTTCTGCGCCTCCTCCACAGCGGTCTCAAACCCAAAGGTCTTGTCGATGAGCAGCAAGTCGTTGTCGATGCTCTTGGGAACCGCCACCACGCAGCAGGGAACCTGCAGATGCGCCGTACGGAGAATTGGGCACTGCGGCTGGTGGCGCACGGCAGCCACAGGAACACAGAGTGGGGCGCGGCAGAGAGCGCGCGACCGCCCGTGCAGCCTGCCCACCTTTTTGGAGCGGCACTCGCGGTGGATCGACTCGGCTGCCGCGTTGCCGCCGCGGCCGCCCACCACAAACAGGATGTCAATTTTCCAGAGGTCTGCGGGGAGGGTAGGGGAGGGAAGGAGGCGCTGAGAGGAGTGCCAGCCAGCGGCGGAAACGCGTGGAATGGAGGGCTCTGGAGCCGCCGTGCAGCAGACCCCGGTCCATGGCTAGCACTTGGGGGCTGGCCCCACGCCCTGCCGATCAAGCCGCGCATGCCCACCTAGCCGCTTCACAATCCCCGCTACGTTTGGCAGGCCACGGGAGGTGCCCAGGATGGTGCCTCCCTCCAGGTGGATCTCCTCTACCATCCTGCAAGCCAGAGAAGGCAGGCCGGGGGCCAGGCACAAGGGGCATGAGAGCACGGAAGCGTGGGACCGGCACAATGTGCCGCACACGTCCACCACATGGCAGGCCTGCCCATGCTGGACAGCCGGCAAGCCGGCTGCCTCCTGCCCGGCAAGTGGTTAAGCGTCCCTATGTGGCCGCCCACACTGCCTGGACCGGCATCGCGCCCTTGCTGCCTGCCCAGGCAGCCTGCCTCCTGCCCGCCTAGGCGGCCACACTCCCTAACAGACCAGCACCTTGCCGCTGCCTGCTCGCCTCCCACCTGCGCGTCAGCACCACAGGCTTGTGGTCCCGGTCGTAAAAGCCGCGGAAGCCAAACCGGATGCCCAACACGTTGCTCTCTGGCACGCCGTAGTCAAGAGCCTGCTCCACAAAACAAACCGTGGACATGCAAAGTGGGTGCATGGGCGGAGGCTGGCGACGGGCACAGGCGCGGCGAGGCCAGGGGCAGAGTTAGGCTGCAGTGAGGTGGCGCGCATGTGTTGTGCGGTGGAGCCAGGGGCGTGCGGGGCGGCGGCTCGCCTTGTGCACCAGGCTGCGCACGACGTCGTTGAGGCCTGGGCAGATGCCGCCCACGGTGCAGATCGCCACGTGGGTGTCCTTGGGGTTGTGGTAGATGGTCTGTGGGGAGTGGGTGGGTGGGACGGGAATCGCGTTGTACGCCAGCAGGGAGTCCCTCATGCAAGGAACTCATACGGAGAGGGTGCGGTGCCAGTGGTGACCCGCAACACATGCACCGTGCAGGACGGAGATGCATGATGAGATGGTGCTGCTGCTGCAGCGGCCGTCTGTGCATCAGCCTGGCGGGCGCACCTCGCGCGGCCCCGAGCGAATGGCGTGGTCGGGCAGGGTGAGGGTGGTGTCGGCGCGGGCGTTTTCGGAGATGCGAATGGGGCGCAGCGCCGCCAGGTTGTTCTGGCTCTTGCTGCCGGCCGACCGCTCAGTGGCGAACTTGATGGATTGCAGGCACACACGATCATCATCTGACACTGCATCACAAGAACCAGAGGAGGGAGATGGTACGTTGAGTGCGGGCAACCGTCGGCGTCTGCCGGCGCACCAGCGGCAGCAGCATGTGGGGAAGGAAAGAACGGTGGAGGCCAGCACAGCAGGAGCGGTGAGCAGCTGGTTGGGGTGGCACAGCGAGCATGCTGCAGGTGGTGCTGAGAGGCTCACCGAAGCCGCCGCCGAAGTAGTTGTGTGTGATGAATGGGGAGGGCCTGCAGGGCCCAGGCACACACAGAAGGGGCTCGCTTGAGGCAGAACAGGCAAAGATCCATTGCCCGCTAGATGGCGTATGCCGCTGCTTGCATGCAGCACTGCCGCCACACCTGGCCTCCAGCTCGTCCCGCAGGCTGGGACAGTGGATGGTGCTGCCGTCCCCCGGCTCTTGCACTGCAGGCAGCGAGTTGGGGCAGCGAGGCAGCGGGGAAGGCAGGCAGTGGACTTTGCTCGAGCCAGGGGCAAGCACATGCAGGCTGCGCATGCCATACTGTTCCTCCGCCAGCAGGCGACAGCATGCTCAGGATAGGAGCGACAAGCCTGGTTCATTTCTGCTCACACATGGAGTCTAAGCGCACGGTCATCAGGTGGTGTGTATCTTGGCCGTTGTCGGGGACATCCAACAGCAGAGAGTGGTGCCCGGTGAGGGAGACGCGAGCCGAAGTCCTGAGAAGGTTCGGTTGGCCCGCCATCCTCGTTTCGGCGCCCGCCCGGGGTGGAGGGCGGCAGCGGGCCGTACGTCAGGCGGCGGCGAGGGCGGCGAGGGTTTTGCGCTGGTGGTGCTGAGGACGGCGAGCTGGTGGCGCTGATGCTGGGGTGGCAGGGCTGGCCGAGTGTGGAGAGGAGAGAGGGTGGAGCGAGACCGCCCTGACTTGCGAGGGAGGCGCGGTGAGGCGGCGGGCCGGGCGGGGAGTTGGCGGTAAGTAGAGGCTACCGTGATGTGAGGAAGCCTAGCTTCGGGCCAGTATGTGGCAACTCGCTGACCTGTCACCCCGCAACCCAAAACGCGCCCAGTATCTCCATTCATTCATGGATCGACATGGGCAAAGGGGACCGGAAGTCCCAAGGCATCAGTGCTGCGAAAGCGGCTGAAGCGCTGTCCCGAACTGCTGGGGGCGCAGGATTCGGGGGGTGAGTGGCTGGGGTGGGTTGCCAGGGGCTGATGCCCAGCGATGGAGCCCCAGCCGATGGCTGATCGCCTGCCTCTCCCGCATTGTGGCATGCAGCTTCTCCGGCAGCACGCCCCCGGCCCCAGGCGGCTTCTCCTTTGGCGCCAAGTATGTCAGCACGGTGCAGGCGGCGGTGGGCAGCGCTGGGTGCAGCGGCGGCAGCGGCGGCGGCGCAGGTGCCAGCGACGCCGCTGTCCGTGGCGCCGCCATAATTCCGGCCGACCTGGATGGCGAGCTGGCGCAGCAGCTGCAGAAGCTGTCCAAGCGGGATGCCACCACCAAGCTCAAGGCGTTGCAGGTAGGGCGCCAGACAACAGGGTGACGGCACGGCCGGCAGGCGTCCTCAGCTTGCAACCGCCACTGATTGTCACAGCAAGCACTGCGGGTGCAAGCAGCAGGCTGCAGGCAACGGCGGGCGTGGCTGCTCGCCGAGGTGATGCAATCACCTTTGGACTTTATCAACCTGCATCCCCACCCCTGCCCACCTGCGCTCCCTGCCCACTCCCCCCAACCCCTGCAGGCGCTCAAGGCGCTCGTCAAGGAGAAGCCGGCGGTGGATGTGCAGGCTGCGCTGCCAAGCTGGGCCTACCTGTTCAGCCGTCTGGTGCTGGACAACAACCGTGGCGTGCGGGCCGAGGCGTGCCACGTCACCGCCGCCATGGCGGCCGCCGTCGGCCGCGGCATCGCCCCGCTCCTCAAGTCGCTGCTACCCTCGTGGTGGCTGGCCCAGCACGACGGCTACACAGAGGCGGCAGCCGCCGCCAGGGCAGCCTTTGCGGCCGCCTTCCCGACGGCCGCCAAGCAGCGGGATGCCGTGCTGTACTGCCGTGCAGAGGTGCGGACGGGCTGGGTGATTGAGCTGCTGGTGGCTTGCTGCCGCGGCCTTCACATGCCAGCCTGCACGTGCGCCTGCGCTCGCAATGCATATTTGCTGAACCTGCACGTGCACTTGGGAGCAACCGAGGGGCGGTGATGAGCCACAGATTTTGCGCAAGGGCTCTGACAGGGGTGTCCGCCGCGGCCGCCGCCGCCGGGCAGCAGGCTGGCGGCGACCCCGCCGACCTGCTGGTGGCCGGCGGCGGCGGTCGTGGCGGCCCCCGCACCATTGATGAAAACCAATCTAACTAGCAGAGATCTGAGCCCCTTCCCATCCATGCCTGACCTGCATTGCATGTGCATCGCTGCAGCAGCAGCGCACAAAAACAATCAGAGGCAGAGGCAGCCGCGCGCTGGTGGTGCATGTCACACCCTGCCTCCCACCTCTGGCATGGGGGCCCCGTTTCACGTTTGCCCTGCGTCCCGCCGCTGGCACGGGGGGGCCGTTTCCCTGCCTGCAGGTGCTGCAGCTTCTGGGCGACAACCTGGCCAGCACGCCGCAGTCGCTGGGGGACGCCAAGAAGGAGAGCGTGGAGGAGCTTCAGGACCGGCAGGAGCGGGTGCTGGCTGCCTCCTGCTCGGCCCTGGCTGCGCTGCTCGACCTGGCAGCACCCCCCGCCAGCGCGGCGGAGCAGGCGGCGGCGCCGGCGGCTGCGGAGCAAGAGCTGCTTGATGGCATCAGGGCGGAGCTGGACCTGCCCGCTTTCTACAAGACGGCGCTGCAGAGCAAGGCGGCGCCTGTGCGACGGGCAGCCTATGGGCTGGTCGCAGCCGCGGCGGAGCGGGCGCCGGCGCGGCTGCTGGCGGGCGGCGCGGCCCACACCGCGCCCGCTGTGCTGGGTGCGCTGGCAGACAAGGAGGCAGGCAACCACGAGGCGATGTGGGGCATGCTGCTGGCCTACGCCCGCGCCCTGCCAGACAGCTGGCGCCACATCAGCATGCAGGCAAGGCCGGCACTGCTGCTCCTCGTGACTTCAACAAGTTATCGTCCCCTGCTCCTGGTCTGCCTAGGCCAGTCCTGGCTTCCCTGGACGTGTCTGTGCTTCCCACCGCAAGACGATGTGCGCTAGTGTGCCCCTTCTCACAAGCCATGGCGCCTTGCCCGCCCTGCCGGTGTGCAGAAGTCCTTCCTGCCGCGCCTCTGGGCCTTCCTGCGCCACTCCTGCTACGGCTCAGCCACCGGCTCCTACCCCGCGCTGCTGCCGCTGGTCTCTCTGCTGCCACAGGTGCGTGAGGAAGGTCTGAGGCCTGGGTGGTGGAACCACCCAGCAGTGCTCAGACAATGGAGTGACATTGTGTTTGTTTACACTCGTTCCTTTTGGCAGCAGAAGCTCAGTGATCACATACATGCCACAGCCATGCCACGCGCGGCCAGCACACCTCCCTTCCGCCTGCCTGCCCGCTGCAGGAGGCGCTGGGACCCCGCCCCACATTCTTCGTCTCCCTGCTGGAAAGCATCTGGCAGGGCCTGGCATCGCTGGCTGCGGGGGCCCTGGGCGGCAGGCTGGCGCGGCAGGCTGCGGCGGCCGCCTACCAAGACTGCCTGCTGTATGCTCTGCTGAAGGCAGACTCCCTTGCGGCAGTCGGTGGGGATGGCAGTACCGCGGGCTCCACCTCGCCGGGGCAGCAGTACAGTTCAGAGGTACTGCAGGCTGCGCTGAGCCAGGCGCTGATGCCGGCGGTGACCGCGGCCAGCGCGGGTGCAGCGGCAGTGGCGCCCGAGGCCGAGGCTGTGCTGACAGGCGCGGTTGCCAGGCTGGGCCAGCCAGCCGCCAGCGCCAGCAGCGGGCAGCGGCTGGAGGCGCTGCTGCAGCTGGTAGGCTCCAGCCTGGCGAGCGCGCTGCAAGACTCGCTGAGCGGCGGTGGCGGAAGCGAGCCATTCGATCGATGCGCAGCGCTGGTGGCTGCCCTGGAGAAGGCAGCTGGCATGTCTGCCGGCGCAGTCGTGGGCGCCGCAGTGGCACAGCCGCTTGTGGCGCTCCTGCTGCCAGAGGTGCGCAGTGGCACGGCCCCGCCGGCAGCGTCCTCCCTGCTCGCCGCCCTTCTCAAGTCGTTCCCGCAGCATGCGGCTGCCGAGGCAGCCGGCACACCGCCGGCCAGCGAGGGTGCTGCATGCGGGCCAGGAGAGTCAGGCGAGGGCCAGCCGCCCCCCTCTAGCTCGGCGGCAGGCGTGAGCGACGAGGTCGCCTCCCTGCGCCTGCACCAGAGCGCCAGCTTCACGATTGAGAGCGTGCTGCGGTGAGCGGGCAGCACCTGTCGCCCCTCCCTCTGTCTGACGGCACACTGTGCCGTGATGCCTTGCTTTGTTGTGACCTCATCCTCCCTTGCCAACCTTGGCCGATGTTGGGTCCCCGACTCGACCCTTCCCTGCTATGCCCCTGCAGGCGCCTGTGTGACGAGCAGCAGCCCGAGGCCGCGGCCGCAAGCTGCGACCTGCTGCTTTCGTGCCTGCCCCAGGTATGCTGGCAGCATGGTTTGGTGGCCAAGGGGGGTGGGGCATAGCCTGCTTGCTGCTCCCCCTCTTGCTTGTGATAATGTGGATGGCGTCCGATGGCATCGTGTGATTCTGGGTTTCGTCGTTACCCATCCCTTTTGCTCCTATGCAGGTGCACCACCCGCTCCGCAAGCTGGCTGATGTGCTGCTGCAGCTGCTGGAGCGGCAGCAGGCGTCCACCGCCGCGCTGCTTCTGGAGCACCTTGTGTCAGGCCAGCACCCCGAGCTGGCTGTGGCAGCCTGCCGCTCAGCAGAGCTGGACCGGGTGTCAGCGATGCTGGCAGGCAGCGGCGGCCCGTCTTTAGCAATCCAGGAGGCGGCAGTGCCGCGGCTGCTGGCGCTGCTGCTGGCGGGAGACGGCCGCAGCAGCCTGCTGTCGGAAGCGGCACAGGCTGCCTTGCTTGAGCATTTGGTGCAGGTGCTACAGACAGCACAGGCAGAGCTGGAGCAGGCAGGCGGGGAAGCAGCAGATGTTGCCGCCGCAGCAGCAGCCGCGGCAGTGCTGCAGGCGTTGCAGGCAGCCCTGCTGTCGCCGGCGCTGGATGCCAGATGCAGCAGCCAGGTGCTCGGCCTGCGGCTGCAGCTTCTGGCAACAGCCTTCCGCCTGCTGCTGCACGATGCTGCAACCGAGGCAGAGGCAGCGGCTGCAGAGGGTGGCAGCCAGTATGGCGCGGCCAGCTTTGTGGATGAGAGCGATGCTGAGTCAGTAGAGCTTCCACAGCAGCCTGGGGCCGCCGCGGTGGCCGCCCAGCAGCTGTGGCAGCAGCCGGAAGCCATTGCCGGCGTGCTGGGCTCTGCAGCTGCAGAGCAGCGGGGCGCCTTTGTTACGTCTGTACAGCATGCAGTGGAGAGCGTGCTCCTGTGGCATGGCTCGCCGGCAGCAGCATTAGCAGCAGCAGAGGCGGCCGGGCCGCTGCTTGCGGTGCTTGGCAGCAGCAGCGAGCTGCAGCAGCAGTTGCTGCAAGCCTTGGTGGGGCAACCGCAGCAACAAGAGGATGCCGCAAGCAGCAGCAGCAGTAGCAAGGCGCACGCGTACAGCGAGGCCGAAGCCCTCTTCTTAGCGGCTGTAGGAGCAGCAGCAGGCTTTGATTCGCTGCTGCCGCCTAGCAACCCAGGATCAGCAGCGCACGCAGCTGTTAGCATTTTGGCGGCACTGCAGGCAGACCCTGCGGCGGCACGCCAGCAGCAGGAGCAACTCCTAGACTACGTGGCAGGAGCCGTGGCAGGCACGCTGCTGCAGCGGACTCTGCAGGTAGCAGCAGCGACAGCCAGCTCCCCAGGTCATGCGGCTGTGCTGTGTGCCCTGCTGCGGGCAGCAACGGGCGGCGGCAGCACCAGCCTGGCAGCCGCGGCAAGATTCTTTGCCAGTGCGGCAGGCGAAGGCGCACAGCTGCCGATGTCGCCGGCGCTGCTTCGCCAGTTGCTGCCCGTTGTGGCACCTGTCTTCCGTTGCAGCACCCTGCTACTGCAGCAGTCTGCCCTGCCCACACTGTCGCAGCAGCTGTGCCGGCTGAGCAACGCAGCAGATCCTGTGGCATTGTTGGAAGACGGTAGCGAGCAGCAGGCAGCTGCAGTAGACCTGCTGCTCTCTGCTGTGGCATGCTTCCCCTGCACGACTGGCGCCGAGGCAGCGGCGCAGCTGCCAGCTCCAGGCGCCGCAACAGCAGCTGGCCAGGAGACTTCTAGCGCCAGCAGCACCAGCACCACCTCATCCTATGCCAAGGGCGACAAAGTGTGGTACCGCCAGCAGGACGGCGGCTGGCTGGAAGCTGAGGTGCGCCCTGATGGCGCTGCCTTGCACACCGTGTGCCACGCCAGGAACGGTTCATTGCACAGCTTGTTTGGTGGTGGTCGCGCTAGCTTGATCCCTTGCTGTGCATGGCACGGCCGTGTGCTGCAGGTGACTGCTGTTGACACGAGTGTCCAGCCGCCTTCTTACGGCGTGAAGTTCGATGGAGCGGCGTACCGCGAGACAGAGGCCAGCCGGTTGCGGCCTCGCCAGCCCGGCGCAGCGCCCCCACCGTCAGCGGTGCCAGCAGCAGCAGCGGCGGAGAGGCAGGCAGCGGGGGCCTCGGCCCTGCCACCTGCGGGCTCTTGCACGGCCGAGGAGCAGGCAGCCCTGGTGCAGCTGCTGCAGCACCAAGCCAGGGGTGCCAAGGGTGCGGCTGCGGCTGCCCGCTTGGAGGCGGCTGCCGGGGCGGCCAGGGCTAGCGCCGAGCCAACTCCGCCTGCAGTGGCAGCCGCGGTGGCTGCGCTGCTGCACGCCGCAGTGGCGTATGCCAGCCAGCAGCTCAGCCAGCAGCAGTGGGGGCTCCTGCTGGAGCAGCTGCGCGCGGCGTTTGGGCAGTGTGCCGCCGCGCTGTCGGCGGCGGCGGGCCAGGTGGCGGCCACGGTGTGTGCTGCTGCAGCGGAGATTGCGGTGGGCGCCGACATGCAGAGCCCGGCGGTGGCGCTGCAGTTCTTCCGCCGGCTCAAGCTGAGGGGTGTGCTGGAGCGCTCAGCCAAGGTGGGCGGGTCCTGGGGAGAAGCGAGGGAAAGAGGCGGAGCAGCGGCCCATGCTGGTCCGACCAGAGAGCCGTCATGGGAGCTTGGCTGCATCTGTCAACTGCTTTTCGGCGCCGGACCGGAGCTCAGTGCACTCGCCTGTTCTCTAAACAGTGTCATCTTTTGTCTGCAGGCCCAAGCAGAGGCTGCACGCGTGACGGCCAGCCTGGAGGCCCAGCTGGTTGCCCTAGATGAGCTGCTGCTCCCTCTGCTGATGCCCACGCTGCAAGCCTACACGCGCGCGGCCGCTGTGGCGGGCACCTGCCGCAGCCTGTCCGAGCGGGACTGGCAGGCGGCGGAGGCCGCCGTGTGCAGCGATGCTCTGCAGCTGTTTGTCACCGCTGGATCCATCGCTGCAGCGGCCGGCGTCAGCGGCGCGGCAGCCGCAGACGAGCTGGCCGGGTGGATGTGCGGGCGGCGGGGCGAGGAGGGCGCCGCGACGGCGGCGCAGTCGGCGGCCGCCTGGCAGCTGCTGAGTCAGCACGTGGCGAGTACGCTGCGCGCCGCCGACCGTGCTTTCTTACTGGCAGCTGTTGACCGGGCGAACGGCGGCATGGACTCGACTGGTGAGCACGCACGCAAACACTCCAGGCGTTGTGATGCAGTTGCGTCCGAACAGGATTCCCGTATAGCTGAAAACCTGGCCTCCCTGCTCTCACAAACAGCTGCGTGCTGTGGCTGCCCTGCCCTGCCCTGCTGCAGGCGTCGATGCGCTGGGGTCTCTGCTGGCGCTCAGCCTGTCGGGCATCCCGCCACCCAGCATGGCAGCCGCCGCCTTCTCTGCCATCCTGCAACACACCGAGCTGACTGCATCGCTGACAGCAGCTGAGGGGGTGGACGAGGATCAGCTTATGGAGGAGCAGCGGCAGCAGGGCGCGGCGGCTGCGGGTGGGAGCGGCGACGGCGCAGACGCCGCAGCCTTGCTGGAGCAAGTGGGCGTTCGGCCGGAGCTGGCCGCGGCGGTGGCCGGCGGCGGCGCGGGCGCCGGCTTCTTCACTGGCTGGGCGCTGCTGCTGGCGCATGTGCTGGCTGCGCCTGCGGAATCACACGGCCGGCGGCTGCTGGTTCAAGCCGTCAAGGATGCACATGCGCTGGTGCCTGCCCTGCTGGACGCTCTCGTGCCGCTGCTTCCGCTGGATGCGGCAAGTAGCAGCAGGCGGGAGAGCTCCGGTGGCACGCCAGGGGCACGCCGCGCTGTCGCCGCACCGACGACCAGCGGCACTGCGACGCCCAGCAGCAGCAGCGGCAGCGATGGCGGCGGCGGCGGCTTTGCGGCGCAGCTTCTGGCTGTGGGCCCTTACCCTGTCGATGGCGGTGCCGGCAGCAGCGACGGCGCTGGCCGCCTGGATGCGGAGCCCTCTGGCGCAGCAGGCGAGCAGCAGCAGCGGCGGCAGCGCTTTGCGGTGCTGCTGTACTCGGCGGTGCTGCAGGCGCTGCCCGCGTCGGCGCGCCTGTGGTTTGCCGACCTGCGGGACCGCGGTACGGCCGGCGCCGTGGAGCGGTACACCTCCGCCGCCGTCAGCGGCGAGCTGCTGTCTGCTGAGTTTGCGGCTGTCACCCAGGTATGTAGGCACTGTGGCTTCTGGGTGGGGAGGTGTGGCTCCTGGGCAGTTCCTCTGCCGTGCCTGCCTGGCCGTCTGTTTGCCTGCCTGGATGCCTGCCTGCCGGCCCCGCGAGGCCAAGGAGGTGGCGGTCGCTCTCCGCCGCGTGATGAGCAGTAGCTTGCCTGGACGCTAGCCTATTAAGTAATGAGGTTGCTTCATCCACCTTCCCTGCTGCAGGCCGCCTCCGCCTTTGGAAAGTTTGACAAGTTCTCGGTACGGGCCAACTCCACCAGCCGGGAGGTCATCGCCGGTGAGCAGGGTGGAAGGGCGGCACCGCAAGAGCACCTGAGGCGGGGATGCAGCCTGGTATCCGGCCTATCCCCGCACGACGGGCGGCATCGCTCGAGCCAGGCCCTCTGCTGCTCGGCCGCCTGCCCTCCCTGCCCCTGCTGCTGCCTGACCACCCTACCCACCCTCCCGCCGGAGCGCAGTGATGGAGGTGGAGGATGGGCACCTGCTGGAGCTGGCCGTCAAGCTGCCTGCCAGCATGCCGTTGCGCCTGCCCGAGCTGGAATGCCGCCGCAAGGTGGGCTTCACTCTTGGCTGGCCCGGGGGTCCCAGGCCGGCTGGCCGTTGCAGGCCTGGAGCTTCATGCAGCGCTCGCTGGCATGAGCTGTTGCATGGGGGATCGTCGTGAGGCTTTCTGCTTAATGACAGGCTGCCAATTTTGAAGAGTGCTTTCCTCTTGCTCTTGCTCAAACCACCACAAGTGTTGCCCTTCTTGGCGCTCAGGTGGGCGTGTCCGAGGGGCGGCTGCGCAAGTGGCTGCTCAGCATCAGCGCCTTCCTCCGCATGCAGGTCAGTGCCCTGACCTGCCCGCCTGGTGCAGGGCAGCCCTCGCCGCTGCTTGGTGCCCGTCTTTGTTGGCCAGCTTGCCTGCACCTACACAGCTTGCCTGCATCCGCGTCCAACCTGGCTCGGGACCAGGCCGGATGCCAGGGCACTTGACACCCTGCTACTGCTGCTTTCACCCGCCCACAGAATGGCAGCGTGGCTGAGGCCATCAGCCTCTGGAAGCGCAACGTAGACAAGGAGTTTGAGGGTAGGTGGCGGGGCCGCCTCTGTGCAGGGCAGAGTGACGGGGTGTGGACGGCCCCAGGCAAGGGCAGGGGGATGCACCTGTGCAGCGTTCTCTCGTGCACACCGCCGCCGCTTTGCCCCCGGTTGCAGGCCAGGAGGAGTGCCTCATCTGCTACAGCATCGTCCAGCACACCAGCGGCCAGCTGCCGCGCCTGAGGTGGGCCCGGGTGTCAGCCGTGAGGGCCGCTCGCCTGGCGCTGCCTGCCGGCCTTCCTGCCCACCAGACCGTCTTCAGAGGCGCCCAACCGACTCAACCAAGCCATTGTGTCCGGTGCTGTGCTGCCTGCAGTTGTCGGACCTGCCGCAAGCGCTTCCACGGCGGCTGCCTGTACAAGTGGTTCAAAAGCAGCGGCAAGTCGACATGCCCCCACTGCCAGAGCCCATGGTAGCCCCAGCAGCCGGTGCCTCTCGGCAGAGCTGGTTCGCGCCTCGCTGTCACCACTCCATGTAATGCATGCATGGTGAAGATGCTGCTCAGGCCATGGAATGCAGCCCAGTTGGTGCAGCGCCAGGTCACAACTTTGCAGCGGGGCAGGGCTGCTGCCGCCGCCGCCAGCTGGCCGAGCACAGTCAGCATACAAGGTGCCGTGAACCCTCCCTCCCTGCCTGCTGCTGATGGGCGTGGTGCTGGCTGTGTGGAGGTTTCTGACGCCCTCCGATCACAACTCCTGGTTTTCGCGTTCTCGCTTATGCTCGCGCTACTGCGTGCCACGACAGGCTGCATCGCGTACAGGGGCCCGTCATCGCTGCTGGGAGCGTCACGCCTCGCAGCAGCGGCCCTCACGACACCCCACCAGCCTGCCGGGCGGACACCGCCTGCTGTGGCGGCCGCGTCACCAGCGTCTCTCCGCGTCGTGGCAGGCATGAGCACGGCAGGGGAGTGCGAGGTGGGAACATTCTTGGCATCCCTGTCCTGCAGCGCTGCTGCTGCATCTGGCCACAGGAGCTTGGCCCTCTCAGCACCTACCCCAGGGCCTTTCCACCATGCGGTCACCGACTGACCATTACCTAATCGCATCTGCCACCCCTGGAAGCGCAGGTGCTCAGTGAGCTGCAGCAGCATGTGGGCGTGGGGGTGCTGAACCGGCCCAAGGCCCTTAACGCCCTCAACACCCGAATGGTGGAGGCCATGTTTGAGATCTACTCCCGATGGGACGCCGACCCCCAGGTGGCATGCATTGTCCTCAAGGCAAGGCAGCCAGCTGCTGCTGGATGTGGCTGGTGCGCGGCGCGGCGCTGAGCGCTGCTGCTGCTTGCTAATGGGGCAGGGCGAGGGCGCCGGGTCGGCATGGGTGCAAAGCGGTGCATGCGCCCGCGGCTTTGTGGCGGGGGTGGGCATCTTGCATGGGCACAGTGCCTCCACTTGGCTGCCCGGTATTCAGCCCCGTGCACATGGCATGTGCCGTGCAGGGGGCTGGCGACAAGGCGTTCTGTGCGGGCGGGGATGTGAAGACTGTGGTTCAGCAGGGGCTGGCGGGGCAGGTGGATGAGGCCCTCAGGTTGGTCACGCGCAGCGAGCCCGCTTAAGTGTTGTCGCGTTGCAGGGCCGACACGCGACGTGGTGGCGTGCCGCCCCGCCGCCTCACCATTCAATTGTATTTTGCTTTCCACCCGCTGCTGGCCGCTGCGCCCCGCAATCCTCGAGCTCCGCTGCCTGCAACCGGTACCACCTGTGCCGCAGGTTCTTCCACTCGGAGTACCGCCTGAACTACCTTATCAGCGAGTTGACCAAGCCGCACGTGGCGATGATTGATGGGATCACCATGGGCGGCGGCGTGGGCGTGTCAGTGCATGGCACCTTCCGTGTGGCCACAGAGAGGTGGGGGGCAGGTTGCTGGGCGGGAGAGGAGAGTCGAGGCATTGTGAGGGAGAGGAGGCACGCGTGTTCGGTTGTTGGAACCGCTGCAACCTCGTAATTGGTGGCAAGCAGGCAACCAGCCAGCCCGACGGAGCCAGTCGCGCCACCACTTCCTGTGCAGGACTGTCTTCTCCATGCCCGAGTGCGCCATAGGGCTGTACCCGGACGTCGGTGGCTCCTACTTTCTACCTCGCCTGCGCGGCGGGCTAGGAATGTACCTGGCCCTCACCGGCGCCCGGCTCCAGGTGGGGGTGCTGTACTTTGCTGGTGCAGGCTGTGCCTCTTGCTACTCCTGTTGCCTACAGCGCTCCCTTGGTTGGTGTGGGCCTTTGGCCGCAAGCTGAGGGTTTGACGGCAATGCCCGCTCGGCTACCTGCCGTTGTCATCATGCACAGCTTACCTGCCTGCTGCATTTCACATCGTCCTATGCAGGGTGTGGATGTGCGACATGCGGGCATTGCCACCCACTACATCCCATCCCAGCTCCTGCCTGAGGTGCCACGCTGTTCTGTTTGCACCGCCTCACTTATGCCCGCTGTCGTCGCTGTTGCGGCTCCTGCTGCTCGCGTTGCCACTTGCGTGCTGCTCTGAACAGGTCCTGGCTGTTCCTTGCCGTCCCTGCAGCTGCACCAATCCATTGTGGGCCTCGGCCCCGCTGCCAGCGATGCAGGTGGGTGTCATCTTGGCAGTTGGAGTTGGCTCTGCGGCTTG
Source organism: Chlorella variabilis (assembly GCF_000147415.1). NCBI lineage: Eukaryota > Viridiplantae > Chlorophyta > Trebouxiophyceae > Chlorellales > Chlorellaceae > Chlorella > Chlorella variabilis. Next base: position 1,952,854 of record NW_005435085.1, on the reverse strand, counting down.
GTTTTCTGTATGGACCGCAGGGTTTAGCCCACAGCTTGCCTGCTGTGCATCTTCATGCTGCAGCTGCGCTGGGCGAGGTGCTGAGCTCCTTTGAGGCACGCGAGGCGCTGCCAGAGGGACAGCTGGCCGCCATCAGGCAAGCCCGCCGCATTTTGCCGCTTGGGACAGGCCCCAGCCAATTGTCAGTGTGGGCCAGAGGGTGTTCCAAGCCAGCTTCAAAGCTGGCGGATTCCGCGCCCAGGCTTCGGAATGATCCGTTGGCGTGCTGACCGGGCCGTGCCGCAGCGCCGACATCAACCTGTGCTTTGGCGGCAAGGCGAGCGTAGAAGAGATTTACGAGGCTTGTGAACGCGCCGGGCAGTGGGGCATCGACACCATCGCCCAGATGTCCAAGTGAGCAACGCAGCCAGCAACAGTGCCCGCATCTTTCATCCTCGTAGCATCCCACGTCAGCTGGCCTTTCGACCTGCCATGCGCCTGCCCAGCGAGGGTAGCGCACTTCTCTCTTGCCTGGCCCTTGCCTGAGGCTCAGATCTGAGCTCAGATCTGATCTGATCCTTGCCCGGTGCCGTCACTGCAGAGGCTCGCCCATGTCTCAGAAGCTCAGCTTTGAGCAGCTGCGGCGCGGCGCGGGCATGGACCTGGCGGCCTGCCTGCAGATGGAAAACAGGATGGTGCGTGTGGGTGGGTGGGGGGGGGGTGCTTGTGGTGGCCAGCTACAGGTGTTCTTTCTTCTGTGTTTTTCAATGGATTGACAGCTGGTCGTGCTGCCGCAGGTGCACCGCTGCGTGGCCAACATTGGGTCCGACTTTTACACAGGAGTGCAGGCAGCCTTGATCACTCGCAGCGGCAACCCCATCTGGGTGCCTTTCAGCCTCAAGGGCGTGAGTGCAGCTGCTCCCCGCTCTGCCACTCCCGCCTTGGGAGGGTTAGTGGGGTCGGTAGCAGGTGTAACATTGTGGGCATGGCAATTGCGCTGCCTAACTGTGTGCTTGTTTAGGCAGAACCCCTGTCAACATGCTGGCATTGATGCGTGAGCCCACCCACCCTCGGATGTTGCCATGCAGGTGCGAGCCGAAGATGTGGAGTCTTTCTTCCAGCCGCTACCGCCCCACCAGGAGCTGCAGCTGCCGCAGCTGTCGGGGAGGGGCCAGCAGGCCAAGCTTTGACTCGGGTGCCCTGAAGCCTGCTGTGTACATCACGCATCGACTAACAGAGGACAGGCTTCAGCCCACTTCCGCCATTTCCAGTCATGCCAGGACCCTTCATCGGTACGAGTTTGAGGCGTGCCCTATCCACTTCTGCTGGTCAATTTACAGTGAGAAGTGCTCTCAAATCAATCAATCGAACAATAAAATCAAGTAGCAGACCACTGTAGCAATGAAAGGCCATGCATGCGCGAAGGCGCCCAATCACGGCACGCCGCACACGGGGTGTGCCCACTCATTTTCCGGCCTCGGCTTTGGCTGGTGGGTTGATGGTCAGAGCACACACCTGCGTGCACTCCGACAGGCAGTACGCCCTGCTGCGGTAGCCATCCTTGAACACCACAATCTCCTTCCTGCGCCACAAGGCCAGCCAACAGCAGCAAGCTGCCGTCAGCCAGATTGTTAGGCATACCCACCATGTGACGCACGCTACTCGCTCGCATGGGTTCGGCAACAACCCATCAGGTTTGCTCCCAGGCACCCCTGCTCACCTGAGTGTCATGGGGCCTAGCCCTGGCGAGCCCTGCCCGCCACGCAGGCACGTTGGCACGCACTTGCGCACGCACTGCGTTATCTGCTTGCCCTTGGGTCCCTCTAAAAGCGCTCCCAGGCGCGGCGCGGTGCTGCTGTCTGCCGAGTTGAGGCCCTGAGGCACCGTCTCAAAATATTCATCCTCCACATCTCCGGCAGCCGGTTCGCTCCTCAGAGTGAAGTCGCCGCCGTCGGCCGCCGCCGGCAGCGGCAGCACCAGCTGGAGCGCCGCCAGCACTTGCACAGCCGACAGCAGCACCGCTGCGAGAGGCGTGCCGCCGCCGCAGCCGCCGCCCCACGGCGCTGCAGCCGGCCGGCCATGCGTTCGCGCAGCCGCAGAAATCGTTGATGTCTGCCTCGGGTGCGCCTTGCTGCGGCCAGCCCGCTTGTGTGGTGGCGGGAGGTGGCTGCTGGGTTGGGTGGCGCAGGCTAGCACCATCGTGCAGCTCTAGCGTCCAGGAATGGCAATCTCGATGTCGATGGTGGTGTGATGGCGTGAGACAGTCGATGGGCGCCTGGTTAGCAAGTTTTGGATCCATAGAAAGTGGCCGCGCTGAAACGACGAAAATGTTGAGCTGTGGAGGCTCCCTTGTTTCATCCTGCATTCCATACACTGTTGCAAGCAAAATGACAGTCACACCAGGCGAGTAGGCCTTGTGATGGGGGCCATGTGATGGGGCGTGCTGGTGTGCACACCAGCAAACCGATGAATGAATGCACTGTGTGTACCTTTGCCGGCATGCAGATGAGCTCATGCAGCTGGCTCTAGCTCAGGCGCTGCCCCAACGGGAGCGGCAGCGGTGCGCCTCGCCCGTAGGCTGCTTTACATCATATTGGATGGGGGGGGAGGCCGTGTATTCCTAGCTGTAGCCCAGCCCCAGCCCGGGTGTGCATTTTGCTATGTGCCGGGCTCCCCCCATGATCTATTGCCGCAGGTTGGAAGTTGCATGCCGCACGAAGCTCAGGCGCGTGATGCCCAGCGAGCGGCACTAAACCCGGCAGATCTTGCCCAGCAGCAGCAATCTGTGCATCAGAAGCAGCAGCAGCAGCAGCAGCAGGTTGGGGCGCCTCCTGGAGGTCATTGGCCAGCAGCACAGCAGCAGCAGCACGAACGCCAGTCAGCTGCAGCTGCAACGACGTGGCAACCGCAGCCTGGAAACAGCAGTAGAAGCCTCTGCCGCACTGGCAAGCGCAAAGCGGCGGAACCCGACGACTCGCCAGAGCGGCAGGGAACCAACCAGCTGGTTCGCGCACCGCAGGCTGCGCCAGTGCTGTGCTACTGCTCGACAGCGGCTGTTGGGCGCCACACGTTGTAACCACCACATGGATTGTGGCCCACAGAGAACGCACCACATAGCTGCCAGACGGGTGGTGACCTGTTACAGTCTGATGATACACAGCGCGAAGGGGACGGTAGGAATGTGAGTGTGGTCTCAAAAGCTCTTCTCGGAGTGGCGGCGCTTTGGGGAGGGAGCGGATGGGCCACGCCCCAACCTCCCAGCACCCGCCCTCATGCTGCCTGCGCGTCGAGCATCCGCCGCCGCTGATGCACGCAGCATGGTGCCAAGGCTGCTGCTGCTGCTGCGAGCGGGTGCTCACAGGCGGCCGCGGGGGCCCACAGCGGGGGTCTGCTGGGGGCCGACAGTGATGGGCAGCTTCACGTCCGCGCTGCCCTTGGCGCCCCACGCCAGGATGCCGGCGGCACCTGCAGAGGAAAGCATGGGCGCGTCAGGGCTGGTGCAGCAGCAAAGCGCGATTGGAAACTTTGGCCGACGACAAGCCGCTCCGCCAGCACTGTTACGCCCAGCGCTGATGGGCCCAGGCGGCAGCAGCCGTCACAGGCCACACCAGCAGCAAACCAGCAGCAGGCAAGAACTACACGTGTGGCAACGCAGTGCAGCAGCATAGCGGTAGCCACCCGGGGGGCGGCGGCTCACCGATGGCGACCAGGCCGAGCACGTACTCGCGGCGGGTCAGGCCACCGGCTGCGCGCTCAAAGAACTCGCTCTGCACAGACAGGAAGGTGGAAAGGGTCACACAACGCTTGATGCTGGCGAATAGTGATGCTTGTAACGATGGTCGTCAGAATTCTGCGGCGCGAGCATCCAACAGTACACGCACACGGGCCACCATGCCTGCCCATTGCAGGCCCCACCGCCAGGCTGCTGCATTTGAGCATCCCTCCATGTGCTGACCTGCAGGCTGTTGTAGCGGTTCTTGTCCTCCTGGCCATACATGTCCCAGCTGCCAATGGTGTTCTCCAGGTCCTGAGAGAAACAGACAAAAGAGCACAGCCAGTCAGAAGTTGGCGACAGCGCAACTGGCAATGCACAGCAGCGGTCCCAAGCCTCGTTGACGTTGCTGAAATTGCCAGAGATGTCTCCCCGCACCTGCAGGTCGAAGAACCGGCTCTCCTCGCCGTACTTGGCCTGCACCGGGGCGGCGCGCCTGCACACAACAGCGCGGCACCAGGCGGGAACGAGAATGGTGAGCCTGGAGCCGTCATTCGTTGCATCCCTATCGGCTGTAGCTGCATCAATTGCTGCCATTCCGCTGCCCGACAGCGCCCAATCCCAGCAGCTGTTCCAGCAGGCACGGGTGCAGCGTGATGCCGGCCGTAGGAGGGTGGGTGCCGCCGTGCGCCGAGAACCACAAAGCGGCCCGCCGCGCGCTGTTTGGGGTTGGCGAAGCTGCTCATGCCCCATGGCGGCCGCAAAGGCCTGCGCAGCCTTGCCGCCTCCTCACCCCGCTGCCAACCCCACCCATTCCCCTCTGCTCCTTCACTGGCCCATTGCGACGGATCGCTGCTGCCTGACTCACGTGGCAGCGGTGCGGCGAGCGGTGCGGGCCTGCACGGGGCGGGCGGCCACGCAGGCCTTGCTGGAGAGCACGGAAGCCTGCATCTTCACGTTGGGACTACGAAAGACGGAGGGGAGGTCCTAGGGCGGCTGCAGGTCTCAACCGATGGCTCCGGGCGTCGCCTCAAGGCCGGCAGGCCAAAGATTTCTTCCGATGTTGTACATCTGTACCATCACGACCGGCTGCCTCCTTCGGCCACTGTCAGTCGGGCGATCCGCATGCATATCGCGTGCATCCAACAGCATAATGGTGAAGAGGCTTCGCATTCACTGCAGGTCAAGTTGTGGTGGATGTCAACGTGCGACATGCCGACGCTCATTTGAAGGCAAACATAAGAGGGGAAACATGGGGGGGGGCGATCCTGGGAGCAGCTGAGCTGTCACGTCGGCCGCTGCCTCAGTCGTCCAGCTGCAGTCGGTGCGCCGCCCCGCGCGCCTCGACCAGCGGCTGCAGCTGCGCCACCTTCTCGTACATTCCCAGCAGGCCGCCCGTGTGCACAAACAGCACCTTGCGGCCCCGCCACTCCTCGGGCCGCTCCCTCATCTCCGTCAGCAGCCCGTGCAGCGCCTTGCCCGTGTACACGGGGTCGAGCACGATCCCCGTGGCGGCGGCCACATCCGCCACCGCCTGCAGCTCATCCTCGCGGCTGATGGCGTAGCCGGCGCCCCTGGCCTGCACCGCCCTGCAGACAGCCGAAGCACATCCCGAGGGGCTCGGCAAAAGCTGGCGCTCCAGTCCGGCAGGCAGTGCATGACATGCCGACCATCAACGCCACCCGGCCCGAGCCCCCACCTGAACATGCCCGCCGAGTCGGCCCCCACCACATCCCGCGTGGCGCCCAGCCCCTCCAGCAGCCCGTCGCAGAATGTGTGGAAATAGTCGGGATCGTCACATACGCCATAGGCATGCACTCGCAGTCCCAGCCCGCCAAGGTGGTTGCCCAGGGCGATGCCCGCAGTGGTGCCACCACTGCCACAGGCCTGCGAGAGGGACACCGCGAGCGGCGGCCTCCGTCTCACGGGAGCGGCCCAGGTACTGCCCTCACTAAGAATGTGCGGCTGGCAAAGCGAAGCGTTTGGTGCTGCTGCTGGAGGGCCGCGCGCCAACTCATGTTGCGACAAACAGCCACATGCACACGAGCAGGCAGGGCACAGCGCCAGGGCGCACCATGGCGATGTCGGTGAATCCCTGCCCCACAATCTGCTGCTCGACCTCCCGCATCATCTCAAGGTACCTGCGCCAGGCCAGCGGCGGCGGCAGCAGCAAGGCCTCAGAGAAGCCCGCCAGCCCACCACCTTTGAAGGCTTTGGCTTTCCATTCGGCATGCCTGCACAACAACTGAGGTAGAAACCCCAGCGGCATGTGCAGCCCACAGATGGGCAACATACAGGCAGCCATGCATCCCACAGCTCACCCCCAGACCCCCATGGAGCTGCTGCCTCCCACGGGGATGACAAAGGGGTTGAGGCCCCAGGGCGCCTGCCGCAGCTGCGCCGCCAGGCGCTCGCCCAGTGCGGGGCCGCCATACCGCCCATACTCCTCCTTTGTCACCTGTGCCAGTAGCAGCAGCAGCAGCAGCAGCATGATCCAGGGTAGGGGCGCAGGGGAGCAGCCACGCGGGATCCAGAGCCGATCAAAGACACCAGCGAGCCGCCTGCATGCGGCGCCCAGGCTGCTCCCCCACCTGCCAGATGTGGGCTCCAATGAGCCGCTCCACGAGCAAGTTGCCCACCAATCCGGGGTCTGCGGCAGTGGCGAGGAGTGCCCAGTTGTTTTGCCCCCACCCTTCTAGGCGTGTGTGGCACAGCTGGCAGCGGCCATGCCCGCCACCTGTCGACAGCAAGCACACCACACACACACACCTGCACTGCGCTTTATAGGACCCGCGGCCCGCCCAGCGCAGCAGCGCCCGCTGGTCCCTCACCCGAGTCGGCAAGGTGCTTGCTGTTGCGCAGGATGAGGTGGCAGGGGAGCCCCAGGTAGCGGGCGGCCACCGCAGTGGCGCGGGCGTGGTTGGACTGGATGCCGCCAATGGTGATTATGCTGTCGTGGCCCCGCTGCACCGCCTCAGCCATGAGGAACTCCAGCTTTCGTACCTGCAGGGCAGCAAGAACCAAATGGCGTACGACCAGCGGGAGGAGGCGGGGAGTTGAGTGGCGGCGGCACGAGCCCAGCACCAAGACCGAGCCCGGCGCTCGATGCGGCATGACAGAGCTGCAGGGGGAGTACGAGGTGGGCGAGCTCTGGCACCAGCCAGGCAGCAGCAGGAAGACCCAGCATGGACCCACCTTGTTGCCGCTCAGCTGCATGCCGGTCAGGTCATCTCGCTTGATGTGCAGCTCGCAGCCGGGCGGCACGCCTGGCACAGGCCAGGGGTGGATGGGCGTGGGCAGCTGCGCCAGGTGGCATCGCTGCTTGGGTAGCTGCAGCATCAGAGCAGGAGCAGCGGCGACAGGTTACCAACACTGGCACCCGACACCAAGCCTGTTCTGGTGCGCCGCCACAGCCAGCGGGCCCATCTCACTTACCAGGGCTAGGTTGGTGGCCCAGGCCGGCGGCGTGTATGGCTGCAGCTGGAACATCTGGGAGGCTGGGGCCACAGCTACACAGAACAAGGGTACACAGCTGGGGAAGCGACACAGCGACGGCGAGGCGGGCGGCAGGCACCAGCGGCGGCTCTGCTGGAACACTCCTGCAGGTCGCAAGTCAGGCGGCGTCGGCCTTCTCACCCATCGTGCTGTGCGCTGCGCTGATCAAGGATGCCAGCCGGCGCTCCGGAAGCGACTGAGCAGAGAGCAGACTGGCGAATGTCGGGGGCTGGCTCTGCTGGGTTGGCTGATGCCAGCAATTGGATTGAAAGTGATCAGCGGAATAGGCTATTGGACGATCAAGGCTTCCTGCTGCCCATGCATGGACCCAAACGCCACGGGGGCCAGAGCCCGGAGCGGCTCAGCTTGTGGAGCAATGTTCTTGCTTGTTCACAAGTGCCGAACTTCCCTCTGCGCTGCAAGTGCACCCCTGACCCGCCTGGGGCGCGACCGCCCGATCAGGTCTTTGTCACACTGTGCACAGGGCCAAAGTTCCGCTCAGCAGCTTCGGCATGCAGCAGCAACAGCACGGGCAGTGACGCGCGGCCATGGCGGCCTTGCAAGTGGAGAGGAAGCCCGGGCTCGTCATTAAACCGGGCCATGTCAGGCTTGCAGAGGCCGATGTGGACCTGCTCGAGGCGGGACAAACTAGCCCAGCCGAGACGCCACGGCGGGAAGGTGAGGGGAGGGCGCAGCGGCTTGCGGGGCGGGCAGGCGGATTGCTGCCGCTCGCCCGCCGGCAGGAGTGCCATACCGGTGCCAGCTACAATCAACTGTCAGCGTGCAATGGGCCTTTGTGCAGCGGCTCCTGCGTTGAAAAGCTGTTGCTGGGGTTGCCCGCCAAGCACCATGCATATCCACCCAGCATGGGCTGCCCCCGCTTTGCCCCGCGCTGTGCAGGCCCCCTGCCGGGTGCCGTGGCGGTGTGGAAGTGCCAGACAGCCCTGGCGGTGACGCAGGCGTCATTTGTAGTGGGTTCGGTCATCCTGAAGAGCAGTCTGAAGTATGTGGATGAAGAGAAAGGGGAGGCCTTCTCGCCCATCGTGTATGCGCTGTTTCGCGAGGCATGCGCCGGGCCCATCCTGCTGCTGCTGTCCCGGGCCATGGCAGGTGGGCTAGGTGCCGCTTGCACGTCCGGCGCCCGCTTGCTGCTGCTGTGCGGATAGCCAGAAAAACATGCACCCTTGTTGCTGGCCCCGCATGCTGCTGCTGCTCTCCCGGCCCTCGACACCCGCTGCTCCTTGTTGTGTCGCCCTGCCCCACCGGCTGCAGGCAGGACCCACCCCAAGCAGAGCGATCTGTGGCGGGTGGGGGTCATGGGCGGCGCCATGTTCCTGTCGCAGCTGCTTTACATCCTGGGCATAGAGTTGTCGGGCGTCACGGTGGCCACTTGCATGCAGCCCGCCATCCCGGTGAGCGGCATCACTCAGGCCGACCACCCTGCCTGCCTGCCTGCCTGCCTACCTGCCTGCCTGCCTGCCTACCTGCCTGCTTGCCTCCCTGTGTGCCCACCGCCCTGCCCGTCGACCTTGCTGCCTCCGCTTCCATGCCCACAGGTGTTCACCGTGCTGCTGGGCATCGCGCTACACATGGAGCAGGGCAACCCGCGCAAGCTGGCTGGCATCGGGCTGTCGGTGGCGGGCGCGATTTGCATGGTGGCCGGCGGCGCCGCCTCGGCCACCCACGGCCACGGCGTGACCCAGCAGGAGGCCAGCAACATGCTGCTGGGGGATGTGTGCCTGCTCATAAACACCCTGGCCATGGCCGTCTATTACATTGTGTCCAAGCAGATGGTGCAGCGCTACCCCGCCATCTGCGTGGCCGCCTGGGCCTACCTTGTAGGTGCGTGCCTAGCACGCCTCCCAGCCGGGGCTGCAGAGGGGCTGTATGGGTGAAGAGGAGCGGTTGCAGAGGCCAGGCCGGTGGCCGGCGCCTGGCTAGCAATGCTACGCCATGCCATCCTTGGTTGCCGCCCGTCGCCGGCATGCCCGTACCTTCGTATCGCCCGCCTGCACCACCCCCGCCTGCGCCCATGCTTTCCGCCCCGCAGCGGCGACCTGCATGGCGCTGGCGGCGGCGATCTTCACCGAGGCCGCCGACTGGCACTTCCCGCGGTCCATGGTGCTGCCGCTGATCTACTGGATCCTGGTCTGCTCGGTGGCTGGCTACTATGCCGTCACCTGGGCCATGCGCCACCTGCCCGCCTCACAGGTGCGCGGGCGGGCTTGTTGGTGTCGGTGGCGGGGTGGAGCTTGTGCCTGTCGAGGCGCAGGAATCGCGTTTCCCGCGTTGGTGATGTCTGTGTGCAGTAGTGGTGTGGAGCCGCTGGGCCCAACAGCCACGACGGTTGTCGAAGCTGCGGCTGCACACACACTCTGACCCGGCGCGTCGCATCTCCTCCTCGCAGGTGGCCGCCTTCCAGTGCTTGCAGCCCTTCGTCGGCACGCTGCTGGCCTTCCTGGTGCTGGCTGAGCAGCCCACGGCGTGGGACCTGGGCGCGATAGGCATCGTGGCGGGCCTGCTGCTGGTCAGCACCAGCAGCGACCGGCGCGACATAGACACGCATGCGGTGATGACCCGCATCCGGCGCCTGCTGTCCCACCGCAACCTCATGCTCACCAAGTCGGTGCACATGCTGCAGCTGTGGCCCGCCGAGCAGCGGCATTAGCTTCTTCCGCTGGAGATGTCTGCTGCGGCCGCGGCAGAAAGCTCCAGCTGAAGTGTTCTCTCGAGTCAATACATTATGTTTCCCTCATGCCCTGCCTGCCTTTGCCAAATCTGTCTCTTTCCGCTCCCGCCGTCTCCTGCTCCGCTCCCGCCTTTCGTCGTCCTATTCGCCGGCTCCCCAAAACTGTTATCCTATCCCCTTCACCATTTTTGTACACTGTTATGATTAAAGACCCCCACAGATGATGTGAGAGAAGAGGGGCAGGAGCCATTGGGGAGCCCTCGGTGCGGGGGCCCTACGCCTGCACCGCCGTGCGTACCTCGCCGGCAAGCCATGCCGACATAAGAAAACCCTAGGGCAGCATACTGCCCGTTCACCGTCCGGCACGTAGTAGGTAATCGCCACCAGCGCCGGGTGCCCTCCCTCCCTGAACAAGCCGAGCCAGACAGCAAGTGGAAGCCGTGCGCCCCAGCTGCGCCTGGAGGCTCCTGGAGCGCTTCAAATTGCGAAAGCCTGCTTGGAACGAGCAGTGTAGGTCGCTGTCGATCGGTGCACGGGGATGGCCGACCCGCCGCCAGCGCCGCCCGCCAGGCAGTGCCCCCCAACCATTTACCGCAGCGCTGCCGGCGAGCAAGCCATCAGGTCTCTGTATGACAAAGTCCTGGCTGTACTGCCATACGAGCATGAGGAGCGGTTTGTCGAGACCAGCTATGGCTCAGCACATGTGCTAGTGTGCGGGCCAGCCGCGGCGGCGGCACAGCCGCTGGTCGTTTGGCACGGAATGGGGGCGCCGGCCCCTTTCATCCTTCGCATGCTGGAGCCGCTGGTCCTATCGCAACGCTTCCGCATCTATGTACCAGACCTGCCCTACCAGGTTGGTCTGCATGAGGCAGCTGAACCATTCATCTGTTCATCACTAACCAAATTACAAGGCACGTTTGCCTTGCCGCCATCCACACTCTTCTCCACATCGTCCTGCCTGCCTGCCTTCTTACAGGCTGGCAGCAGGACGGAAGACGCTCTGCTGGACCCTACCACTTCACGCCATGGGCAATGGGGCCTGGAAGTTCTGCGGGGGCCGGCGGCTGCTGGCACCACCACAAGCCGGTTCTGCTGCCGCAGCCCCAACCCCTCCGCTGCAGGGGGGCGTGTCGTTGGGGGCGGCTGTGATTATTGACCTGGCGGCGGTGGCGCCAGAGGCGATACGCGGGGCGGTACTGCTGGTGCCTGGAGGGCTGATCCCAGGTGAGGGGGTGGTGCCTTGCAGGGGAAGCGAGTGGGCACAGGGTCCAGCGCTGGTGGCCCATTCCTCCTTGCTTGGCAGCGGCGTGCAGAGGCTGGGGCCGCGCCGCACAGCGTGCTGTTCTGCTATTCATTGGGCTGCTCCGCTCCGCGCCGTGCAGTCTCTCTGACCTCGTTCCTGCTGCGCATCGTGCTGCCCTCGCTGCTCTACCTCCTGCTGCCCTGCTCCTTCACCGCCCGCCTGGCGCTGTCGGGGATGTGTGATGAGCCGGTGCCGGCGGACTGGGAGCTGATTCCTCTGACATGGAAGTGAGTGCAGGGTCCTGTGCCGGCCTGGTGGCGGGGCTGCTTGGCTGGCTGTTTGGCAGGCGGCCTGCCACTCTCCGCCAACGCCGCGGCCAGCCATGGATGCATGTAAAAGCCTGTCTCACTCACTTTGCTGCGTGGCCGCCCACCCCTGAGCCTGCAGGCATGTTGTCCGCCGGCCAGAGCTCCCCGGCGGCCACGGCGGCTTCCCTCCCGACGATCTGGCCCGCCTGGCAGCTCCCACCTTTGTCATCTGTGCCGAGCGTGACGTATTCTGGCCGGGCAAAGCGGCTGCCGCCGCCGCCGCAGCAGCCCTGCCAGACTGCCAGACGGCAGTGATCCCTGACGCACGCCACCTGCCTTCTAGGCGCAAAATGGAGGAAGCGAATCGCTGGATCCTGGACTTCTTCCTCGAGAGGGGTTTATTGTGACCGGGCGGCTCGGGAGCAGCTCAGGCACGGCAGTGGAATGGGCCGCCACGCATGGACTGCTTGTGTGGCCCGCCTGCTGGCAACCTGCATCTAGCGCATGGCAGTTCTGTACGCGCATTCCTCTCCACCGCCCCCAATTCCTTGTGTCTATCGCCGCCCCGCCACTCGCGGCGGCAAACAACGTGCTCGCTTGGCACTGCTCTCCACAACGGTGGCTTTCAGAAGCCCTGAACTCCCTTTACTTTATTTTTCGAGTTTGCATGTTTGTATGTGTGCTTCATGATGCTGGCGCGTGTAAACATGAAAAGATGGTGGCAGCGTGCAAACTGGCCCAGCTGGCGGCAGCTGTTCTCGCACTGCCGCCGTGCCTCCTTTCCACCACTCTTGCTCGGCATTCCTGGGCTGCCAGTTTTCGTTCCCTTGTGTCATAGCATCTGCCTCTTCCTTTGAGACTTCGCAGAGCGCAAGGCATGCTGTCTACCAGGCACTGCCTGGGGCCCGTGGCCCAGCGGCGGCCCTTGGCGGTGCCTAGCCTGCGCAACCGCACCGCCAGCCGCGTGGTGTGCTTTCAGGAGGGAGCCAGCTCGGCTGCTGGTGCCAACACACGAATCGCGTTCGAAATTCCGCTCCAGGTGCTGTGTCCCTCAGAGCGACGTTTGTTTGTGATTGGAAACGACAGTGGTGATGGGAGCAGGGCTGTGTCCGGCAGCAGGCGGTTGGCGCCCGCGCCGTCGCCCACACCAACCTGCTGCTACCCTGCCCCTCCTCCCATAGACCGCCTTTGGCGAGCGGGTGGCCGTCGTGGGCTCCTTCACGGGCTGGGACCCCGCCACACCGCTGAAGCTGGAGTGGAGCGAGGGCAACCTTTGGCACGGCGAGGTTGAGGTGCCCGCGGGGTGAGTGGCGGGCGCCGCCAGCGCCTGGCGCTTGTAAGGCAGGGGAGCACAGGCCGCTCCCTGCTGCTCTCAACCTCGTCTTTCTTCTTGCTGCTGGTCACATTCAGCTGCTTTTTTAAATTCCTCATATTTCGCACCTGCCCAGTTTGTGCTGCGCAGCGAGCCTCTGGAGTACAAGTACATCATCTCCAAAGGCGATGCCGTGACCTGGCAGCCCGGCCGCAACCTGGTGCTGACCCTGAGCGAGGGCGCCCAGGTGCGATATGCTTCTTGCCAGCTGCTTATCGCCTGCCATCATCTCACATTGGCATTCGCATTGGGCTGCCCTGACACCTGAGTCCCGCTCGGGCTGCCTGCTGCCTGCTGTGGGGCCTGCAAGCTCCCACACTGCCTCGAGGCTCACTGGGCGTGTTGCTGCCGATCCCCTCGATGGCTGTCTCGCCACCTCCCTGCCCACCCGCCCACCGCTCGCGTCCCTTCTTGAAGGCTGTGCTGGTGCTGGACGACTGGCTGGGCAAGAAGCACGAGGTGAAGTCATCAACTGCCAAGGAGGAGGCAGAGGTTGCGGCCCAGGGCGCAGAGGCGGCTGTAGTGGAGCTGGTCGCGGCTGTCAACAGCATAGCGGCCAATGGCGTGGCGGCTGTGCTGGAGACGCAGCTGCCGGTGCCAGCAGAGCAGGAGCAGGCATTTCAGGCAGCCGAGGCGACGCCCACTGATGAGAAGCAACAAGAGGAGGAGGGGCCAGAGGCGGCAGCTATGACAGCTACCGAGGATGGGACCGCGCCACTGCTTGCCAACGAGACGCTGACGAAGCCTGCGGCAGCAGCTCCAAAGGCGGCGTCGGTCAGCATGCCGGCTGTGGCAGCGGCGGCCGTGTCCTCCCTGCAAGCAACCACCGCCCAGCTCAAGGCAAGCAAGGGGCTGGCCGGCAGGGGGCCCAGTCGCATCCTGTTTGCTCTGTTTCCTCAGCTTGGAGTCTCGTCCACCTGATCCTGAGGTGCCGCGTCACCCTCCAGCTCAAACTCACTCACAGTCACCGCCTCTGCCTTTGTGCAGGCCACGGCCCTGCGTGCGCGGGACAAGGCTCCCTCGGCCGCGATGCCCGTGGTCGCGTTGGTGGTGTGTGTGGCGCTGGTGGCTGCTGCCCTGGACGCCGTGGGGCCGCTGGTGGCTGGCGGCCTCGCCATCCTGCGCCAGCGCGCCGCCACGGTGCTGCACTTTGTTGCTGACTCGCTGGCCACGCTGGCCAGCAGGCGCCGCTGAGCCTGCTGGTGGCACCTCCGGGAAGCGGCGGCAGCCTGCTGCAGCGCCGCCTGTGCAGTGCGTGGCCGCCGCCGGCGGACGCCTGATGCAGCATTGCCAACGGATGTGAAATGAACCCGTCTGCAATTTGACGTGTCCTCCTACTGGTAGCGACCATGTTCTTGTTTGTATCGTGATAGCCTACTCTTCTGATGCATGCATAGATATATTCAGCCTTGCGACTTTGCTCGAATGGGCAAATTGCTCCCCTTGTCTGTTTTGTATACTAATTACGTTTCACTCCTTCAGGTAGCCTGTCCCTTTCATTGCCGTTGACCCCTCACTGCCAATGCATGCAAGTATCTATCTAGATGTGCCCCTCTTGGGGGTGCCCGTGGTGGCCAGCTGCAGCGGGTCGCCAGGCTGGCGCCAATGTGCAAGATCTCAAGGCATGCTTCTCCTTGGCCTCATGGCACGGGGCTTGCTTGATCTTAACGCGTTTTCAGCCACTCCAGACTCACATGATGTGAGCTTGTGGCGTCTTACGTGGTGACGACCTCGGCGCGCGTCCAGCTGCTGGAGGCGTTACGCCCGAGACCATGCGGACCCTTAAAGGTTCTGCAATTCACGTTTTCCCGGCTCGGGGCTCGCCCCGAAACCAGCACGTGAGGCTGCGTGCCTCCCACGCATGTCGTCCCCGCGGGGCTGGCTGCGTCTCAATCAAGGCATCCCCCGAATTTGTGGTGCTCGCAGGGTAGCGGTATGAGCAGAGGGCGCACAGCCGCCCCGCCAACGCCGGCCGCCTTCCAGCGCTCGAGCGGGGCAGCGCCGGCACCCTTTGAGACGCACCGGCTTCAACCATCATTGCAGGGGGAGGATCCCCCTGCCGTCAGCAGCACTTCTAACCCACGCTGGTGGTGGTCTGTAATCAGCAGCAGCAGCGGCAGGGGTGACAGCGTGCATGGGCGCGACGGCAGCACCGGCCGCACGACCTCAGCTGCCGTGGCATGGCCGCACGGCAAGCTCAGGCCCGCTGCCCCAGGCCTCGCTGAGTCGCTGGAGCCCCTGTCTGCCGCATGTGGCGCTGATTCCACAGCGCTCACCAGGGCTGTGGCCTGCCTGCCCTCGCACCTGCGGCAAGGGGTGTTGGCTCACGGTGCGGCCGTCGCGGCCTGCCTGCTGGGCCTGGGCTGCGAGCGGCCCCAGCTGGCACGCCTCGTGCGCCGCTGCCTGCTGCTGTTCAGCTGGCCGCCGGAGCAGCGCGCTGGGCCGCTGGTTGAGCAGCTGATGGCGATTGGGCTGACGGCCCGTGAGGCGGTGCGATGCATGGAAAGCAGCCCCTCCTCCGTCGGCAGCAGTAGCTGGGCGGCCAGCCTCACGGCGCTGGCAGGGCTGCTCGCCGCCGGCAGCGGCCCTGGCGCCCCGCCCTCGCACCAGCTGGCTGCGGATCTTCTCCGGCAGCAGCCCGGGGCGGGGGCCCTGCTGGCGCTGAGCCCCCGCACGCTGCAGCGGCGTGCTGTCGGGCTTGGAGAGCTGGGCCTGGCGCCGGAGCAGCTGGCTGCGGCCCTACACACCGACCCGCTGCTACTTACAACAGAAACCCAGGAGCTGGCAGAGCTGGCAGAGGTGCTGCAGCAGGAGCTGGGCGGGGGCGGTGACCTGCTTGCCGCCGTGTTGTGCCGCACTCCCTCGCTCGCCGTCGACTGCTGCGTCTATGAACTGGAGCAGCGTGCCTGGAAGCTGGCCAGCGTGAGTGCGCACTGACAAGGTGTCGGGATGACCAGCTGAGGGCAGCGTGTGAGGGGGCCTGGCAGGGTTGTCGGCTGGCGGCGGGGCAAGCTGCTGTGGCATGGGAAGCGGTGGCGGGAGGCCAGTGCTGCTAAATCGTTTGACATGGATGTCACAAATGACCCTGCTCCAAAGCCCTCCCATCTCCCCAATGCAGGAGTTTGGCCAGGCTGCGGGCGAGGGGCATGGTGCATGCGGTTCCGCAGCTGCTGCTGGCCGAGCCTCGGGACTGGCAGCGATCGCTGGATGTGCTGCGGCTGTGCTGGGTGGCGGATCCACGGGCGTTGGCGCAGCAGAGGCCGCACCTGCTGTGCCACGACCTCGCCGCGCCCACCCACTTGGCGGCACGGCTGGTGCTGCAGGCTTGTCTGAGGCTCTCGGCGGCCGCCGTCTATGACCGGCTGCCTGGCAGCATGACCACCTGCGAAGCAGAGAAGCTGGTGTGCCGGCTGCTCTTTCTGGAGCAGCAGCAGGGGGCTGCTGCTGTGGCGCAGCTGGTGGCAGGCCATGAGGAGGTGGAGGACAGGCAAGGCACAGGCAAGGCGCCAGCTCAGCAGCCATGCGGCTGCTGGATGTATGCACGCTCTCCGACGCAGCCTTTGCCCGCCTGCTGCAGCCAGCAGCTTTGAGTGAGGGCGCTGCCTCGCCGCTAGTGGAGCTGCGGCGGCTGCAAGCGGGCTTCGGCCTCCGTCCAGCCTGGCTCCAGTTGTTGTCTGAGGCGGAGGCAGAGACCCAGCGCCTGCAGCGCCTACTGCGTGGGTGAATATGGCCTCGGAGCCAGCCCTTGCATGCCCTTCCCCGTGCGCTATGTATCATACAGAGCACGCGCCGCGTGTGTGTATCTGCCTGATTGTATCTGATTGATGAGCTTTACTTCTCCTCGGCAGGACGGTGTTATATTCTGGTATTTGTGCCATTAACCCAAGGGCCTTTACACCTGTAAATGTGATGGACACCGGTTGATGGTGCTCCACCACCTGCTGCATTGCCAAAGGGTGGCTGCGTCATGGGCAGATCAGCACCTGCTTAGAAGTAGAACTGCAGAGTGATGGACTGCAAGACTACTGCTCAGCTTGGTGAGCAGCGACACTGTGCACCTTGGGGCGCCTGCCACGCTCCACCGCATTGCCCCGGCAGTGCCCACTCAAAAACCCCACGCTCATCCCGCCGCGCCAGTAAGCAGTTCTATCTGTGTTTCTGGATCCCACAGCCATGCAGGCGGCCTCAAAGCCCTTCTGCGTGGGAGCGCCAGGCGGCAGGCTCCCTGCACGCCGCCCAGGCCTCCGGCGGGCCCCGCGGGTGCTGCTGGTGCAAGGATTCAAGGATGACAGCGGCACCGGGCCCACCGTGAAGGCAAAGTTCGCATTTGAGCACCCGGCAAGTGCTGCTGCAACTCTGTTCAATTTGTCTGATCGCTCAGAACAGGCCGCCTGGTGGTGCTCCGCGGGCCTAGGGGCTCTGATTTGTGAACGCTGCACTGTGCCGGGGGCGGCGGGCCCAGAGGAATGGCCACCCGCCGCCTCCGCCCGCTGCCGGCACAGCCGCCGTTGGAGGCCGCGTCAGCCACCCCAATTCCATCGTCTCCATTTGCAGCACAGTTCATCCAAGCAGCTGTGCAGGGCACTCTTGGGCCTGATCTTCCATCATACTGACTGACCGACCCCTGACTGGCAGCCACCCCGCTTCAAGAACCAGCCGCGCCCCTTCTCCGCTGACAACCCTACCTGCTCCGCGCCCTGCCTGCAGACGCGCTTTGGCGAGCGGGTGGCTGTCGTCGGCTCCTTCACGGGCTGGGACCCAGCCACCCCGCTGCAGCTGGAGTGGAGCGAGGGCAGCGTGTGGCAGGGAGAGGTGGAGCTTCCCGTGGGGTGAACATTGACTCGGCCGGCGCTGCTGGCGCCGCACCCTACCACTGCTAGGCATCATCACTGGCACGCCTACCCTCTGCTGCTCATCCCTGAATGTGCCTGTACTGCCACCTGTACTGCAGCGAGCCTCTGGAGTACAAGTACATCATCTCCAACGGCGATGCCGTGACCTGGCAGCCCGGCGGCAACCTGGTGCTGACCCTGAGCGAGGGCAACCAGGTGCCTGTCCCCCCCTTGCTTGGGCCACCCATGACAGCCGTCTGCAGCACCTTGGTCTGGGATTGATGCGCTCGCCTCCCGCCGGCTGGCCTGTATTGAAAGCTATGCCTGCTACGCTGTGCCTGCTGGGCCACCGCTTCTGCAGACCGTGCTGGTGCTGGATGACTGGCTGGGCCAGAAGCATGAGGTGAAGCCGCTGGCTGAAGAGGAGGCTGTGCTGGGCGAAGAGCCGGCCGCTGTGGAGGAGGAGGCGGTGCCAGCCCCGGAAGCAGGTGAGGCCCCGGGCTTGCCCTGGCGGTGTGCTTGGATTGAGTAGTGCCCTGCCGTACCTGCACGGCTCCCAACGCTGGTCTCACAATTTGTACCGCCTGCTCTCATGCTGTCCTGCAGTAGCCGCCGTGGAGGTGGTGGAGGAGGTGGTGGCGGAGGTTGAGGAGGTGATGACAGTGGCTGAGGAGGTAGTTGTCACACCTGAGCCCGAGCCCGAACCTGAGCCAGTGCCTGAGCCAGTGCCTGAGCCTGTTGCTGCTGAGGTTGAGGCGGCCCTGGTGGCAGAGACTGCGGAGCAGCTGGCAGTTGCTGCCGAGGAGGAGGAGGGCGAGGACGAGGACGAGGTGCTGGCTGCTGAGGAGCCCGTGGCTGCAGCTGCGGCTGTGGAGGTATGCGCTGGCATTCTGTGTAGCTACCGGGGCGCTGCTTACCCTGCTGCTGGCAGCCCATCATCGCATGCCGTACGTACCTGTTTGCTGCGCAAGCCTTACCTTCCCCTGCGTCTGCCTCACTGCCTGGCCGTCTGGCTTTTGCTGTCACCGCTCCTGCAGGAGGAGGTCGAGGAGGTGGTCAAGGAGGCACTGCCTGCCGAGGAGCCAGCAGAGGAGCCTGCCGAGTGTGTGGAGTCGGCCTACGTGGCGCTGGCAGAGGCGCAGTCGGCTGAGCTGGAGGAGGAGGTGGCAGAGGTGGTGGCACAGCTGGAGGTGGCAGTGCCTGCAGACGTGCCAGAGGCCGAGGATGCCGTGGCCACCGCCAAGGAGCTTCTGGCGGGCGCGGAGGCAGCCCTGGTGGCAGATGAGCCGTCCCTGGAGGACCTGGCTGCTGCGGTGGAGCTGCTTGGCGGCGCAGAGGCGGCGGCGGCCGCCGCAGAGGAGCTGCTGGCGGCTGCTGAGGAGGAGGCAGCAGAGGAGGTGGCCGAGCCCGAGTCTGCAGCTGTCGAGGCTGTCAGCGCGGAGGAGATTGCGGTGGCAGAGGAGGAGGCTGAGCCTGTGGCCGCCGAGGCAGCAGTTGCCGAGGAGGAGGCTGTGGCAGTGCCAGAGGAGGAGCCTGAGGTCGAGCTGGCTGTGGCGGCTGAGGTGGTTGAGGAGGAGGCAGCGCCTGATGCTGCCATGGAGGCAGCTGCGGTCCAGGCCACGGTGATCACTGAGCTGATGAAGAACGGCAATGGCGCGCTGCCGGTGGCGGCGCTGACGGAGCTGGTGGCCAACGGCGCGCTGCACGCTGAGGAGGAGGAGGAGGCCGTGGCGGTGCTCACTGAGGCAGCCTTGGAGGAGGTGCGCAGCCTTGGTGGTTTCAGCGCTGAGGTGGCGCCCTGCGCTGCTCTGTGCCCGCTTGGCTCCCACTTGTTGCCGCGGGTTGTGCTGCCGCCAGGCACCTGCGTGGCTGCGGGGCGCCCCGCTTGTTGGCGCTGCTGCCTGTGTGGCAGGCAGTGTTTGCCAGCGCTTGCTCTGCCCTGTGGCCTGCCTGACTGGCCTGGCCGGCTCCGCCTGTGTGGCTGGCCTGCAGGAGGAGGAGGAGGAGGTGGAGGAGCTGCCGCCGCGCCCCAAGGGTGTCGTGTCGCCAGCGCTGGCTATTCTCGAGGACAGCCCGGAGGAGGAGGAGGCGGCAGAGCCTGAGCCCACCAACTTTTTCTCTGGCTGGATGAACTTCTTCACTGGGAAGAAGTGAGATCAAGACCGCTCCAGCGCCCGTGTGCGCACGAATGCCACGGGGCCGCCATGGCGGTCCCCAGCGGTCCTCGGGGCCGCCGATACTTACTTTCCCCTTTCTACTCAGCGCTGCGTTGGCCCCAGCTGCCTTGGTCCATTGCTCACGCCTTGTTAGTCCTCGGCCTGTTCTCTAGTGCTGGCTGGCATTCTCCCTTGTGCTGAATCTCCTGCCCTAAGTTATTCAATTCACACTTAGCTAGCGTAGATGTGTGTTGCTGCCCTCTGAACCGCACCCCAGCTGACTCCGTGCCGACCCTTTCTTCTTTCCTTTACATGAACCCACACTGTGCTTGAAGCTGATGAGAATGCCACGCCCGATGCGTATGGCCTGCCTGCCAAGCCTGCTTGCATTTCTTACCCCTACTGGCGATGCCTTGCAAAGCGCCGTGCTGTTGAATGCGTGCCAAGCTATGTGGGCATCTTGCGGCCTACCCCTGCTGCAAATGCAACGTTTCTGACGGATTGCCCTTTGCCTCCCTGTGTACTGGCCGTGCTTTCCATGATAACCAGGCGCCGACGCCTTCTACACTTCTGTACCCCACACCTGCACCCCCAGAGCAGCTGTGTTGTCTATTACAACGTGTCCTGCTGTACCACCACGCCTGCCTGTCATGCATACGTATTTCATTGTAAGCGCCGCCAGACGCCAGGAAACAGTGTCAATGGGGGGATGGGAGCGAATGAAATGTGAATTGGGTAGTGGCACGACAGTGAGCCGACTGAGGAAGCGCCCCGCGGATCGGATGTCGTCAGCTGCTCAGATTTCGTCAGCCAAGATCTGCCGCCGCAGCCCGGCCATCATGGCATTCATGTGGTGCACGTTGTGGATGGTCAGCAAGCTGGCAGCAAGCGGCTCCTTGGCCTTGACCAAGTGGTGCAGATATGCCAGGCTGCAGCAGCGGGCGGGGGGTGGTCGTCACAGGGACGGTTAGTGGTTAGTTGTGGGCGTGTGTGCCGATACAATCACCCATGGTGATCGTGTTGATGCTGGTGTGAGGGTGGCTGAGCACAGCGCAGTGCACAGGCAGGGAGAGCACCGGGGGCAGGGCGGCCGCACCTGTGCGTGCGGCACGTGTGGCAGGTGCAGCCCTCGACCGGCGGCCGGAAGGCGGTCTTGTACAGGCCGCTGATCTGCACCAGGCAAGGGAACAGAGGACACGCGGACGTTGCGGGAACAGGCAAGGCTCTGTCACAAGGACTGCCCTCCTGGCCAGCAACGGCCTGGAGCACGAGCAGCGGCGAGGAGCTCAGCAGCAGCAGCAGGGCTGTGCACACTGCCGTGCCGTCACCTCCCTAGCTCACCACCCGCAGCGGGCCGTCCTTGGTGAGCATTGTGCCGTGGCGCCCCACCCGAGTTGGGTAACAACTATCAAACGTATCGCAACCATACGTCACCAGCTGCGGGGGCATTGGCATTGGCAGAGGTGTGGCCGAAATGCAACACAGCCCAAACACAAGGCAACACAGGGGGGGACACACAGCGCGCTGTGCCGACCTGCCTGCACCACCTAAGGCCAGCCTGCCCTGCTTCCTTCCAGCCCAGCACCGCGCTTTCCCCGACAGGCTGCCCACACACACCTGCGGGATGCTGGCCGGGTCTGCGATGCCCAGGATGTGCACGGGTTTGGTGCCGGTGCCGCGCTCGTGCAGGCGAGGCATGATCCGCTCCAGCAGCCAAAACAGGTCGCCCCTGCATGGCGGCAGCAGCATGGTAGCGACAGCCACGCCCGCAGCAGCCTTGGTGGCCGGGCCAGGGGCGATGCACAGCGGCGCCGGCAGTGGCGTGGACAGGAAAGCCGGCCAGCAGGGGCGGCGCCGGCGAGAGCGCGGGTGGGCACGGCGCGCCAGGCGGGCGCCCACCAGCCCACCTGTCCTTCCCCAGGCTGCCCCCCACTGCAAACCCGTCAAAGGGAAGGGAGGTGAGGTAGTCTATGCTCTGCTGGCGCAGCTCCAGCGACAGGCCGCCATGCACCACTGCATACATTGCCTGCTGCCGCACGTCGGCCAGGTGCGTTTTCAAGCTGCGCCCAGGGGAGAAGGAGCGGCAGTTTCGATGGCTGGGCCGGTCAGGGTGCCAGACAGGAGCCAGGGGCAGGGAAGCAGGGAGGCCAAGTGCGGAGTAGAGCAGCACGACGGCTCCTGAAACCAACACACTGTTGTCTCTGTCCACCGACCAAGCCCCCTGCGCCCCCTGGCCCCTGCCCTGCCTCTAGCCCCACCTGCGTGCCATCCAGCGGTGCGACCTCGCCAGGCTGGCAGCCAGCACCTGCGGCTCTGTGTGGTATGGCGGCAGCTCATCCAGCGGCACGATGATGTCAGCTCCCAGCTGCTTCTGGGCCAGCACGCTGCTCTCAGGGGTCAGCAGCATCCTGGCGCCGTCGCTGCGAGGGCACAGCAGCAGGTGGCGGGGAAAGGTGGACGAGGAGCGCGGGCGAGGTGGGCAGGGCACCAGGGAGGGCGCACACAAACACACCATCACCCATCACCGCCACCACCACTACCCCACCCCACTGCCGCACGGGCCCACCGATAGCTTCGAAAGGTGACCCCCTCCTCCGACACACGGGCCACCAGGTTGTGCTCCTGCTTGTGCCGGCTCTTGCCGCTGCCCCGCTTCAGGCTGTTCACCTCCTCGTGCACCGTGCCATAAGCCAGCGAGAAGACCTGCGAGGCGGGAGGCAGTCAGGCCGCGTCGGACCGGGCGAGGCAGGCAAGGCAGGGCGCCAAGCGGGCGCCAGCGATGGCAGCAGGCCCAGGATGGCAGGTGTGCTAGGACGGGGGTACGGCTGACAGGCTGGCAGGATGGCAGGTGTGCTCGGGCACGCTGTCGTTGCGCAGCTGGCTGGCCTGCAAGGCTTGCCGGCTGGCCCACAGGCTGGCAGGCGCGGCTTGCCTGGAAGCCGCCGCTGTCGGTGATGAGCGGCAGCTGGCGGTTCATGAAGGCGTGCAGGCCGCCGGCCGCCTCCACCACGTCGGCCCCCGGGTGCAGAAGTAAATGGTAGGTGTTGCAGAACATGAGCTGCTGGCCCTCTGCGGCGCAGCATGGCGCAGCCAGGCAGGGTTGGCAGCATGGCAGGGATACCGGGCACGTCTCAATCCGAACCCCCCCAGCCGCCAGCGGCGCCCTCCTCAGCATCGCCGTCCCTACCACCCCGGTGCGTGCCTGCATCTGCCCAGGGTCCATCCACCGCTTTGAGCGCCGCGTTGGTGCCCACCTGCACAAAGGCGGAACCGCATGGGCGGATAGATCGAAGTGGAGCCACCGTAGCAGGCGACGCCAGCGGCGCAGGGAGGAACAACGCGCCGGGGCTGCGGCAAGTGCTGGCACTGCACCCACCGCCACAAATCCAGGGGTGTCGATGATGCCGTGGGGCGTGTGGATGCGTCCCACCCGCGCCCCAGACTTTGCCGACCTGTGGAGCAACCCAGAAGGGTGCAGCCGCGTCGACTGAGTGCACGGAAGAGAAGATGAGCAGAGGCAGCCAGTGCCGGTTAGGGTGCCGCAGCGTCGCATTATTGTGCGGTGGTGGGCTCGTCACATCATGAACACCAGCACAAGTTAGCAAGGGAAGCCCCCAAACCCACGTGTGCAACAGCTCGAAGCGGAAAAATGGGCGCGGCTCCCAAGGCGGGAACTCCGACGCGGGCGGCGGCGGCTGCATGGGGTCCATTTTTCGGCGCTTGCGCGCCTGCAGGTAGACAGCAAGATGCGCTGCTTCGACATAGGGACCTCTCCCTGCCAGCACTGTCTCTGGTGAACGAGACGGCGTAGCAAGCACGGCGGCGGCGGCAGGCTCACCGGCTTCTCCTGCTGCTGCGGCTTGGGTGCCTCCGGCGAGATCGCCATGCTGCCGGTGCACCTGAATAGTTGCCTGCTGGCAGTGGCGCTCCTCGACACCCTGAAACAACACTAGGCCGGCAGATGGTGGGCGGCGTGCCTGCACGCGTGCCCTGCTAGCATATGCCTGCATGCGTGATGTACTTTGAAAACATCTGTGCACACCTGGTGTGCAGCCGGGCTACGGCTCGCAAGCAGCAGCCTGTTGCGGCCATCCCCTGTGCTGCCAGCCACCCGAGTTGAAGCCGGGAATGCAATTGAAGGAAATGTACCGCCGTTGGGGCTGATCTGTGCATGATGGGAATGTTGACGGCGCCGCCACCTGGCCGCCTCTGGCGACGACTGAATGGCTGTGCAGCCGCTAAACTCCCGCTACCACCACACCTGCCCACCAGCACGAGCCTTCCCTGTTAAAGCACGCTCAACATACTACAACGCCAATGGGGCGAGGCGGCACACAAAGGAAGCTGGTGGTACAACACGGTCGGGTCGAGAAATGAAAGAAGAACGCAGGTGAGTGCGGGGAGGGAGGCGAAGAAACAGAGCATGCCCAGCATCGGGGTGGCGGGACACCGAGTGGCGCTGGACGGAGGCATCAGCAAACGACAGCGCAAGGCAGCAAAGCAGCGAGCAATTAAGCAGCAACACGGAGCAGCAGGCATGGAAACAGGAATGCACGGGGCTGCCCAGCACCCCGCCGCGTCATTCGTGGTGCATGTGCACGTGCGGCGGCAGGGCCAGCGGGCGGCGCGAGTAGTAGGCGTCTAGCATGCAGATGAAGCTCAGGCCGATGGCGACCGGCACTGCCAGCATGCCAGCAAACAGGGTCAGGTCAGAGTAGTGCCGCTCGTTGTGCAGGTATGAGTACGTGTCCTTCATCCTGGCAGGCAGCCTGCGTAGCAGGACCGGCGGCAGGCCGCAGGGAGTAGGCGGTGGTGTGTGTGGCGGCAGACATGGCTGCTTCGGCGCATGCATTGCACGCACCTCGCCTTGCCCTGCTGCCTGGTCACAGGCACCTGGAACAGGCAACAGCGGCATTTCCAACAGCATCGCATCCCACGGCAGCGGCATTTGCATTTGCATCCCATGCTCACTTTGTGATCTGCCCTACCGTGCGGCCGCACTTGCTGACGGGTGAGGTGCAGCCGGTGCGCGGCTGCACCGCCTTCCACCCTTCCCGGGCAAACTTGATCAGCTGCGAGCAGGAGCGGGGTCAAAAGCACAAGGGTCACGCCACACCCTGCTGCTGCTGCTGTGCCGGAAGCGACTGGTGGCAAGGGAGGCTCCGCTCGCACATTAATTGCCCTGTCAGCTTTTTCCTCCCTGGTGGCACCTCATCACGCCGTCGCATTTGCGGCCCGCCTTGCCTGCTTGTGTGAGAGGAGCGGGCCCTCGCAGGCGTGGCCCTCGCAGTACTGCCGCGTCTCTGTGCTGTTGATGTGGAACACGGCGTGGTAGCCACGCAGCTGGAACCGGCTCATGAGGCCGCGCTCTGCTGTGCCGTCAATCTGCGCGGCCCGCGGCGCGGCACGCTGTATGAGTGGGTGCGCAGGCGGCCTGGCGGCAGGGCAGCACAGCAGTGGACACGCAAGGCGACAATGGCCGCACATGAGCAGTAGCAAACAGCGGCGGCAGCGGCACTAGTTCACAAAGATGTGCACAGCACAACGAAAACACACCCTGCCGATGCTGATGTGCGGGTGCAGGTGGTGAACGATCTTCTCAAACAATTCCTCCATCTCGTGTGTGAGCTGGCACTGCAGCAACAGGAGCAGCAACAGCGGCAGCGACGGCAGGCAGGTGGGAAACACTTTCACCGCAGGGAGGCAGCCGCAATGAAGTGCAGCAGGCTACTGGCAGGCTGGCAGGGGCCTCACGTAGTGGGCAAAGATGTTTATCATCCAGGGCTTGCCGTTGGCCATCATCTCGTCGAAGTTGAGGTCTGCAGGGCGAGAGCAAGTACAGAACAAGGCAGGTGGTGGTCGGGTCAAATGCACTCGGAGTCGAACGCTAGGTGCCGCAGCCGAGCGTGAGAAAGAGAGGCGGCATCTGGGCCAGCAAGTGGCTTGGACGCTGCTTTTGTCAGTGGCTTATCTCAGAATAGCTGGTGTTGCCAGCCAGTTCTGCGTTGCTTACCTGTCAAGGTGACGACCGCGCCCTCAGGGGCGGAGGCGGGGCGGCCGTGGCTGCGGGTGGCCAGGCTAGCGACGGCCAGCACCAGGCAGCACCCTAGCTGCAGCAGCAGTCTTCCTGGCGTCATGTGTCGCGCTCAGCGGGGACACCAGGGGCTGGAAGGGGGCGAGTGTGCCCAGAAACGCAACAGGCTCCTGTCCCGGATCCGGGCTGTCTCTGATCTGTGTTTGGCGGGCTCGCTGGCGACAAGCGCTGTGGTTCTGCTGCGTTCCTTGTACCTCTTGCAGGTACAGAAACAACGGGGCGCGTCATCATGTCCACGCGGCCCGCCCCCGCCGCCGCATTCTGAACCCCGTGGCCCATCAGGCAGTCAGCAAGGGAGGTACAGTTCCCTTGGGAGAAGTTTTGCCTCTTGCTTCTTCTCTGGTCGGTACTGAACCTTCAACCCCTCCACTTTCCGCCAACTCTCACCTAGGCAGCACAATCTCCAAGACACGCTGGAGCTCCCCCTTAACCGTAGCAACCTCTGGTAAGCGGGTTCACTGCCCCTTCTGCGAGCTCCCTCCCCGCCGGTGGCACTCTCTTACGCTTTGTGGGCCAAGATTTCAGCCAGCTCCGGCGAAGGCAGCTGCGTTGTCGACCACAGGCCAGCAGCGGGCGGTGTGACCGCGGCGGAGTGTTCCCCCGCCTTGTTCTTCTCTCTACCCCTGCCAGAAATCACCAGCCCTGCCACAACTGTGCTGCAGGGTGCGTTACTGCTGGAGATGGTGCTTGGGCTGGGCGGCGCCTCCCTGCCGCCCCGGCCGGTTCCGCGCCGCCGCTCCCGCGCCGGCGGCTGCCAGCTGGCTCGAGTGCAGAGCAACAGCCTGCTTGTGGAGCTGGAGCAGCAGCACAGGGCGGGCATGGATCCTGGTGGCGAAGGAGCGGGCACGGGCTACCAGCTGCCAGCAGCCATCGGGAATGATATCGCTGCCAGATCAGCCGACGATCACGTAGACACGCCCACGGGCCACCCGCCGGCGCCGCAGCCCGCCTGCAGCGACCAGAGCAATGTCAGGGGCCTGGTGCACCCCCAGCTGCAGCAGCAGCAGGATCATGGCGCCAGCACCGAGGCGCAGTCCCTGCCGCCGCAACCCACTGTGGCACCCGCTGTTGCGGCAGCGGAGCAGGCTGCATCTCATGTGAAGCAAGAGCAGCAGGCGCAGCGCGACCAGCAGACTGCCGCCGCCCCACGGCCCGGAAAGCAGGCAGCAGGCAGCCGCAAGCGCAAGTCGGCAGCCACCCTGAGCGGCCCTCCTTCCACCTCCCAGGCACAGCCAGAGGCGGCGCACAGTGGCTCGCACGGTGCATGGGTGCGCCGCTCGCGCCTGGGCCCGGCGGACACGCCAACAGCATCGGCAGGACGCAGCAAGCGACACGCCAGCTCCGCTGGCGCAGGCAATGCCGCAGCAGCAGCCGCGCCTGCTGCCAAGCGCCGCAAGTCGGCTGCTGCTGCAGATGGCCGGGCATCCAAGTCCCCGCTCCACCACAGACCTTCCAAGTATGCCGATGTGCTGCACAGGGCAGTGGTGGTGCCAGGAGCCATTTTCTAGTGAGTGCAGCACTGCCCTCACCGTACTCACGCTGACTGCTGCTTTTGCCTTGCAACCAACCGTTGCCCCCAACCCTGCATTTTGGGGTTCACTATCAGCCCTCCCTGCCTGACCCTGCGGCTCCCTGGGACCGTCCCCTCACTAACCTTTGCTCCTGCCACCCTCTGTTGCAGCGTGGATGACCCCGACCAGCTGTTTGTGGGGTGGGTGAACAAGCTGGAGCAGGGGCGCAAGGTGCCGGCGGTGGAGGTGCAGTTCCGGGACGACGGCTCCAAGTACTGGTGAGGCTGGCGGCTGGCGGCAGGATTCGGCGTTTGGTGGTGGGGGGTGGGAGGGTGGAATTGCAGAGAGAAAAGGGAGGAGGGGCTGCAGAGAAGTGGCTGGCCGCCAAAGGTTCATGGCTGCTGCCCTTCTGGCTGCAGGTTTCCTGTGGCGGATGTCAGGCGGTGGATGCAAGACATGTGCGCAGCAAACACATGGGAAACATTCAACCCTGGAGTGCCACGCCCGGAGGGTGGCGAGCACGGCGTGGCGGCAGCACCGACGGAGGAGGAGGAAAAGACAGCGGCGCAGGCGCTGCAGTCGCTGTCGACCTCGCTGTGCAGTAGCAGCGTGCGCAGGGAGGGCGGCGGCGCGCAGCCGGCGCAGTCTAGCGGGCGCCAGCAGCCGCGCGGCGCCAGGGCAAAGGGTGTAGCTGCAGAAGCTCCCACCAGCCGGGCGACCGATGTACAGCAACTGCAGCGCTGCGGCAGCGAGCTGAAGCGCGTGGGGGCACTGGACATCATGGTGCATGCCGCAGACCTGAATGCAGATGGCAGCCCGCCCAACAACAGCTGAGCGTGGCGCGGGGACGCTCCGCAGGGAGGCACCCAGCTTGCTCGGGCAGGCATCCTTCTTAGCAAGCTTGGACACCCATGTACAATCAACAGCTTACGAACAAGTTACGCTTTACTGCAATGCTTTCCTAATGCACCAATGCATGCACGCATGAGTGCTTCCACCCCATTTTGTGTTCCCTCCCTCCTGCTCTGAAAACTTCCTCCTGCACAGCAGAGGCGGCAGCTCGTGTTGCGCCTCGGCTCCTCTTACCCATTTCGATCTACTTTCCTTGAACTGCCTTACCATGCTCACTCGCTCCTTGCAGTATTACTCCTCGCAGTGTTAAACAGCTACAATCAAAACTGCCCGCTGTGTCAACAACCGGCAGCGCCATGACCATGTGGCACCGCCCAAGTGCCCAGAGTTTGAAGAAACCTGCCGCGCATCGCCTGCCACTCTTGCCCATGAGTGACAGGCAATAGAATGACACTAATGTGCTACCAGAGCAGGGGATGATAAGGCAGCAAAGCGCGGTGCAACGAGGAGCCTCGCTGGCGGCGGGCGGCGCAGCAGAGAAACAGCAGGGGCAATCAGGCGATCAGACGGTGCGTTGGATCGGTGCATGCAATGGAGGCTCCGCTCAAGAGCTTTTGCATCGCCTGCGCTCGCTTTGCGTCGGGGGACACGCTTGGTCAGGGACTCGCCGTTCTCGCCACGAGCCCATACTTCGTCATCTATCATGTCGCCGTGCTGGTGCATGCACGGCGAGAGCTCCACATGACGCTGGTCTTGCTGGGGTTGCTACTGGTCTCCGGTCAGCGGCGGCGGCTCAAGCCTGCAGCAGCCTGCGCACCGCTGCTGCTGCCTGCTTCTTGTTGTGGAGGTTTACAGTCCATGTATCAGCAAGTTGCTGCACAGACTTCTGCTAAGCTCTATTGCCCGCTGCCGTCCCCGCTGCCGCAAAAACAAACTCCCTGCTGCTGATTGCTCCCCACGTCTCCCCTGCCCGCAGCGCTGAGCTCGGCCATCAAGAAGGCGGTGAAGCAGTCACGTCCGGCGGAGACGTGCCTCCTACTAGGAAACTGCCACAAGCATGGCATGCCCAGCAGCCACTCTACAGTGATGGCCTTTGCAGCCACCACCTGCCTCCTGCTCTTCCTGCACCGCCAGCGCCAGAGGGGCTCCAAGACCGGCGCCCCCTCAGCAGCTAAAGTGACGGCGTCAGCGGCCCGAAAACGCGCTGGCGGCGGCGGGAGCATGGCGGACAGCCTGGCACGGGCAGTGCAGCTGCTTGAGGTGCAGGGGCTAGTGGCGCTGACGACAGCGGTGGCGTCTGGTCGCGTCTATTTGGGCTATCACACGGTTGGCCAAGTGGTGGCTGGCTTGGCCCTGGGTGCCTGCTGCGCGGTTGCCTGGTGGCGCCTGACGCTGGCCATCTGCCAGCGCTGTTCGGCCCTGCTGCTGGGCCTGTCGCCGCTCCGAGCACTGCACTTCCGCAACACGCTCGGCTGCCCAGATGTGCATGCGGCGGAGGCAACCCTTTTTCATGACGCTGCCTAGTGCTGTGGTTTGCCGGCCATTACATCCAGCCAAAAGAAAACAGTAAAAACAACGATTTTGTTCATGGGAAGCCAACCTTCAGCAGCACAGCAGCAAAACAGTCCACCCAGGACCGAAGCGGGCTTCGACCGGCGGTATGCCGTGTCGCCGGACCGCGCCTACTGCGGTGCTGGTCGGCCGCCAAACAGCCCCCAGTTGTTGATTCGAAACGAGGCGATGATCTGCTTGAAGAGCAGCGGCGCCAGGAGGTGCGCGCCCTTGAAGCCCGCACCTGCATCACGCAAGGCAGCTCCGCCGATGGGCGGGTACAGTGAGCAGGGGGGCAAGGCATCTGCACGAGCGGCGTCCACATACCTGCATGCTGCGCTGCTGCGCTCTTTTCGCTGATGAAGATCGGAGAGTTGAGGGTGATCAGCAGGTCGCTGCCGTGCTGCGGTAGCCGGACGCAGCACAGGATGATCTGCAGCAAAGGGATGGCGGAGGCAGCGGCAGATGCCGCAGCGCCCAGGCAGGATCGAGCGAGGCAGTGCAGAGCACCGCCTAGTGCTGCTCTGTGATGCAGCGTACCGCTGCGGCCACCCCTGGAGCGCCCCCAGCCGATGCAAGGCACCCCTTCAACCACCTGCACTTTGTTCAGCGCGCTGCTGCCCTGCTGTCCCTTGGCCACCGCCTGCTGGCCCACGACCAGCGCCTTGAAGCAGTCTGGTGGCAGGCGGGGCATGTCCTGGGGTGTCAGCACACGCTGCTCGTCGACCTGCGCGTGTTGAGCGTCGTTGTGCTGTGCCTGGTCTTGAAAGAAAAAAGCTGCGGCATCGTTGTTTGCCACTGGCTGGTGCTCCTGTTGTAAGAAACGGTGGAGGCGGGAGGTTGGGGCGGCAGCAGTTGCAATGGCGGCAGAGGGGGTGGCATCACACTCAACCGCTCCTTCCTCTTCCCTTGCCTTGTTCTCAACCTTGTTCCCACCCTGATGCTCCCCCAGGATCGAGCTGATGTCTGCACAGAGGTACCGCGAGACAAGGACGGCGCCATGCATGATTGCAGCGGCTGGCGCGGCTACTCACCACAATTTCGATGACCAGTGATTGGTCCAGGCTGGCATCGGAGAACACCTGCAGCAATTGCCAACCAATTGGGTTTGGCAACTGCCAGCACGGCAGTGGCGGCAGCGCCGCAGCCGCCGACGGCTGCGGTGTCTCCAGCGGCCTCTCACCTCTTGGTGGTCTGGCACGGGCCTGAACTGGGAGATATCTATGAAGCGCTGCGGGAACGAACAGCCCACAGCCCCGCCAAAGAGCTCATGGTCCACCAGGGTGTCGTCGATCATGCCGATTGTGTGCAGACTTCCCCGATGATCTGTGCTGCTCAAAGGGACTGAAAGCGGCAAATCAAAGGCTCGGCCTCCACCGCAGCACGATCGCAGCACGAGGCACAGAACTGCGTACAATTAATAAAAATCGCAATTGGGGCCTGCCACACACTATCAACGGTGTGCCACGGCCCCCATCCCGCTGAGCACAACCAGCTGCAGTAGAACGGCTTGGAGCTTGCTGGCTTCGAGCTTGCTGGCCACCACAGATGATCCCACACACAGCCTCGGTGCAAGCGGCGCGAGGCAGGCATGTGGTGGGAGGGGCAGGGCCGGCGGCGCGGGTCGTGGCCAGCGCCCTGCTGCTGCCGCCTAGCACCCTGAGCAGCGCCCGGCTGCTTTATGCCACTGCCGGGGCGCCAGGCCACGACTACCCCGGCCACCCAGAGTGCGCGGCGCGAGTGCCAGCCATACTAGAGGCGCTAGATACACACGGCCTCACGGCCCGCACAGACCAGGTGTGGTGCAGACCTGGCTCAGCCTGCTGATTTGGAGGGTCAGCCATCCTCATTCTGCTTCCATTTCCTGATGTTGCTACTGATGATGATGAGTATGACGATGATGCCCATTGGAACCTGCAGGTGGTCCAACTGACGGGGTTTGGCGGCGCGGAGCGCGCGGCGCTGCAGTTGGTGCATGGGGAGGGGTATGTGGCGGGGCTGCAGCGTGTGTCGGACAAATGCGCCGACAGCGGCACGACTGTGGAGGTGGAGTGGGCGCCCACCTACGTCACGGGCACCACCAGCAGCGATGCGTGCCTGGTGCGGGCGCTGGGGCGGGACAGCAGCAGCCCTGCTCGTGCTGCTGGTGCTCCCCAGTTTGATGCCTGGGCCCTGCCTGTCTACTGCTTGCAAAGTGCTCCTCTTTCCTGCGCCCGTGCCGTGCAGGCAGCGGGTGCCGCGATAGCGCTGGTAGATCACGTGGTGGCGGCCAGCCAGCAGCAGCACGACCCTGGGGCGGTGCCGGCGGGTTTTGCTGTCTGCCGTCCGCCCGGCCACCACTGTCTACCCCGCGAGGCCATGGGGTTTTGCATCTTTGGCAATGTGGCCGTCGCAGCACGCCACGCCCAGAAGCAACACGGCCTGCAGCGGGTGCGCCGGGGGGCATGCGGGTGGGGCTGTATGGTGGGCGGGGAGGCAGCCAGCGATGCAACCAAACTGCTGCAAACTTGCTGTTGCTGCTGATGTGTCATGGGGCGTTGGCCGCCTGAGGCGTGGCTCTGCCCGGTCGATCTCTGTCTGCCGGATGCATGCCGTCGCCCTGCCTCAGAGCGCCCGCTGGCTTGCACATGCCCTAACCGCCTCCCAACTGCCCTGCCGTGTACGTATCGCGGCCAGGGGTGCACGCAAACTGGCCTTGGACTGCCCAGCCGCTACTGAACTGCCGTGTCGCGCATGCACTGCTAAGGAGCTGCAGGTGCTAAATTTTTAATTGGGATGTTCACCATGGGAATGGCACACAGGCCTTTTTCGAGAGCGACCCAGACGTGCTGTTCATCAGCAGCCACCAGGGAGGTGAGGCGCAACTGGCACAGGAGCTGGTGCTCTGGCTGGGCAAGGTTCTGTTGCTCTGCACCAGAAGATTCGGTCGTTGGC
Source organism: Chlorella variabilis (assembly GCF_000147415.1). Taxonomy (NCBI): domain Eukaryota; kingdom Viridiplantae; phylum Chlorophyta; class Trebouxiophyceae; order Chlorellales; family Chlorellaceae; genus Chlorella; species Chlorella variabilis. Next base: position 1,920,126 of record NW_005435085.1, on the reverse strand, counting down.
ATTGGCATGTGGGTGGCCTTGCCGTCCCTCCTGCTCTGCTATGCCCCAAAGGAGAAGCTGAAGCCAGCCGCCCCCTGCAGGCATCTACCCATCCACGGGAAAGCTTGGCGAGGTGGGGACGGGGGAGGGAGAAGGAGCTACCATCAACCTGCCGCTGCCTGGGGACTCGGGGCATGAGGCCATGCTGGCGGCGTTCGACGAGGTGGTGGCCCCGGCAGCTCGCAGATTCCGGCCAGACATCATCCTTGTGTCTGCCGGATACGACGCCCACTGGCGCGACCCGCTGGCAGGTGGGCGGCCTGGCCCAGGCTGTGGCTCCGCTGCCTCCCGCGCGCCTCGCTTTCCTGGTGCACGCCGGCGCCGAATGGTACTGGCGCAAGCCACAGTGAGAACAAGCTCCACTGCCCTGTGCACGCCTCCCTCCAGCTCAGGCCTGCAATTCAGGTCTGCCACCTTTCACGAGCTGGGGGCGCGGGCCAAGGCGCTGGCGGATGAGCTCAGCGGCGGGCGGCTGGTGATGCTGCTGGAGGGCGGATACGATCTCAAAGCACTGGGGGAGAGCGTGGCCAACACATTCCTGGGTGAGCCAGCCCAGCAGCTGGAACCAGCACCAGTGCGGTAGCCGAGCCAGCAGCAGGGCCAGCAGTGGCAGCAGGCCAACAGCAGCAGCCGCTGGGGCACCTGCGCAGCAATGTTCATGCAGTCCAGCTCAACCTTACAGCACGTGGTGTGCCCTGCAGGGGTGCTGGGGGAGGGCCCAGCCGACAAGTTTGACCCTGTGCTGCTGCGGGAGGAGCCGTTGGAAAAGGTGCAGGCTGTGCTGCTGGAGGCGCGGCGGATACATGAGCTCTAAGCAAAGCTTGTAAGCAGCCAAGGCTGCGCCCGGCTGATGTATTTAAATGCTCTTTGGTGCTCTGTTTCCCCAAATGAACATGTATGCAAACCCAGCTGTTGCTATGCAAACCCAGCTGTCTGTTACAGCGGCTTCCCCAGAACAATGATAGGACAGGCTGACGTCAACAGTTCGCAATGCAAGAGACAAACAGAAAGGGAACGACCAAGGCGGTCCGCTGAAGTGGTGCGCTGAAGGAAAATCAACTGCATGCTGCGCCTCGTCGGCAGCAGGCATAACAGCAGCGCTGAAAAGGCAGAAGCGTCTGCTGATAGCATCCATTGCTTGCTTGCTTGTGTGGGCTTAAAGTCTGGTAAAGCAAGAACTAGCTTGCAACATAGACTCCCCGCCGAAACGGGACGGGAACCGGGCGAAAGCAGAGAAAGCAATAAAACAGGGGTGGAGCAAGGCGACATGCAACGCAAGCAGCTGACAGGGCACGCATCGAAACGTGTGTATGACTGGCAAAGTGGCATGGCGCATTGGGGAGAAACGCAACGGTACGGGAGCATGGGCTGGCCAAACGGCAGTGCGGAACGCTAGGTCACTAGAAAAGCAGGGAAAGGCGCACTATGTATGCAATGAGGGCAGCCCCGGCTCGGGGCCGTTGAGAAAGCAGTGGGCGGGAGGGGGGAGGCCCCGGTGTGGGCGGGCCCCATCGAGGGGGGATGGGGCGCGCAAGCGGCCAGATGGGGCGGGGCGCGGGCGGCAGTAGAGTCCTGCGGCTGGGTGGGATATAGGGCAATGAGCGTTGAGCAGTGTGCGATGAGCAATGAGCAATGAGCAGTGAGCAGCCCCTCCCGAAACAAAGTGAAGCGCAGGACGGGGTCCGGTGGATGGGAGGCAAGGAAGCGCGGGGGGTGCCACGTGCGCTAC